>NC_066579.1:174289256-174616914 GCF_024323335.1 Lathyrus oleraceus | reverse complement strand
GAAAGTACCGTTGTATTTATCGAAGGACGGTGCTTTGAATTGTAAGGGATCCTCAACCTTCCCACCAACCCATATTAGTAACATCAAACCGAGAGAATTCTGACATCCATAGCTCTAATTTTCTCAGCAAGGGCATCAACTTTACGATCCCTCTCATTAACCCTTCCCAGAACGTCTTCGTCTTCAAGAGCAGAGAGAAACATATCCTCTTGTCTGTCAACAATCGGGCAGGATTACGGGCCGGGGCACAGGAACTGCTCTGGCATTAGCGGCATCTGGAGCAATAGGTTGACCGTTGATTCGAATACCCCCAACTCATCACCTACAGCATAGTTGTGATGGGTACAGCAGCAGCAACATTGTTATCATTGACCGGGCCTCCCTCTGGCGGAGCATGGTTGACCGGTGGAATTGCAGCCTCTTGTTCTCTGAACCATGGCTCGAAGTTCTTCTTGACCTTGCGCAACCCCTTGCATCATATTCATAAACTGGGCCATGTTAGCCTTCATCTCAGCCAACTCAGCTTGAACTTGATCCATACCTCTCTGTTGATTCAGTCTTGTTGAGTAGCGGTGCGGACGTTGATCAGCTATCCTGCCTGAACAGGAACCAAGAGTGAGAAGTCACGACCAAGAACACCTGTTATGCAAAATGATATGAGTATGGTGCTAATGATGCGTATGATGCACATGATATGTTCATTTCTCAGGCATTCAAAGAGCCTGAGTCATCCTCAAAAGATGGCAACCTGCAGCAAGAACAACACAGAGCACAGAAACACATACACAAGAGTGATGAGTACAAGGTGAAACCAACAACCTCATCTATATGAGTAACAGGATCATACAACAAAGTCGACAAAGAAAATCCAAACAATCGGAGTACAACAATGAATCCCATCCAACAAGCCTGGAGGTGATTCTCAACATACATATCAAAGATACAAGCTAAGACAAACGGCCTCCCGGAATGAGAGTCTTCAAGTACTGACACTGGTCTATCAACAGGTCACATTTGAACATTCTGGCAAAAGAGTGATCTTCTCCTTCAGTTGTCGTCTAAGCTCTACCACTTCTCCTCCAAGGTGGTTCTCTGATGCCTGTCTCAAGTCTACTTCCTTCTTCAACTGGATGTCTTTATCTCTGAGTTGCTTCTCCAAGTCTCTGATCTTCTTCTGATAGCTGGCCTCAACTCTCTGCAGCCTCAAGCACTCCCGGTGTTCTGCATCTAACATGCTCTCCACCTCCTCGTAGGATCTCTTCTTGCTTCTCAGTCTGCTAGCATTCTTCTCGCGCCTCCTCTGAGTTGATGAGCCAAATTCAACCTATCAGCTTTGGCTTTGTACAACTCCATCTGGGGTATCTTGCTCCTTCTCTCTCAAACGGCGATTCTCCATCAGGGCTTGCTTGTAGTGCTCCGCAGGCACACTCTCAGCAAGGATCAAAGGTGGTTGCTCCTGCAACGGCTCCATCCTATCGTAGGGTAACAACAAAGTTTCTACTCTCTCCTTGACCCAATCAGTGTAATCAGGCATAGCAACGGCAAACTTCTTCCCTAAGACAGATCCATCCTTCACACCAATAGACTTCCAAGCTCTCCTATCTGCTCCAATCTGGCGGGTCACTCTGCTTCTCAAAAAACACACACTTTCAGCTACCTCAGCCTCAAGTGGTCTTCCCTTCATCACAAACCCCAACTGGCGAAGAGAAAGAACCGGGTTGTAATTGATGCAACCCCTAGTCCCTATGAGTGGCACATTACGGAATCCTCCACAGCTCATAATGACGTTACGCACATCCATCCGGTAAGATTGCCACCTGATATCATAGGAGGTAAGAGACATAACCCTCTGAGTCCACTTATGCGTGCTCTGAGCACCAAAAGGTCCACTGACTGGCAGGAGAGACAAGAACCATCTGAGCAAAAGCGGGAGACAACACCTGATAGCCCCACCCTTACCATGCCTACTGTGAATAGCATAGTAAGTGTCAGCTAACAGAGTAGGAACTGGATTTCCTCCAATGAAAATACTGACTGCAGCATAGTCAACAAAATTGGGCATACTCGGAAACAGGACGATCCATAGATCATGACGGCCAACTGAGCATGAAAGGCTTCCCAACTTCCCTTCTCTGCTTCTTCTCTAGCTACCCTCAACAGAAACTTCAAAGGCAATCCTACAACATCCCCACTGGACTTCCAACTATCACTGACTTCCTTGATACCCAAATGGAGAGCTCTGGCAACAACTCTGAAATCAACCTCCTTGGGCACATCCCAGAAAGGAACCTGATACCGACCGGGACACTCAGCAGAATGGAGTACTCCTCAAGAGTAGGCGCCAACTGATAATCTTGAAAGGTGAAACAATGAAGCTCTGGGTCGTAGAACTGTAGAAGAGTCTGCAACGGCACCGGATCGACTACCATCTTCAACAGTGTCAGAATATCTCCATACTGGTCAACAAACCCCTTCTGGTTACCACTGGTCATAAGTTGCTCAACTCAATCAGAGACGTCAAAGGTTCACGGTGAAAGCTGTAGGAACAAGTCTTCCGCTTCAACTCTGGGACTGTTGCCATCTCTATCAGTGAACAAGCTCTGGAATGTACCTGAGAAATGATATGCATGCAGGGATTATTTTTTTTCTTTTTTCTTTTCTTTTTTTTCTTTTTTTTATTGCGTTTCTTTTGAAAATAAATATGCTATGATGCAAATGATGCAGACACGACTGGTTGGCTGTGTCTCTCAGAACACAGGATCAAAGCTTCGGCTTGAACTCGGAACCACAAATTCATCTGAAACCCAAAGTCATCTGAGACCCCAAAATTCTGAACCAATAGTCACCAACAGGATCACAAGTCACCAACAAGTCACCAACAAGTCACCAACTGTACCTGTAATAATGATCATTCCCTCCCCACTCACGGGTGTCATCTAGGCCAGGGTAAGGTCGAGAGAAACGCAGCATAAATAACCTTTCGCAGAACATCATCATATACACACCCGAAGTATGTAACGATAATATCCCACCAGGGTCTGAACTGCTCGTGATATCAATGTTCCGCTAAGTGGCGCAATACCACCCGTTCCCATGAATCACTCTATTCCTAAGTATCCTAGATTTCACTCATGGCCTGGGTATTGGGCCTTTTACCTCATGTAACTCCCACCCCAACAGAGAGAAACAGACAACCAGCCAGATGAATAATGAATGTGAATGAATGCAAAAATAATGCAACATAAATGCAAACAATAAATAAATTGAATGCAATAAATAACAGCAAACAAGCAACCAAAACCCTAACCTAGAGAGCGCTAGGAGAGACTCGCTTAGGGAAGATGGACCAGCACAGGTCAACTTCTCTATACCCCAGCAGAGTCGCCAGCTGTCGCATCACGCGAAAAACCGGCGGGAAAACAAGAACAACAGAGCCGCCACCGTGCGTTATTTATCCCAAAAGAGGGAAAGGAAACGCTCAGAGTAAACCTGGAGAAAGACATGGTCTCGCGACCAAAGAGAATGGGTTCGGGAGTCGGTTATGCGAAGGGAAGGTATTAGCACCCCTACGCATCCGTCGTACTCGACGGGATCCACGCACAAGGAAGGAAAATGGTTGCTAAACACTGCTCAAACACACACACACTGGCTGAAAGAGACACAACAGAAACTGACTGAAACTGACTCGGCAGGATATCGCATCCTGGGCCTACTTAGTCTATCAGGCATAGACATCAGAGTCGAAGTAGTTCGGACTGGGGAAACGACACATGCTCGCTAGGATATCGCATCCTATGCATACGTATCTCCTTGGACGAAGGAGAATCAGAGCATTCGTAGCTCGGCTGACACGCACACAAACAAACACAGGCAAAGGCAAACGTGGAGCCTGAATGCCAATCACTGGACTTACATCAGCATCCGAACCAAAACAACACAAGAAGCAAACGTGGAGCCGAATGCCAATCACTGGACTTACATCAGCATCCGAACCAAACAACGCACACTGGAACCTAACTGCCACTCGATGGACTTACATCAGCTTCCAAGCACACAACAAGACAAAAAAAGACACAGGCGCCCGGAGAGATCTGCTCATCTCCTGCCTACGTACCTCATCTGGTATGAGGATCAGGGCGACGTAGTTCCCCTACAGAGGGATAAAGGACTAGCCTAACCAGATAACAGAGGGAGACACAACTAGGGAGACTACGACTCGAGCCTAGATGTTATCATGCAAAATCATCCCTAAGTTAAGGTTTCTAGCTAACTGGCACAGGGAGCCAGCCTATCCTAATCATGACTTGCACAGGAAGCAAGCCACACAACACTTAACTTGCACAGGAAGCAAGCCAAGCAAAACCTAACTTGCACAGGAAGCAAGTCTAAACTAACCCTAACTTGCACAGGAAGCAAGTCAAACAAACATACAAGCACAGGTAGCACACACTATACACAGCAAGGGGCTCAAACAAGGGTTAGGTTTTAGTCGAGGGGTCATATCAACCTCAACAAACAAACCTCTGGAACTGGGGAATGTGCTCTTAACCTTGCCATGAGGGGCTAAGGTGAAGCAGATGAAAGGTGAGTGAAGATAAGACTTCACAGCTCTTATCCCTGGCCTGGGAGAGCTTAAGACAAGAATGTGTGGGTTCAGAAAGTGGGAACCCTTCTACACATTGAAACTGACTCAACTGTACAATTGTACAAGATCTTGGGTTTGTATCTGCAATGCATCAACACAGTGGTGTGAGCAAAGCAGATGACACACAGAATAGCAGGGGATAGGTTGCATATCCCTTGGGTTCTGCCAATTGCCTCTTCACTTAGGAGGTCTTTGACTATGTACAGGACAAAATTAAACATCCACAAACATTGCCTCTTAAGGAGGACTTCAGACAGTTGCCTGGCCAAGTAACAGGCCAGGTCTTCCAGACTACATGAAGATTAGAATATACCTCAATGCAAATTGCTTATACAAGCAAAGCAAAGCAAAAGTTCACAAGGAACAAAGCAACTAAAAGCACCTGAAATGCAATCAAGACAAAGCAAAAAAGAAACAGAATCAACAGTCAGTCAGAAGCAAATGAATGTGCAAGGCAAGGCTTAAGGCATGTGAGCCAAGCCACCTACAAAACAAACAAGTTAGTCATGATAAACAAGCAACTCAATCAAAGAATTGGTCTCATTGGTCATTTGTTGGTCAACCTGAAAACACAAGCTCAAAATGAGTAACAGGACCACTAGGGCAAGCCTAGGGTCAAAAGAGAATGAAAAAGTCAAAACAGCAAAGGGCAAGCATCCAAAATCATGTTCAAACAATTAAGAAACACAACCCAATGGGTTCACATTCATATCAATCATCATCATCATTTCATGAACAATTAGGTCAAAGTATGGCAAACAGAAGCTCATAGAAGTCAACAGCAAGACTTAACTCAAAAGCAATCTCAAACATTTCCAAAAATCACCAAATAAATCATGATCAATCACAACCACAGCATGGTAAGCATGTCAAATTTCATCTCATTTGGACAAGTGGAAGGCAGTCAATGAAAATCAGAAAGTCAAAGCAATTTTGAACATGCTCAAAGAAGTCAACCAAACATGCATCAACTTGAAAAATTCATAAATCAGAGATGGTGTATGATAAATGAATGGGACTAAAACCATGGCAAAGATAAGATGTCTAGTTATCTCATGTAAAATTTCATGTCCATCTAATAAAGTATGAGAATTTCACAAATGAAATGGGAACATGTGTCACAAAAAGTCAACATATGACCAACAGGGGAGAAAATCTCAAACAATTAGGAAATGCCACAAATAATTCCAAGAAAATTCACATGTAAACTAGACATACAAGAGTAGGTTCATGCAAAAATTCAATCAATTGGAGGAAGAAGCATGGTATCAAAAATCATGAAGTTGACATCAATGGTGTGACACAAATTGTCACACCCTAATTCAAAAAATCATAACTCACAACCAGCAATGATAAATTCACAAACTCTACACCAAAATCACCATGAGTGTGTCTAGTTTAAGCACAAAAAATTGGGAGCCATTGGATAAAGTATCACCATTTCACAAATGTTTTGGCAAAGTGTACAAATATGCATACATGTCACAAACCCTAATGCCATTAAAAATCCACTCATCAAAAATCTGGAAAAATCATGATAAAAAGTAGAGATCAGATGAACACAATGCAAAAATCCCATGAAATTGGATTAAAATGATGAGTTATGATTTTTAAGATTGATATACAAATGAAATAAAAATGGAAAACAAACATGGATTAATGGGACATGGGGGCACGGCCAGTGGCATTTTGTAATTACCCACGCCACTAATCAAAACGCGCCGTTTTGGGCCAGGGAAACGAAATAAGCTGATTGGCCAGGCTTAATGCAACAGTGACAAATTCATGAAAAAAACCCTAGCCCAGAAATCCGCAGGAAAATCCGTAGCTAGCTATGAAGCCGCACGAGAATCCGCAGGAAAAGTGCAGTCTCATGAACAGCATGAAGATCCTCATGATCTTCATGCGTGAAATTCCCAGAAAAAAACCAAACAGCCCAGAAACATCATTCAAGCACATATTATGAAGATCTAACAAAACTTAACACGAATCCACAAGTAATTCATCTCAAACAACAATAAACTAAAGAATCGATTGAATCTTGCCAAGCACATGAAATTCAAAACCCTCGTTCTCTCTCATCTTGGCACCGTTTCAATCGGTTTAAAGTTCATGACACTCACAGTGAAAAGATCTACAAGATGCATCATGTATTTCATCAAAGGTGGAGTTCGAATTCTTACCAAGTTTTGAAGAAAGTGGAGAAACAGTTGTTGTTTGATGATGCAAGCTCGAAACAGATGACCTATAACCCTCCAGATGATGAATGATGAAGTGTTCGCCTTGAAACGCTTGAAATAGCTTTAACCAAACTTTGCCATGGATGATGCTTGGAAAGAACAGTCGGGTATAAGCTTCTACAGTTGTGGAAATGAAGTTGCAATGAGTCCAAAATGTTGTATGGATGTTGTATTAAGCAAGGCAAGGTTCGTTCTTTGGAACGTTGACAGATTTTGAAAGTGGCAAGAAGAATGAGATTTTTAGAGAGTGAGTTTTTTGTGTTTGAGGCTGCCACTAGGGTTTGTAATGACAGAAAATGATGTCCAAAATTCTGTTTAAGAGTACAAATCAAATCCATGAAAATGTGGGATAGAGTTGGTAAAAAATGTACTTTCTTTCAATTTTCAAGCAACTTGGCATGGGTGTATGTACTTGCACGAATTTGACTTTGAACATGTCCAAAATACAATTTCAGAACAATTCCAATGGCCAAAATGATGGAAAGGTTTATTTTAAAAGTCAAAATTTCACTTCACTTGAAATTAATTCAAGTAAGTCAAAAAATGCCATTTTGATCCATGAGGTTTTGGTACATGAAAGTTACATTTTTGGAAAGAGGGGATCAAATGTGACTTGTAGGAAAAAACCCCACCCAAATTGGCCAAATGGTTTGAGAGATATGGCCTTTTGAAGTTCAAGAATTTCTGAAAATGATTCGATCATAACTTGCCAACCATACATGGGAATTGAGTGTTCTTGGACTTTTTGGAAATGGGAGAACAAGATCTTCAACTTTCATGTTGGGCAAAAATTCATTTGAAGCTTGTATCATGATGTAAGTTTGAGGATCAAGACTTTCCATTTTGGCAGGTTTCAATTACAGGTCCAGTTTCCATTTTTGGAAATTTCTGATCTGGCTTCAAATTCTTCCATGATGGTGTTTGACATGATATATGAGGACTATATGGACATGAATGAGACCTCTCAAACCAATTCCATCATCAAATCACTGATTAAATGGACAGTTGACCAACAGTTGACTTTTAGGGTTTCTGACTGACTGTGCATTGACTGATGACTTCTGAACATCCAATCCTTGACCAAAACACTTCAAATGGATCCCCAAGTCATGTGAACATGTTGGACCAACCCTAGGGCCTTGGCTCCTTGAGAATTGTGCTTGCTTGCTTGACTGACTGATCTCCTGACCAGTTTGACCTAATTTCTTGATTGGCTTGCACTTGAGGCAAATGGGACAATGCAATGCTATGCAGTGGACCATGTTATGCTATGACCTAATATGAAAATGTATGTACAATGATAGGTGCAAATTTGAGGTGCTACAGCTGCCCCTATTCAATCAGCTGGGAACCCGAATGGATGAGAGCAACGGCTGTCAGACTTTCAGGGTAAACAGGGATTGAATACCAAGAACCGTAGAATTTGCACTCTGCCGGATATGATACAAGAAGAACCACGTCATTTACTGATGACGCCTGCATTGACAACTTCAGAAAGGCGAAACCATTTACCGATGGTTAGAAACTGGTAACTTGATATTTACCGATATCAACTTCAGCAAGACCATTTACCGATGGCTGCTGGGAAACAACTTCTGATGTAAAAGGAAGCAAAACCATTTACCGATGGTGGCTTCAAAGAAACTTGACATTTACCGATATCAACTTCAACTCGACCATTTACCGATGGCTACTGCAACTGGGGATCTGATATTTACCGATATCGAAGAAAACGGGGCCATTTACCGATGGCGGATAAAACTGGGCATTCAATATTTACCGATATCGAAGCATACGGGGCCATTTACCGATGGCGTCTCCACTTGGGGAGGAACAAAATCTTTGTGGTGTAATCAGACAAGACGTTTACCGACGACTTCTGGGGATCTTGATTTTATCAACAAGGAAACAAAGCATGACCAGACATTTACCGATGACTGGGATGAGACTCGACGTTTACCGACATCGAAAGATGATGTTTACCGACATCCAAAAACGACCAGACATTTACCGATGACCGGGAACACTTCACTAAGGGAAAAAACAAATATTTGCAACTGGAAACCAGATAGGACATTTACCGATGACTCTACTGGGGATCTCTAGCTGGGGATTATCAGACATTTACCGATGACTGCAGAAAAGACTCGATGTTTACTGACATCGAAAGATGATGTTTACCGACATCAAAAATGACCAGACATTTACCGATGACTGGGGTGAGACTCGATGTTTACCGACATCAAAACAATGATGACCAGACATTTACTGATGACTGGGGGAAAGACCGATGTTTACAGACACCGAAACAATGGTGTTTACCGACACCAAAATGATGACCAGACATTTACTGATGACTGGGGAGAATACCCGATGTTTACAGACACCGAAACAATGGTGTTTACCGACACCAAACAAAGAAACACACGCGGGTGCTGGTATGACACTTACCGGTATCACAAGAACGACATCTTAGATATGTCAAGGCAAGGTTGACCACTTGCTGGGGGTCTCACTGGGGAGAAACAAACTTTCTGTCACCAACGGGTGAGGTAATAACTTCTGTGGGGATATCAATCCTGAATGCTGTCAAGAGCAACTGTAGCAGACTTGCTGTGCTGATGTTGAATGAAATGATCCGCCTCTGCCGGGGATACGGTCTGGTGGGTTAACACATGAATGCATATGTTTGAATTTTTCTATGGCGTAATGCTCCATATTGAATGGGAATGCTACGCAGTTTGAGGATGCAATGATCACTAAAATGCAAAAATGCAAAAATGATGAAAAACTCCGGCTGGGGAGCCAAAACTGATCGGGTACTCCAACTCTGCGGGGAGACTCTGCAGGGAGAGCAACGACTTCTCACTCATGTTGGAGAATAGCACTGCTGCTGGGGAAAGGTAAACTCCGCTGGGGATATCCTTCAGTCCACAGATAGGATAAATGCTGGAGATAAATTTCAATGAACCTGCCTCACTCGGGAGGAAATCGGCAAATACAGGCCTGCTGGGGATAGGCAATCCTTAGATCTGTTGGGGAATAGAAGGCACTATCCACAGACGTCTCCGCAGGGGAACATAGCTCTGATAGCTTCCAAACTTGCTTGGGGAAAATATCTGCTGAGGAAACGTCCTCACAGATGCCAACCTGAAAAACAGCACAACAAAATGCCCCCAGGGGATACATGGACAAGATACGCTCAAGTGTCCTCAACATTCAAAATGATTTTCAAATGTTTTTGTCATCTTGCAAGCTATTGTTTAGCCTTCATGTTTTTATATGCAATGCTTATCAAAAATTCGGACATTTTTGCAAACAAAACAGTAAAAATAAAAACAAAAGAGCCATTTATCTGAATAACGACTTTTATTGATTGAAAATGTGCCTGAAGAGGCAAATACATTGGGAGGCAATTCCTAGAAAGAGGTAATTGCGCACAAAAGGAAAAATCTATCCTAATGGCAACGTGAACACGGCATCCACTATTTCCCAATTCTGTTATAACTCACAGATCATCAGTTTTCCTCCCAACTCCTTGCTTTCTGAGAAGAATGACTGGACGGATCACATCTTTCGAGATGGCAGACGACAAAGCTTGATGAAGTACAGACAACTCAGACTGTAGTCTTCGCTTTAATCCCTCTTTTGGCTGGATCGCCCTTTCGGGTTTTCAATCCACCGGGATACCCATTTTTGCCTAAGCCGCCCTTGCGGGTTTTCGACTTACCGGGTGTACAAATTCTTTTCATTTTATCCCTAATTTTTGCCCGAACCTTTTTTTCTGTTTTTTGGTTCGCCGGGATGCCCATTTTTGCCTGGACTCTTTTTTTCTTTTTGTCCAGCGGGTCAATTTATGCGAAGTATTTTTTGACTACATCTGAGTTAACAGGAGACGGAAAATCTTCACCATCCATAGTTGTAAGCATCAAGGCTCCACCGGAGAAGACCTTCTTCACAACATACGGACCTTCATAATTAGGAGTCCACTTGCCCCTGTTATCTGCACCGGGAGGGAGGATCCTCTTCAAAACTAGATCACCGATCTGATAGCTTCGAGGACGCACTTTCTGATCAAAGGCTCGCTTCATCCTTCGCTGATACAACTGTCCATGGCATACAGCTGCTAGCCGTCTCTCCTCGATAAGGCTCAACTCGTTAAACCTTGTTCGAATCCACTCGGCTTCGTCCAGCTTGACATCCAATAAAACTCTCAGAGAAGGAATCTCCACTTCAACAGGTAGGACAGCTTCCATACCATACACAAGGGAGTAAGGGGTTGCCCCGGTCGACGTACGTACTGAGGTACGGTACCCATGCAAAGCGAAAGGCAGCATCTCATGCCAATCCTTGTACGTAACGACCATCTTCTGCACAATCTTCTTGATATTCTTGTTTGCCGCTTCTACAGCACCATTCATCTTCGGTCTGTAAGGAGAAGAATTGTGATGTTCAATCTTGAAATCTTTACAAAGCTCTTTCATCATCTTGTTATTGAGATTCGAACCATTGTCAGTGATGATTCTCTCAGGAACTCCATAACGACATATGATTTCTTTCTTGATGAACCGGGTAACCACTTGTTTGGTAACGTTAGCATAGGAAGCTGCTTCCACCCATTTGGTGAAATAGTCAATCGCAACCAAGATGAAGCGATGTCCATTCGAAGCAGTAGGCTCAATCTTCCCAATCATATCAATGCCCCACATGGCAAACGGCCAAGGCGAATTCATGACATTCAGAGGGCTTGGTGGTACATGCACCTTATCAGCATAAATTTGACACTTATGGCACTTCCGAGCATACTTGAAACAATCGGATTCCATAGTCATCCAGTAATAACCCGCTCTCAACAATTTCTTAGCCATTGCATGTCCGCCGGCATGAGTACCGAAGGAACCTTCATGAACTTCCTGCATTAACATGTCCGCCTCGGGTCTGTCCACGCATCTGAGCAAGACCATGTCAAAGTTTCTCTTATACAACACATCATCCTGATTCAAATAGAAGCTTCCAGCTAGCCTTCTCAGGGTTTTCTTGTCATTCTTCGACGCACCTTCAGGATACTCCTGAGTCTTGAGGAAGTTCTTGATGTCATAATACCACGGCTTCTCATCAATCACAACAGACTCGGCTGCAAACACATACGCAGGCCTCTCGAGTCGATTCACCGCAACATGTGGCACATGATTCCACCAATGAACTTTGATCATAGACGACAAAGTAGCCAAGGCATCAGCCATTTGATTCTCATCCCGGGGGACATGATACAACTTCACCTTCTTGAAGAACGTCAGTATTCTTCTGGTGTAATCTCTATACGGAATCAAATGCGGCTGATTCGTATTCCAATCTCCATTGACTTGATTGACCACTAGAGCGGAATCTCCAAATATATCAAGAGTTTTGATCCTCAGATCAATGGCTTCTTCTATCCCCATGATACAAGCCTCATACTCAGCTTCGTTGTTGGTGACGTCAAACGTCAATCTGGCAGAAAAAGGTATATGAGCACCTTTAGGATTGATCAATACTGCCCCCACACCGTTACCGTTCATATTCACAGCCCCATCAAACATCAGTGTCCATTTGTCATCCGGATCCGGTCCTTCCTCGACAAGAGGCTCTTCGCAATCTTTCATCTTAAGATACATGATGTCTTCATCAGGGAATTCAAACATCATAGGCTGATAATCTTCAATCGGTTGCTCGGCGAGGTAGTCTGACAGAATACTACCTTTGATGGCCTTTTGTGACGTGTACTGAATATCATATTCTGTTAGAATCATCTGCCAACGAGCAACGCGTCCGGTGAGAGCCGGTTTCTCAAAGATGTACTTCACTGGATCCATCTTAGAAATCAACAGGTAGTATGGTTCAACATATACTGCCTCAGTCGGCGAGCAGCCCAGGCCAAAGCACAGCAAGTTTTCTCGAGCAGTGAATATCTTGTTTCACAGTCGGTAAACTTTTTGCTAAGGTAGTATATGGCATGCTCTTTTCGACCAGACTCGTCATGCTGTCCCAATACACACCCCATCGAGTTCTCAGTCACTGACAGGTACATTATCAGAGGTCTCCCTGGAACTGGAGGTATAAGGATTGGAGGTTTCTGTAAATACTCTTTAATCTTGTCAAAAGCTTTCTGACAATCATCATTCCACTTGATCGCCTGATTCTTTCTGAGCAGTTTGAAAATTGGTTCACATGTGGCAGTTAGGTGAGATATGAACCTTGCAATGTAGTTCAATCTCCCTAAAAACCCACGGACTTGCTTCTCCGTTTTCGGTTCAGGCATCTCTTGAATAGCTTTGACTTTCGCTGGATCAACCTCAATCCCTTTCTCACTGACAATGAAGCCTAAAAGCTTCCCTGATCTCACCCCAAACGTACACTTGTTCGGATTCAACCTCAGCTTGAACTTTCTCAACCGGTCAAACAGCTTCTGCAAATTAACCAGGTGCTCCTCTTCTGTCTGCGACTTCGCAATCATATCATCTACGTACACTTCAATTTCTTTGTGCATCATGTCATGAAAAAGAGTCGTCATTGCCCTCTGATAGGTAGCACCAGCATTCTTTAGCCCAAATGGCATCACCTTATAGCAGAACGTGCCCCAAGGTGTAATGAATGTCGTCTTTTCCATGTCCTCTGGCGCCATCTTGATCTGATTATATCCAGAGAAACCATCCATGAAAGAGAATACCGAGGATTGAGCCGTATTATCAACCAATACATCAATGTGAGGTAATGGGAAATCATCTTTCGGACTCGCTCTATTCAAATCCCGGTAATCGACACACATTCTGACTTTACCATCCTTCTTCGGCACAGGAACGATGTTGGCCACCCATGGGGGATAACTTGTAACAGCCAAAAAACCTGCATCCCACTGCTTCTGAACCTCTTCCTTGATCTTAGTTGCCATGTCAGGACTCGTTCTACGAAGCTTCTGCTTGACCGAAGGACATCCTTCTCTAAGAGGTAATCGATGCACCACAATGTCTGTATCTAACCCAGGCATATCTTGATATGACCAGGCGAATATCTCCACATATTCTCTCAGCATCTCAATCAGCCTCCTCTTGACAGAGTCCTCTAAAGCAGCCCCAATCTTGATTTCTCTTTTGGCGTCCTCAGTACCCAAATTAACAACCTCCAACTCCTCCTGATGAGGTTGGATGACCCTTTCCTCCTGCTTCAGCAATCTGACCAATTCTGCAGGGAGTTCACAGTCTTCCTCACTCTCCTCTTCAGCTTGGTAGATGGGATTGTCGAAATCATACTGAGCCATAACAGAACTGTTCATAGTGAATGCCATAAGATCGCTTCTGCATGTTTAATGCTTTGTTTTAGAAAAAAGAGTTCAATAAAGTCACAAAAAACAAAAACATTGCCATTTTTATTGTTTTGAAAAAAAGATGAAAAAAAATAAAATAGAAAGGGATCACAAAGTTTGATTTCAAAAAATATCCTTCATTAATGATAATCATTAAAACATGATGAGGCCCTACAATGAATCACTACGCCTTGGGCAGAACGTAGGATTTTCATGCAAAAATGACAAAACAACAGAAAATTACTCTGTCAGAAGAGTAACTTGAACCACTTCTTCAGCCGTCCAGTTGTTGATAGACCCCCCTGGTGCACACGGGCGAACCCAGTTGTCCAGATCACAATCATTGTCACAGTCTTCACTACCGGTTGCAGAGACGTCGCCATGATTCATCAGCCCAGCGCTGGTAAAGGTACTCGGACCCGCTTGACCATTCTGCTCTGCTTGGAGAGGCTCATAACCAACGCCAAATTTGTCTTCTTTGACAGGCAAATCCACCATCTTGCCCCAGCCTTCAGCTTTGCCAGAATCAACAACCTCCTTAGCCTGCTTGTAAGAAGTAATTGAAGCACCTGGCTTCCTCTGCTCAGCGTACGCCACTTTCTCAAGAGCCACAGTCTCAAACGCCTGGCATAAGGTTTCGTGGATCTCGCCATCCACCTCAACATACTTGAACGAGGATAGATGACTCACCAGAATCTCTTCTTCACCGCACACAGTCACAATCTGACCGTTCCAGACATACTTGAGCTTTTGATGGAGAGTCGACGAGACTGCCCCTGCTGCATGAATCCATGGACGCCCCAATAAACAACTATAGGCGGGCTGGATGTCCATAACATAGAAGATGATATCGAATACCTCAGGACCTATCTTCACAGGCAAGGTAACTTCCCCACACACAGAACGTTTGGATCCGTCGAAAGCACGAACGATCAGGTCACTGGGAGTAAGCACAAACCCTTCCACATCAATCTTCTTCAGAATCTGCTTAGGCAGCACATTCAGCGACGACCCGGTGTCTACCAATACGTGAGACAACACTGCCCCCTTGCACTCCATGGTGATGTGCAAGGCTTTGTTATGGTTCCGCCCTTCAGGCGGTAAGTCCAGGTTGGTGAATCCTACACCATGCCTGGTGCTCACATTGGCCATCACACCCTCCAGTTGATTGACAGAAATCTCCTGAGGCACGTAAGCCAGATTCAACATCTTCAGCAAGGCATTACGGTGTGCCTCAGAGCACAACAACAGTGAAAGTATAGAAATCTTGGACGGAGTTTGATTCAACTGATCTACAATCTTGTAGTCACTCTTCTTGATTATCTTCATAAACTCCTCCACGTCCTTCTCAAATGTCCCCTCGGGCGCTTCCTTCTGGACAGGTTCTTCCTCAACCACAGCTTGCTTACCCTTTGCTTTGGCGAGAGCCTCAGCATTATTGTCCCTCAAAGGCTGCGGTGCGAACAGACGACCGCTTCTGGTAAAACCTCCTGGACCCCCTACATTATCCACAGCCGGACCAACAGTTGCAGGAACTCTATTCGGTAAACCAATTGTCACTGGAGCTTGATTCACTGGTCTCGTCTGACTTTCAGCCCTTCTGTAACTGCGGTGAGCATTATCATACTTCCACGGCACGGCTCTACTATTCTCAACAGCCCTTCTTCCAGACGCAGCGATAGTAGTTGGAGCACTGATGGTTACAGGCACGGAAATGGTAACTGGGGTACCATTTGTTGCAGGTGCACTAACGACCCTTTGTCCACGTCCTTCAGACGGTTTAAAGTAAATGGTGATAGTTGACACTGTTCCACGATCTTTTACAGCCCTACTGAATTGCAAACAACCCTCATCCATCATACCCTGGATACCGGCCCTTAACTGGTCGCAACCATTCTCAGATTCTGCACAGCCCAAACAATCCTCATCACAGCCCGAGTAGACACCCCCATTCAGCAGACGGCCCTTCACAACTAGCAGAGAAGTCTGAACATCATCAACATTAACAACCAGATCTTCAGCTTCTTTCCCCTCAATATTGTTCACTCTATGCCCACCATGCTGAGGCATAGGGTTGTTTACGACGTTAGGCACTGGAGCGAAGTTGATTGCTTGGCATCGATCAAATCTTGGACCTTGTGCTGGAGAGCCCGACACTTCTCAGTATGATGCCCTGGTGCCCCAGAGTGAAAGTCACAACGGACGTTGGCGTCGTACCCAGGAGGCAATACTGTAGGCGGAGCCATTGTACGCAACTCAACCATCCCCAACCTGAGTAGTTCGGGCAGCAGTTCGGCGTACGACATGGGTAGCGAATCAAAACGTCGATCAGGCATCCTTTGTCTGGGCTGATACGGACGTTGCTGTTGTTGTTGTTGCGGTTGTTGAACTCTTTGTTGTTGTTGTTGACGAGGTTGAGGTGCCGGAATGGTTACTGCAGCAGCTTGACGGTATTCACTTCTGTTCTGATCTCTGCGGTGTTGAACAGCATTAGTTTCACCCTCTCTTCGACGAGGTACCCCAGCAAATGGCTTCTTAGAAGAAGAGGAACCAGCATCTTGGATCTTCCCAGTTTTAATCAAGCTCTCAGTCCTCTCTCCACAAATGACAACATCAGAAAAACTACCGAATGGGCAGCTCCCCATCCGGTCCATAAACACACCTTGAAGAGTACCGATAAACATATCTGTCAACTCCCTCTCCAGCATAGGGGGTTGAACTCTAGCAGCCAGTTCACGCCACCTCTGGGCGTACTCCTTGAAGCTTTCGTTGGATTTCTGACAAAGACTCTGCAGCTGAGTCCGGCTCGGTGCCATGTCCATATTGTGTTTGTATTGCCTCAGAAAGGCCTCACCCAGATCCCTCCAACAGCGGATAGAATCTCTCTTCAATTCCATGTACCAGTCCAAAGAAGCCCCAGATAGACTATCTTGGAAAAAATACATCCACATCTTTTCATCATCGGTATACGCAGATATTTTTCGATAATAAGCCTGCACATGGGTGCGAGGGCAAGAAGTACCGTTGTATTTATCGAAGGACGGTGCTTTGAACTTGTAAGGGATCCTCAAACCTTCCACCAACCCCATATTAGTAACATCAAAACCGAGAGAATTCTGACATTCCATAGCTCTAATTTTCTCAGCAAGGGCATCAACTTTACGATCCCTCTCATTAACCCTTCCCAGAACGTCTTCGTCTTCACTGAGCAGAGAGAACATATCCTCTTGTCTGTCAACAATCGGAGCAGGATTACGGGCCGGGGCACGGACTGCTCTGGCATTAGCGGCATCTGGAGCAATAGGTTGACCGTTGATTCGAATACCCCCCAACTCATCACCTACAGCATAGTTGTTGGTGGGTACAGCAGCAGCAACATTGTTATCATTGACCGGGCCTCCCTCTGGCGGAGCATGGTTGACCGGTGGAATTGCAGCCTCTTGTCTCTGAACCATGGCTCGAAGCTCTTCTTGACCTTGCGCAACCCCTTGCATCATATTCATAAATTGGGCCATGTTAGCCTTCATCTCAGCCAACTCAGCTTGAACTTGATCCATACCTCTCTGTTGATTCAGTCTTGTTGAGTAGCGGTGCGGACGTTGATCAGCTATCCTGCCTAAAACAGGAACCAGAGTGAGAAGTCACGACCAAGTACACCTGTTATGCAAAATGATATGAGTATGGTGCTAATGATGCGTATGATGCACATGATATGTTCATTTCTCAGGCATTCAAAGAGCCTGAGTCATCCTCAAAAGATGGCAACCTGCAGCAAGAACAACACAGAAGCACAGAAACAACATACACAAGAGTGATGAGTACAAGGTGAAACCAACAACCTCATCTATATGAGTAACAGGATCATACAACAAAGTCGACAAAGAAAATCCAAACAATCGGAGTACAACAATGAATCCCATCCAACAAGCCTGGAGGTGATTCTCAACATACACATCAAAGATACAAGCTAAGACAAACGGCCTCCCGGAATGAGAGTCTTCAAGTACTGACACTGGTCTATCAACAGGTCACATTCTGAACATTCTGGCAAAAGAGTGATCTTCTCCTTCAGTTGTCGTCTAAGCTCTACCACTTCTCCTCCAAGGTGGTTCTCTGATGCCTGTCTCAAGTCTACTTCCTTCTTCAACTGGATGTCTTTATCTCTGAGTTGCTTCTCTAAGTCTCTGATCTTCTTCTGATAGTTGGCCTCAACTCTCTGCAGCCTCAAGCACTCCCGGTGTTCTGCATCTAACATGCTCTCCACCTCCTCGTAGGATCTCTTCTTGCTTCTCAGTCTGCTAGCATCTTCTCCTCGCACTCCTCTGAGTTGATGAGCCAAATTCAACCTATCAGCTTTGGCTTTGTACAACTCCATCTGGGTATCTTGCTCCTTCTCTCTCAAACGGCGATTCTCCATCAGGGCTTGCTTGTAGTGCTCCGCAGGCACACTCTCGGCAAGGATCAAAGGTGGTTGCTCCTGCAACGGCTCCATCCTATCGTAGGGTAACAACAAAGTTCCTACTCTCTCCTTAACCCAATCAGTGTAATCAGGCATAGCAACGGCAAACTTCTTCCCTAAGACAGATCCATCCTTCACACCAATAGACCTCCAAGCTCTCCCTATCTGCTCCAATCTGGCCGGGTCACTCTGCTTCTCAAAACACACACTTTCAGCTACCTCAGCCTCAAGTGGTCTTCCCTTCATCACAAACCCCAACTGGCGGAGAGAAAGAACCGGGTTGTAATTGATGCAACCCCTAGTCCCTATGAGTGGCACATTACGGAATCCTCCACAGCTCATAATGACGTTACGCACATCCATCCGGTAAGATTGCCACCTGATATCATAGGAGGTAAGAGACATAACCCTCTGAGTCCACTTATGCGTGCTCTGAGCATCCACAAAAGGTCCACTGACTGGCAGGAGAGACAAGAACCATCTGAGCAAAAGCGGGAGACAACACCTGATAGCCCCACCCTTACCATGCCTACTGTGAATAGCATAGTAAGTGTCAGCTAACAGAGTAGGAACTGGATTTCCTCCAATGAAAATACTGACTGCAGCATAGTCAACAAAATTGGGCATACTCGGAAACAGGACGATCCCATAGATCATGACGGCCAACTGAGCATGAAAGGCTTCCCAACTTCCCTTCTCTGCTTCTTCTCTAGCTACCCTCAACAGAAATTTCAAAGGCAATCCTACAACATCCCCACTGGACTTCCAACTATCACTGACTTCCTTGATGCCCAAATGGAGAGCTCTGGCAACAACTCTGAAATCAACCTCCTTGGGCACATCCAAGAAAGGAACCTGATACCGGACCGGGACACTCAGCAGAATGGAGTACTCCTCAAGAGTAGGCGCCAACTGATAATCTTGAAAGGTGAAACAATGAAGCTCTGGGTCGTAGAACTGTAGAAGAGTCTGCAGCGGCGCTGGATCGACTACCATCTTCAACAGTGTCAGAATATCTCCATACTGGTCAACAAACCCCTTCTGGTTACCACTGGTCATAAAGTTGCTCAACTCAATCAGAGACGTTAAAGGTTCACGGTGAAAGCTGTAGGAACAAGTCTTCCGCTTCAACTCTGGGACTGTTGCCATCTCTATCAGTGAACAAGCTCTGGAATGTACCTGAGAGATGATATGCATGCAGGGATCAATTTTTTTCTTTTTTCTTTTCTTTTTTCTTCTTTTTTTTATTGCGTTTCTTTTGAAAAATAAATATGCTATGATGCAAATGATGCAGATTGGACTGGTTGGCTGTGTCTCTCAGAACACAGGATCAAAGCTTCGGCTTGAACTCGGAACCACAAATTCATTTGAAACCCAAAGTCATCTGAGACCCCAAAATTCTAAACCAATAGTCACCAACAGGATCACAAGTCACCAACAAGTCACCAACGAGTCACCAACTGTACCTGTAATAATGATCATTCCCTCCCCACTTACGGGTGTCATCTAGGCCAGGGTAAGGTCGAGAGAAACGCAGCATAAATAACCTTTCGCAGAACATCATCATATACACACCCGAAGTATGTAACGATAATATCCCACCAGGGTCTGAACTGCTCGTGATATCAATGTTCCGCTAAGTGGCGCAATACCACCCGCTTCCCATGAATCACTCTATTCCTAAGTATCCTAGATTTCACTCATGGCCTGGGTATTGGGCCTTTTACCTCATGTAACTCCCACCCCAACAGAGAGAAACAGACAACCAGCCAGATGAATAATGAATGTGAATGAATGCAAACATCAGTGCAAACATAAATGCAAACAACAAATAAATGAATGCAATAAATAACAGCAAACAGCAACCAAAACCCTAACCTAGAGAGCGCTAGGAGAGACTCGCTTAGGGAAGACGGACCAGCACAGGTCAACTTCTCTATATCCCCAGCAGAGTCGCCAGCTGTCGCATCACGCGAAAAACCGGCGGGAAAACAAGAACAACAGAGCCGCCACCGTGCGTTATTTATCCCAAAAGAGGGAAAGGAAACGCTCAGAGTAAACCTGGGAAAGACATGGTCTCGCGACCAAAGAGAATGGGTTCGGGAGTCGGTTATGCGAAGGGAAGGTATTAGCACCCCTACGCATCCGTAGTACTCTACGGGATCCACGCACAAAAGAAAGGAAAATGGTTGCTAAACACTGCTCAAACTCACACACACTGGCCGAAAAGAGACAAAAGAAACTGACTGAAACTGACTCGGCAGGATATCGCATCCTGGGCCTACTTAGTCTATCAGGCATAGACATCAGAGTCGAAGTAGTTCGGACTGGGGAAACGACACATGCTCGCTAGGATGTCGCATCCTATGCATACGTATCTCCTTGGACGAAGGAGAATCAGAGCATTCGTAGCTCGGCTGACACGCACACAAACAAACACAGGCAAAGGCAAACGTGGAGCCTGAATGCCAATCACTGGACTTACATCAGCATCCGAACCAAAACAACACAAGAAGGCAAACGTGGAGCCTGAATGCCAATCACTGGACTTATATCAGCATCCGAACCAAAACACACGCACACTGGAACCTAACTGCCACTCGATGGACTTACATCAGCTTCCAAGCACACAACAAGACAAAACATGGACACAGGCGCCCGGAGAGATCTGCTCATCTCCTGCCTACGTACCTCATCTGGTATGAGGATCAGGGCGACGTAGTTCCCCTACAGAGGGATACAGGACTAGCCTAACCAGATAACAGAGGGAGACACAACTAGGGAGACTACGACTCGAGCCTAGATGTTATCATGCAAAATCATCCCTAAGTTAAGGTTTCTAGCTAACTGGCACAGGGAGCCAGCCTATCCTAATCATGACTTGCACAGGAAGCAAGCCACACACACATTTAACTTGCACAGGAAGCAAGCCAAGCAAAACCTAACTTGCACAGGAAGCAAGTCTAAACTAACCCTAACTTGCACAGGAAGCAAGTCAAACAAACATACAAGCACAGGTAGCACACACTATATACACACAAGGGGCTCACACAAGGGTTAGGTTTTAGTCGAGGGGTCATATCAACCTCAACAAACAAACCTCTGGAACTGGGTGAATGTGCTCTTAACCTTGCCATTGAGGGGCTAAGGTGAAGCAGATGAAAGGTGAGTGAAGATGAGACTTCACAGCTCTTATCCCTGGCCTGGGAGAGCTTAAGACAAGAATGTGTGGGTTCAGAAAGTGGGAACCCTTCTACACATTTAAAACTGACTCAACTGTACAATTGTACAAGATCTTGGGTTTGTATCTGCAATGCATCAACACAGTGGTGTGAGCAAAGCAGATGACACACAGAATAGCAGGGGATAGGTTGCATATCCCTTGGGTTCTGCCAATTGCCTCTTCACTTAGGAGGTCTTTGAATATGTACAGGGACAAAATTAAACATCCACAAACATTGCCTCTTAAGGAGGACTTCAGACAGTTGCCTGACCAAGTAACAGGCCAGGTCTTCCAGACTACATGAAGATTAGAAGTATACCTCAATGCAAATTGCTTATACAAGCAAAGCAAAGCAAAAGTTCACAAGGAACTAAGCAACTAAAAGCACCTGAAATGGTCAAGCAGATGTTAGTATGCAACTTCAAGACAAAGCAAAAAGAAACAGAAGTCAACAGTCGGTCAGAAGCAAATGAATGTGCAAGGCACAAGGCTTAAGGCTTGAGCCAAGCAACCTACAAAACAAGCATGTTAGTCATGATAAACAAGCACACTCAATCAATTTGTATTGGTCTCATTGGTCATTTGTTGGTCAACCTGAAAACACAAGCTCAAAAGTGAGTAACAGGACCACTAGGGCAAGCCTAGGGTCAAAAGAGAATGAAAAAGTCAAAACAGCAAAGGGCAAGCATCCAAAATCATGTTCAAACAATTAAGAAACACAACCAATTGGGTTCACATTCATATCAATCACTATCATCATTTCATGAACAAATTAGGTCAAGGTATAGCAAACAGAAGCTCATAGAAGTCAACAGCAAGACTTAACTCAAAAGCAATCTCAAACATTTCCAAAAATCACCAAATAAATCATGATCAATCACAACCCAAAGCATGGTAAGCATGTCAAATTTCATCTCATTTGGACAAGTGGAAGGCAATCAATGAAAATCAGAAAGGCAAGGCAATTTTGAACATGCTCAAAGAAGTCAACCAAACATGCATCAACTTGAAAAATTCATAAATCAGAGATGGTGTATGATAAATGAATGGGACTAAAACCATGGCAAAGCTTAAGATGTCTAGTAATCTCATGCAAAATTTCATGTCCATCTAATAAAGTATGAGAATTTCACAAATGAAATGGGGACATGTGTCACAAAACGTCAACATAAGACCAAGCAGGGGAGAAAATCTCAAACAATTAGGAAATGCCACAAATAATTCCAAGAAAATTCACATGTAAACTATACATCCAAGAGTAGGTTCATGCAAAAATTCACATCAATTGGAGGTCAGGAAGCATGGTATCAAAAATCATGAAGTTGCACATCAATGGTGTGACACAAATTGTCACACCCTAATTCAAAAAATCATAACTCACAAACCATCAATGATAAATTCACAAACTCTACACCAAAATCACCATGAATGCGTCTAGTTTAAGCACAAAAAATTTGGGAGCCATTGGATAAAGTATCACCATTTCACAAATGTTTTGGCAAAGTGTACAAAATATGCATACATGTCACAAACCCTAGTGCCATTTAAAATTCACTGATCAAAAAAATCTGGAAAAATCATGATAAAAAGGTAGAGATTCAGATGAACACAATGCAAAAAATCCCATGAAATTTGGATTAAAATTGGTGGAGTTATGATTTTTACAAGATGAATATCACAAATGAAATAAAAATGGAAAAGCAACATGACTTAATGGGACATGGGGGCACGGCCAGTGGCATTTTTGAAATTACCCACGCCACTAATCAAAACGCGCCGTTTTGGGCCAGGGAAACGAAATAAGCTGATTGGCCAGGCTTAATGCAACAGTGACAAATTCATGAAAAAAACCCTAGCCCAGAAATCCGCAGGAAAATCCGTAGCTAGCTATGAAGGCCGCACGAGAATCCGCAGGAAAAGTGCAGTCTCATGAACAGCATGAAGATCCTCATGATCTTCATGCGTGAAATTCCCAGAAAAAACCAAACAGCCCAGAAACATCATTCAAGCACATATTTATGAAGATCTAACAAAACTTAACACGAATCCACAAGTAATTCATCTCAAAACAACAATAAACTAAAGAATCGATTGAATCTTGCCAAGCACATGAAATTTCAAAACCCTCGTTCTCTCTCATCTTGGCACGGTTTCAATCGGTTTAAAGTTCATGACACTCACAGTGAAAAGATCTACAAGATGCATCATGTAATTTCATCAAAGGTTGAGTTCGAATTCTTACCAAGTTTTGAAGAAAGTGGAGAAACAGTTGTTGTTTGATGATGCAAGCTCGAAACAGATGACCTATAACCCTCCAGATGATGAATGATGAAGATGGTTCGCCTTGAAAACGCTTGAAATAGCTTTAACCAAACTTTGCCATGGATGATGCTTGGAAAGAACAGTCGGGTATAAGCTTCTTACAGTTGTGGAAATGAAGTTGCAATGAGTCCAAAATGTTGTATGGATGTTGTATTAAGCAAGGCAAGGTTCAGTTCTTTGGCCAACGTTGACAGATTTTGAAAGTGGCAAGAAGAATGAGATTTTTAGAGAGTGAGTTTTTTGTGTTTTGAGGCTGCCACTAGGGTTTGTAATGACAGAAAATGATGTCCAAAAATTCTGTTTAAGAGTACAAATCACAATCCATGGAAATATGGGATAGAGTTGGTAAAAAATGTACTTTCTTTCAATTTTCAAGCAACTTGGCATGGGTGTATGTACTTGCACGAATTTGACTTAGAACATGTCCAAAATACAATTTCAGATCAATTCCCAATGGCCAAAATGATGGAAAAGGTTTATTTTAAAAAGTCAAAATTTCACTTCACTTGAAATTAATTCAAGTAAGTCAAAAAATGCCATTTTGATCCATAAGGTTTTGGTACATGAAAGTTACATTTTTGGAAAGAGGGGATCAAATGTGACTTGTAGGAAAAAACCCCACCCAAATTGGCCAAATGGTTTGAGAGATATG
Source organism: Lathyrus oleraceus (assembly GCF_024323335.1). Classification (NCBI taxonomy): domain Eukaryota; kingdom Viridiplantae; phylum Streptophyta; class Magnoliopsida; order Fabales; family Fabaceae; genus Lathyrus; species Lathyrus oleraceus. Next base: position 174,592,034 of record NC_066579.1, on the reverse strand, counting down.
GCCTTTTGAAGTTCAAGAATTTCTGAAAACGATTCGATCATAACTTGCCAACCATACATGGGAATTGAGAGTTCTTGGACTTTTTGGAAATGGGAGAACAAGATCTTCAACTTTCATGTTGGGCAAAAATTCATTTGAAGCTTGTATCATGATGTAAGTTTGAGGATCAAGACTTTCCATTTTGGGCAGGTTTCAATTACAGGTCCAGTTTCCATTTTTGGAAACTTCTGATCTGGCTTCAAATTCTTCCATGATGGTGTTTGACATGATATATGAGGACTATATGGACATGAATGAGACCTTTCAAACCAATTTCCATCATCAAATCACTGATTAAATGGACAGTTGACCAACAGTTGACTTTTAGGGTTTCTGACTGACTGTGCATTGACTGATGACTTCTGAACATCCAATCCTTGACCAAAACACTTCAAATGGATCCCCAAGTCATGTGAACATGTTGGACCAACCCTAGGGCCTTGGCTCCTTGAGAATTGTGCTTGCTTGCTTGGTTGACTGATCTCCTGATTAGTTTGACCTAATTTCTTGATTGGCTTGCACTTGAGGCAAATGGGACAATGCAATGCTATGCAGTGGACCATGATATGCTATGACCTAATATGAAAATGTATGTACAATGATAGGTGCAAATTTGAGGTGCTACATAAGGGGCTCAAACATCAAGGCTAGGTTTTAGTCGAGGGGTCATATCAACCTCAACAAACAAACCTCTGGAACTGGGTAGTGTTAGCTCTTAACCTTGCCATTGAGGGGCTAAGGTGAAGCTGATGAAAGGTGAGTGAAGATGAGACTTCACAGCTCTTATCCCTGGCCTGGGAGAGCTTAAGACAAGAATGTGTGGGTTCAGAAAGTGGGAACCATTCTACACATTTGATACTGACTCAACTGTACAATTGTACAAGATCTTGGGTTTGTATCTGCAATGCATCAACACAGTGGTGTGAGCAAAGCAGATGACACACAGAATAGCAGGGGATAGGTTGCATATCCCTTGGGTTCTGCCAATTGCCTCTTCACTTAGGAGGTCTTTGAATATGTACAGGGACAAAATTAAACATCCACAAACATTGCCTCTTAAGGAGGACTTCAGACAGTTGCCTGACCAAGTAACAGGCCAGGTCTTCCAGACTACATGAAGATTAGAAGTATACCTCAATGCAAATTGCTTATACAAGCAAAGCAAAGCAAAAGTTCACAAGGAACTAAGCAACTAAAAGCACCTGAAATGGTCAAGCAGATGTTAGTATGCAACTTCAAGACAAAGCAAAAAGAAACAGAAGTCAACAGTCAGTCAGAAGCAAATGAATGTGCAAGGCACAAGGCTTAAGGCTTGAGCCAAGAAACCTACAAAACAAGCATGTTAGTCATGATAAACAAGGACACTCAATCAATTTGTATTGGTCTCATTGGTCATTTGTTGGTCAACCTGAAAACACAAGCTCAAAAGTGAGTAACAGGACCACTAGGGCAAGCCTAGGGTCAAAAGAGAATGAAAAAGTCAAAACAGCAAAGGGCAAGCATCCAAAATCATGTTCAAACAATTAAGAAACACAACCAATTGGGTTCACATTCATATCAATCACTATCATCATTTCATGAACAAATTAGGTCAAGGTATAGCAAACAGAAGCTCATAGAAGTCAACAGCAAGACTTAACTCAAAAGCAATCTCAAACATTTCCAAAAATCACCAAATAAATCATGATCAATCACAACCCAAAGCATGGTAAGCATGTCAAATTTCATCTCATTTGGACAAGTGGAAGGCAATCAATGAAAATCAGAAAGGCAAGGCAATTTTGAACATGCTCAAAGAAGTCAACCAAACATGCATCAACTTGAAAAATTCATAAATCAGAGATGGTGTATGATAAATGAATGGGACTAAAACCATGGCAAAGCTTAAGATGTCTAGTAATCTCATGCAAAATTTCATGTCCATCTAATAAAGTATGAGAATTTCACAAATGAAATGGGGACATGTGTCACAAAACGTCAACATAAGACCAAGCAGGGGAGAAAATCTCAAACAATTAGGAAATGCCACAAATAATTCCAAGAAAATTCACATGTAAACTATACATCCAAGAGTAGGTTCATGCAAAAATTCACATCAATTGGAGGTAAGGAAGCATGGTATCAAAAATCATGAAGTTGCACATCAATGGTGTGACACAAATTGTCACACCCTAATTCAAAAAATCATAACTCACAAACCAGCAATGATAAATTCACAAACTCTACACCAAAATCACCATGAATGTGTCTAGTTTAAGCACAAAAAATTTGGGAGCCATTGGATAAAGTATCACCATTTCACAAATGTTTTGGCAAAGTGTACAAAATATGCATACATGTCACAAACCCTAGTGCCATTTAAAATTCACTGATCAAAAAAATCTGGAAAAATCATGATAAAAAGGTAGAGATTCAGATGAACACAATGCAAAAAATCCCATGAAATTTGGATTAAAATTGGTGGAGTTATGATTTTTACAAGATTAATATAACAAATGAAATAAAAATGGAAAAGCAACATGACTTAATGGGACATGGGGGCACGGCCAGTGGCATTTTTGAAATTACCCACGCCACTAATCAAAACGCGCCGTTTTGGGCCAGGGAAACGAAATAAGCTGATTGGCCAGGCTTAATGCAACAGTGACAAATTCATGAAAAAAACCCTAGCCCAGAAATCCGCAGGAAAATCCGTAGCTAGCTATGAAGGCCGCACGAGAATCCGCAGGAAAAGTGCAGTCTCATGAACAGCATGAAGATCCTCATGATCTTCATGCGTGAAATTCCCAGAAAAAACCAAACAGCCCAGAAACATCATTCAAGCACATATTTATGAAGATCTAACAAAACTTAACACGAATCCACAAGTAATTCATCTCAAAACAACAATAAACTAAAGAATCGATTGAATCTTGCCAAGCACATGAAATTTCAAAACCCTCGTTCTCTCTCATCTTGGCACGGTTTCAATCGGTTTAAAGTTCATGACACTCACAGTGAAAAGATCTACAAGATGCATCATGTAATTTCATCAAAGGTTGAGTTCGAATTCTTACCAAGTTTTGAAGAAAGTGGAGAAACAGTTGTTGTTTGATGATGCAAGCTCGAAACAGATGACCTATAACCCTCCAGATGATGAATGATGAAGATGGTTCGCCTTGAAAACGCTTGAAATAGCTTTAACCAAACTTTGCCATGGATGATGCTTGGAAAGAACAGTCGGGTATAAGCTTCTTACAGTTGTGGAAATGAAGTTGCAATGAGTCCAAAATGTTGTATGGATGTTGTATTAAGCAAGGCAAGGTTCAGTTCTTTGGCCAACGTTGACAGATTTTGAAAGTGGCAAGAAGAATGAGATTTTTAGAGAGTGAGTTTTTTGTGTTTTGAGGCTGCCACTAGGGTTTGTAATGACAGAAAATGATGTCCAAAAATTCTGTTTAAGAGTACAAATCACAATCCATGGAAATATGGGATAGAGTTGGTAAAAAATGTACTTTCTTTCAATTTTCAAGCAACTTGGCATGGGTGTATGTACTTGCACGAATTTGACTTAGAACATGTCCAAAATACAATTTCAGATCAATTCCCAATGGCCAAAATGATGGAAAAGGTTTATTTTAAAAAGTCAAAATTTCACTTCACTTGAAATTAATTCAAGTAAGTCAAAAAATGCCATTTTGATCCATAAGGTTTTGGTACATGAAAGTTACATTTTTGGAAAGAGGGGATCAAATGTGACTTGTAGGAAAAAACCCCACCCAAATTGGACAAATGGTTTGAGAGATATGGCCTTTTGAAGTTCAAGAATTTCTGAAAACGATTCGATCATAACTTGCCAACCATACATGGGAATTGAGAGTTCTTGGACTTTTTGGAAATGGGAGAACAAGATCTTCAACTTTCATGTTGGGCAAAAATTCATTTGAAGCTTTTATCATGATGTAAGTTTGAGGATCAAGACTTTCCATTTTGGGCAGGTTTCAATTATAGGTTCAGTTTCCATTTTTGGAAACTTCTGATCTGGCTTCAAATTCTTCCATGATGGTGTTTGACATGATATATGAGGACTATATGGACATGAATGAGACCTTTCAAACCAATTTCCATCATCAAATCACTGATTAAATGGACAGTTGACCAACAGTTGACTTTTAGGGTTTCTGACTGACTGTGCATTGACTGATGACTTCTGAACATCCAATCCTTGACCAAAACACTTCAAATGGATCCCCAAGTCATGTGAACATGTTGGACCAACCCTAGGGCCTTGGCTCCTTGAGAATTGTGCTTGCTTGCTTGGTTGACTGATCTCCTGATTAGTTTGACCTAATTTCTTGATTGGCTTGCACTTGAGGCAAATGGGACAATGCAATGCTATGCAGTGGACCATGATATGCTATGACCTAATATGAAAATGTATGTACAATGATAGGTGCAAATTTGAGGTGCTACACAAGGGGCTCAAACATCAAGGCTAGGTTTTAGTCGAGGGGTCATATCAACCTCAACAAACAAACCTCTGGAACTGGGTAGTGTTAGCTCTTAACCTTGCCATTGAGGGGCTAAGGTGAAGCTGATGAAAGGTGAGTGAAGATGAGACTTCACAGCTCTTATCCCTGGCCTGGGAGAGCTTAAGACAAGAATGTGTGGGTTCAGAAAGTGGGAACCATTCTACACATTTGATACTGACTCAACTGTACAATTGTACAAGATCTTGGGTTTGTATCTGCAATGCATCAACACAGTGGTGTGAGCAAAGCAGATGACACACAGAATAGCAGGGGATAGGTTGCATATCCCTTGGGTTCTGCCAATTGCCTCTTCACTTAGGAGGTCTTTGACTCTATACAAGGACAAATGTAAACAGTCACAAACATTGCCTCTTAAGGAGGACTTCAGACAGTTGCCTGGCCAAGTAACAGGCCAGGTCTTCCAGACTACATGAAGATAGAAAGGTATACCTCAATGCAAATTGCTTATCAAGCAAAGCAAAGCAAAGTTCACAAGGAACTAAAAGCAACTAAAAGTACCTGAAACCAGTCAGACAACATTAGTACACAACTTCAAAACAAAGCAAAAGGAAACAGACATCAACAGTTAATCATAAGCAAGTGAATGTGCAAGGCACAAGGCTCAAGGCATGTGAGCCAAGCCACCTGCAAAACAAACAAGTTAATCAATGATATTCAAGCAAGCTCAATCAAAAAGAATTGGTCTCATTGGTCATTTGTCGGTCAACCTGAAAACATGAGCTCAAAGGTGAGTAACAGGACCACTAGGGCAAGCCTAGGGTCAAAATGGGATGAAAAGATCAAAACAGCAAAGGTCAAGTATCCAAAATCATGTTCAAACAATCAAGAAACAATACCAATTGGTTTCACATTCATATCAATTATTATCATCATTTTATAAGCAAAAGAAGTCAAAGCATGGCATTTAGAAGCTCATAGAAGTCAACAGCAAGACTTGAATCAAAAGCAATCTCAAACATTTCCAAAATTCATCAAATAAATCATGATCAGTCACAACCCACAGCAGGGTAAGCATGTTAAATTTCATCTCATTTGGACAAGTGGAAGGCAGTCAATGAAAATCAGAAAGGCAAAGCAATTTTGGACATGCTCAAAGAAGTCAACCAAACATGCATCAACTTGAAAAAATCATAAATCAGGGATGGCATAAGATAAATGAATGGGACTAAAACCATGGCAAAGCTTAGGATGTCTAGTAATCTCATGTAAAATTTCATGTCCATCTAATAAAGTATGAGCATTTCACAAAACAAATGGGCACAAGTGTCACACAAAGTCAACATATGATCAAACAGGGGACAAAAATCTCAATCAATTGGAAAATGCCACAAATAAATCCAAGAAAAATCACATGTAAACTATACATACTCAAGCTCAATCATGCAAACATTCAATCCATTTGGAGGTCAATAGGCATGGCTAAGAAAATCAACAAGTTGCACATCAATGGTGTGACACAAATTGTCACACCCTACTTCAAAAAATCACAACTCAAAATCCAGATAAGATAAATTCATGATCTTTATACCAAAATCACCAGGGATGTGTCTAGTTTGTGCATAAAAAATTTCAAGTCCATAGGATAAAGCATGACTATTTCACAAATGATTTGGTAAAATGTGCAAAATGTGGATACATGTTAAACCAATATGCCAAATAAAATCCATTCATCACAAAAATCTGGAAAAAATATGACAATTAAGTAGAGATCATGATGAAAAGAATGCAAAAATTCCCATGAGAATTGGACTTAAAATGATGGAGATATGATTTTTCAAAGTTTGTGATCAAAAATGAAATTAAAAATGAAAAACAACAAAATATTCAATGTGTCACATGCCACGGATGGCATTTTTGTAATTCCCAGAGCCACTAATCTAAACGCGGCCGTTTTAGACACTGAAATGAAATAATCCTATTGGCCATTATGAATGAACAGCGCCATGCACGTGAAAGAAAGAAGTTCTGGGCAATGCAAGAACAACCTAGGGTTTCCAATACACAGTATGAATCTTCGTCACCCCTAATTCGACTCAACCAAAAATTTTCCAAAAAATGAAATTGAGCATACCAAAATGATCAGCAAGCTTCATACATACATAATCCAACATCAATTTTCACTAAAACACAATACAACTCATGAATCGAGCAAGAATAAGTTTCAACATCAAACTTAAAAACAACATATCTTCACAAATAATCAACCATTTTCTTCAATTCAAAGCTTATAATGACCAGGGTAACAAGATCTACACATTGCATATCATGATTTAGAGAAAAAAAAGAGATCGAGTTTTACTTGATTCCGAAGAAATTCGAGAAGCAGTGGTTGTTTGGTGCTGCAAGCTTGAAACAGATGTCCTATAACCTTCCAAATGATGAATGATGAAGAAGTTTAGCTCAGTGATGCTTGAAAATGCCCAAATCAAAATCTGCCATTAAAGAAGCTTGAAGAAAACAGTTGTGTAAATGCTGATACAGATGGTGTTTGATGCTTGGAAACAGCTCACAATGATGGTCAGATGATGGAGCAAGCAAAGATAGCTCGAGCTCTCTTTGAATTTTTTTAGCAAAAGTTCAAAATGAAAAATGAGATGTTCTTGAGAGAGAGAGTTTTCTGTGTATTCAAGAGGCTGCTAGGGTTTTGGAAAGGCAGAAAAAGAGTTCTTATATGTCTGTTTAAGGTTGGATTAGTGAGAACTAAGCACAATTTTGTTTTATGAAGCCATTTGCTAATTGGCCATTTTCACTTGAGTGGTGGGGTGTATGGTGCTGGCTGCGAAATTGGGCTTGCAAACATGACAAAAATGCATTTTCTGAATGTTTCCAATTGGCCAAATGGTTTTAAAATGATTATTTGGAAAAGTCAAAATTCAACCTCTCTTGAAATTAATTCAAGCAAGTTCAAAAATGCCATTTTGATTGGTGATGTTTTGATGAATGATGATGACATATTTGGAAAGAGGAGGTCAAATGTGACTTGTTGGAAAAAACTTCACCAAATTTGGCCAAATGGTTTGAGAGATATGGCCTTTTGAAGTTCAAGAATTTTTGAAAATGAATTGATCATATCTTGCCAACCATACATGGGAATTGAGAGTTCTTGGACTTTTTGGAAATGGGAGAACAAGATCTTCAACTTTCATGTTGGGCAAAAATTCATTTGAAGCTTGTATCATGATGTATGTTTAGGCTCAAGAAGTTTCCATTTTTGGCAGTTAAAATTACAGGTCCAGTTTCTATTTTTGGAAATTTCTGATTTGGCTTCAAATTCTTCAATGATGATGTTTGCCATGATATATGAGCCCTATTTGGACATGAATAAGCTCTCTCAAACCAAATCCATCCATCAAAACCATAAAATCAGACCCAGTTGACCAAGTTTGACTTTTTAGGGTTTCTGACTGATTGTGCATTGACTGATGGCTTCTGAGCATCCAATCCTTGACCTAAACACTTCAAATGGATCCCCAAGTCATGTTAACATGTCGGACCAACCCTAGGGCCTTGGCTCAATGAAAAACACACTTGCTTGCTTGATTGACTGATCTCCTGATCAGTTTGACCTAATTCTCCTGATAATCTTGCACTTGAGGCAAAAGGGACAATGCAATGCTATGCAGTGGACCATGTTATGTTATGACCTAATATGAGAATGTATGTACAATGATAGGTGCAAATTTGAGGTGCTACACCCCGCTACAGAAACAGTTCCAACATTTCTTCATCAAACACCAGATCAGATTCATCAACTAATACATAAATGTTGGCCATAATGTCTTAGACATCTTTCCCAACAAACAACTTTTAATTGAAACTCAATAACCTGTGACGAAAATAATCATTATTAACCTCAATCTTCTTTGTCAACTCAGGATAACCATATCTAACATTCAGAATTGTCTTCAACATCACTAACAAGCTCCACAATTTCATTATTTTTCAGTCTTTCAACATAATGTTCTTTTTCATCCTCACTTGTAATTTCCTCTTCCTTGGTCATAATCTTGTCAATAGAGAGAACCTTATCAAACCCTGCAGGATTGCTTCTGCCTAAATATTCATTAATAATTGAAGGGTAAAACATAAACACAGTTTCCTCTATCATATGATTTTCTATATTCCTTGAAGCCTTCAACATTACACTCAACATTAATGTTCACAATGAATTATTTGACTAGATTTTCTTAGCAAAGACCAACATTAGTTATAGTTTTCATCAACTCCATGATTTCTTTACAATCAAGAGCTTTTTTCCCTAGCCCTCTCTCAGCTGCAATCCTTCTTTGAAAAACATATTTCCACCAGCCTTTCAGAATGGAATGACACATTATCCATGCGATCAGAGGAGACATTCATAAGAATTCTCTTCTCAGTAACCTTTCTCCTTATTATGGACATAATATTTTGGACACATGCTTCAACATTTATCTTAGATTCACCTGTTTGAACAAGTATTATATTCACTTCATGATTAACAAGGGCTACTTCCTCATCCTTCCTCTAAGTTGGAAACTCAGTTACCAACATGTCATACATGTTGTCTGGAAAATCCTGGGTGACATCTTAATTATCATATTTGAGAATTTGGTTACTCTATAATAGTTGAGTGCAACTACTTCCAGCATATATACCTTGGGAGAGTAGGTAACATCTCCTAGCATGCTCAACTCAAATCCAGACAACATTTGTTGAACAAAAGACAATAACATCTTTACTGACATTCTATACAACATAGTGTATTCAACATAAATGTGAACTATCAGCAAATTCTCACTGTATTCCATATTGACCCCCTCCATGTAATTGATATCAGCAGTAGTATCCAAATTGACTTCCACAAAGTCATCCTTCTTCATGATATCATCCTTATCAATGAAATTATTACTAACACATTGATTGACTTCTGCATTCAGGTACCTATTGAGGAAGACACTTTTCACATACATATGATAAAGTTTGAGCTTCAGAATACATAAACGTCTTGGTATAAATCTGATGGCTCCAAGATAGACAATATAAGACCCCAATTTTGACCCTAAGATCCCTTATGATATCTCATCATTTGCATTGGCTTTGGGATCACACCTTGGCATCCTCCTCACCCCTAATTCTTTGGGTTTGCATTGGGAGAGATCACCAAGCACTTTTTATTGTATCATACTTTATTTTCTTTTGTTTACTAGCCAAAATGCCAAAAATATATGTCTAGCCGTAGGTTTGTTTCTTGTGTAGGTGTGTGTGTCCATCTGTGCCTCATAAAGCTCATATCTAGGGTTTGAGACACTAAATGCAAGAGATTAATCAAGAAATGGTTCACAATGGTTCCAAGTATCATATATGGATCCCCATGATCTTCAATTATCATTTTGATCAAGAATTCATCAAGTGTTTGAAGTTTGTTTGCCTTGGAAGCCTTAATTCATCTAGGTATCTTGTATGACTTCCTCAACAAGTTTCTTCAACATTTGGTCAAAGATATAAAAGGATACTTCACTATAATTCATCATAAGCATATATTAGCCTCCATGATCCTCAAAGATCAAAGTAACTTCAAGTTTTCAAGTTAGTTCAAGGAGGTTGACTAGAAAAGTTAATTGGTCAAATTTGGGATTCTCTAGACCCCATCTCCTACAATTTCTGTCATACGGAAATGATTCCAAGAGAAACGTTACTCTTTATGACATTCTAAACAAATTTCATGTTGGCATTAAGAGCTAAGTTTTCTTGGAAAGTCATTTTTATTGGTGAAAGATTATAGGTCATTTTGTTTGTGCCCTAGATGGAATGTCAACTTCCAAGAACCATAACTTTCTCAATTTGTATGATATTAAGACCATCCAAGTTTCATTATCAATTTCAAGATGTCTTCTATAACTTTGCTTCTTTGAGAAATGTCAAATTATACTTGAAAGGGCATGTGCCAAGAGGAAACATTATAGGTCATTTTGGGCCATCATCATTGAACAAGCAATTTTCCTCAACTTCTAAAATCCACAAATCCCTCATGCAAGATTCAAATGGTGTCAAATTTGTGACCAAATTGAAGAGGAATGGAAGAGATACAACTTTGAAGAAGGATCCATTTTTCATTTGAAGCTCATAGCAAAAGTTATTCAAGGTGGAAAAAGTGATCATTTGACTTTTAATTTAGAAAATTTTCAACTATGTTTGATTTCTCCAACTTCCGCCTCAAAATTCATCATGATCCAAGCTCCAAATGGAAAAAGTTTCAACATCAAAGTTTCTCCCCTTCATGTTACCTTTCCAAAGAGTCTAATATCATGGTATTTGGAGCATTTTTGAGTCGCTTGCACATGGGTGTAATGCATGGCCCCATTTGGAAATTTTTGTGATCAATTTTCATTTCAACATTGCATGGTACCATGATTTTGATTCAGCATCATTTGGAAATGATTTTAGACCTTTTGACATCATTGGTTGGGCTTTGTGCACGCCCATGCAAGCATGCATGAGAACATTGCTATTTTTGGATTTTGAATGGAAGTGTGTGAAAAGTAATCCTCATGCTATAAATACATGGCCGTTGAGCTCGGGAATGGATCCCTCTGGCCCAAGCTTTGACCTGCTTCTTCCCTAACCTCCTTTAAAGGATAAACTTGAGGATTTCTTTTGAAATCGAGTTTCAATTCTCATTCTGTTTTGGAATTGAAACTCCAAGAATCCAAGCCTTTCAATCATCCATTCACTTCCTGCAAGTTATTAGAGTCGAGCCAAGGCAAATTGAATGCAAGATCAAGCTCAATTGAAGCAAACTGAAGGTGAATTTTCTAACTTTTCTCTTCTTCGATTCTCCTTTAATTCTCCATTATTTTGTTTGTTCTTTGGTTGTCTAAAGACCTACCAATGTAGGCAATAAGATTGAGTTTCTTTGAGGTCAAATTGAAGCAACTCAGTTCATACTCCTCAATTTTAAATTCCATGTATCTTTCAATATACTTAGAATTGGAGAGTTTTGAGGGAAGATTTGGTTTCCTGGCAATTTTCTCTTCAAATTAGTGTATACACTTTTCATTTTGGTGAAGGTTGATGGTGGACCAGTCCGGTGAGATTCACCGGAGAAGATGACCAGAGCCCTAGCTCCGGTGGTGCGTTGGCACCCTCATATCCCTTTGATCACTTCAATGTTATAATCCTGGCCATTGGTTTGAATGACCCACTTTGCAGCGCGTTGACCAGAGTCCACCATGGACTGCACACGCGTGACCATCAGATCTGCCACCTCAATTAATGAGGGAGATCTTATGGCCCTTGTTTTTTCTTATTTTTATTTTATTTCTGATTTTATATTTAATCCATTTATTTTGATTAATTCATATTAAATTCATTTTTAATCCAAAAAATATGGGACTTTCACCAAAAATCTTTAAATATTTTCCTCTCCCATATTTTGAAATAAAACCATTTTTTTGGATTAACTTTGATATTTTTTTTTGTGAATTAATTGATTTTGGACTTGTTTTTAGATATTTTAAAATACTTTTGACTTTCCAAAAATTCTCAAATTTTTTGTCTAAGGTCCTTTGATCTTGTTTGACCTATGATAAATCCCTTGGCCATTTATTTGGTGATTTGAAGGGATTTGAGGTTTTTACTTTTGAAAAATGCATTTTAATTCATTTTTGATTTGATTTTTAATTGATTAATTGTTTAAAAATATTGTTGATCCATTTGTTTGACTTTGTGATGTTTGACTTTCTGTTTGGCCTTGATCATGGTTGATTTGAACTTCCATTTGATCAATACTATTGGATTTAGGGGGTTGATAAATATACATTTCATCCCCCAAAATGAATGGATAATATTGATCAGATGAAATTCCTCCTATGATCAATTTGGGTTTCTATTTCCTATTATCTCTCCATCTTCATCCCTATTCTTCCCCAGTCCATCATTGACCAATGAATTCTCTTCAAGTCAAATTCTAGTTGATTCATCAATGACCTTGTGTTAGATGAATCAACATGAGCCTGACTAAGATAGATCCCTCCCACTTTATTTTTGTGTGTGGTATGTTTTAGGAGCTTGGTTCCTTGTAGCATGTCTCTAACATGCATTAATACCAATATTTTTATTGCTCGACCTCAAATAGTTGTGAAGATTAAAGAAGAAGTGCAGAAGCAAATTGATGTTGGTTTCCTTGTTACCTCCGAATATCCGCAGTGGGTGGCCAATATTGTGCATGTTCCTAAGAAGGATGTAAAAGTTTGTATGTGTGTTGATTATAGAGATTTGAATAAAGTCAGTACGAAAGATGATTTTCCTCTGCCACATATTGATATGTTGGTAGACAATACAACTAAATTCAAGGTCTTTTCGTTTATGGACAGATTTTCCGGTTATAACCGGATTAAAATGGCACCCGAAGATATGGAGAATAACACATTCATTACAACTTGGGGAACATTCTGTTATCGAGTGACGCCTTTCGCTTTAAAGAATACTGGTGCAACGTACCAGAGAGTTATGACCACTCTTTTTCATGATATGATGCATAAAGAGATTGAAGTCTATGTTGATGATATGATTACTAAATCAAGAACTGAAGAAGAACATGTTTAGCATCTGTTGAAGTCATTCCAACGTTTGAGGAAGTATAAACTCCACTTCAATCCCAATAAGTATATTTTTGGTGTTCGCTCTGGTAAATTGTTGGGCTTTATTGTCAGTGAGAAGGGTATTGAAGTTGATCCTGCCAAGGTCAAAGCAATACAAGATATGCTTGCGCCCAAAACTGAGAAGCAAGTCAGAGGTTTTCTCGGCCGCTTAAACTACATTTAGAGATTTATATCGCATATGACTGCCACATATGCGCCTATATTCAAGCTTCTTCGGAAATATCAATCTTGTGATTGGACCGAGGATTTCAAGAAAGCTTTTGATAGTATCAAAGAATATTTTCTTGTGCCTTCGATTCTGTCTCCTCCTATTGAAGGAAGACCTTTGATCATGTATTTGACTATGTTTGAAGAGAGTATGGGTTGTGTTCTTGGTCAGCAAGATGAATCTGGGAAGAAAGAATATGAAATTTACTACCTCAGTAAGAATTTCACCGACTGTGAGACTCTGTATTCTATGCTTGAGAAGAGATGATGTGCATTGGCTTGGGATGCTAAGCATTTGCGCCAACCACTATAAGAAGAAGGGACTCATGGCAACATATGATGACTCTGAATCTAATGATTCAGAATCTGATTTTAAAGAGGAATAGGAAAATGTAGCATTCATGGCTACCACATATGGAAGTTCATTCGAACAGGAATCTGACTCTAACGAGGTATTTTCTATTTTTTCTCGTTCTGATCTGTAAGCCTATTTATCATAATCTCTAAGCTCTTATCAGAAGCTTCGATAGAAATTCAAGATCCTAAAAAGGGTTCATGAAGAAACTGTTGAAGAGTGTGATAAGCTTGAGAAAGAAGTTTTTGAACTAAAAGAAAACAACTTTATTCTGGAAAAAGAAAATGAATTTTCAACCCAAAAATGTTTAAAACTTGAAGAAAATCTTTCTAAAGCTCCACCCACTTATGACACCATCATATACAAATATGAAAAAGCTTTTCAGAAATTTCTGAATGATGGACTTGAAAGATGCAAAATGACTTTTATGATTTATGGTGTTAGTCACAATAAGAAAAGAGGAATTGGATATGACTCTGATGAAGATGATTTAATACCTTATGTAGAAGACAAACCTAAATCTCCTTTTTCTTATCATTACACACATGCACAAACACAAAAATTTAATAATGCTAGAAAACCTAAAGTTTCCAGAAACTATGGGAGAACTAATCATAAAGGACCCAAAAGATTCTGGGTACTAAAAGATAAAATAGTATATGTTGCAGATATCTTGTGCAACAGAGTTAAAACACCAATCATGGTACCTGGACTCTGGATGCTCGCGACACATGACGGGAAGAAATCATATATTCCAAAGCCTGGAACTTAAAGACGTTGGCTTCATAGGCTTTGGAGGAAATCGGAAAGGAAGAATCAGAGGATCTCGAATAGTTAGTAATTGATGTCTTCCTTCTATTTCTGATGTCCTTTATGTTGAAGGATTAATACATAACTTGTTATCCATAAGTCAATTAAGTTATAATAGTTATGATATAATCTTTAATCAAAAAAAGTTCAAAGCTATTAATAAGAAAAATGGCTCAATCCTTTTCACTGCTAAGAGGAAAAACAACATTTACAAAATTAAGCTTTCAGATTTAAAAGATCAAAATGTAAAATATTTAATGTCTGTAAATGAAGAGCAATGGGTGTAGCATAGACGCTTGGGTCACATTAGCATGAGGAGGATTTTTCAGATAAATAAACTTGAGTTAGTCAGAGACATACCTAAGATGAAGTTTCCTTCAGATGCTCTTTGTGAGGCATGTCAGAAAGGAAAATCTTCTAAAACAACTTTCAAAAATAAAAATATCGTTTCTACCTCTAAGCCTCTGGAACTTTTACACATTGACTTGTTTGGCCCTGTTAAGACAGTGTCAGTCAATGGTAATAAGTATGGACATGTTATTGTCGATGACTATAGTCGTTGGACATGGGTAAAATTCTTAAGACACAAGAATGAGTCACATTCCGTGTTCACTAGCTTCTGCTCAAAAGTGCAAAATGAATTTGACTCTAAAATCATCAGAGTCAGAAGTGATCATGGTGGCGAATTTGAAAACAAACTTTTTGAAGAGCTTTTTGACTCTAATGGAATATCCCATGGTTTCTTATAGATCCAGTGGTGTGTTGGCACCATCCCATCCCTTTGATCACGCTTCAATGTTATAATCTTGGTCGTTGGTTTGAATGACTCACTTTGCAGCGCGTTAACCAAAGTCCACCATGGACTGCACATGCGTGGCCATCGGATCTGCCACCTCAATTAATGAGGGATATCTGATGGCCCTTGTTTTTTCTTATTTTTATTTTACTTCTGATTTTATGTTTAATCCATTTATTTTGATTAATTCATATTAAATTCATTTTTAATCCAAAAAATATGGGACTTTCACCAAAAATATTTAAATATTTTCCTCTTCCATATTTTGAATTAGTGTCATTTTTTTTATTAACTTTGATATCTTTTTTATGAATTACTTGATTTTGGACTTGTTTTTAATTATTTTAAAATACTCTTGACTTTCCAAAAATTCTCAATTGTTTTGTCTAAGGTCCTTTGACCTTGACCATTTATTTGGTGATTTGAAGGGGTTTGAGGTTTTTTCTTTTGAAAAATCAATTTTAATTCATTTTTAATTTGATTTTTAATTGATTAATTATTTAAAAATATTATTGAGCCATTTGTTTGACTTTGTGATGTTTGCCTTTCTGTTTGGCCTTGATCATGGTTGATTTGAACTTTCATTTGATCAATACTACTGGATTTAGGGGTTGATGAAATGTACATTTCATCCCCCAAAATGAGTGGATAGTATTTATCAGATGAAATTCCTCCTATGATCAATTTGGGTTTCTATTTCCCCTTTACTCTCCATCTTCATCCCTATTCTTCCCCAATCCATCATTGACCAATGAATTCTCTTCAAGTCAAGTGCTAGTTGATTCATCAATGACATTATGTCAGATGAATCAACACGAGTATGGTTGAGATAAATCCCTCCCATTTTATTTTTGTGTGTGGTATGTTTTAGGAGCTTGGTCCTTTGTACCATGTCTCTAACATGCATTAACACCAATAATTTTATTACCCAGCCTCAGATAGTTGTGACTTCTACGTAAGTCCAATTACGATTGCTTAACATATGATTTGCTTGGATATTTTCTTATGCTTATTGCTTGCTTAAAACTCCAAAGGAAATGAGTTTCTATCTAACATTCTTGTCTTGTGGATTTCATCCCATTAGTCAGATCTTTTCAACTCTTAACTTTTAATTTTTGTCTAGGGTAGTCTCTTAATCTCCTCCCACTTATTTAATTTCAAAATCTCTCCCTCTTTTCGAAACCTTCTTTACTTGTGATTTCAAATTTAGACATGTTTTAATGATTAGAAACTTTGGCCTTATGCCAATGAATTTTCAATTTTTTTTCTTTAATCAAACTTGTGAATAAACTTAATTATATTTACCCCAATTTCAAAAGACAAAAAGAACTAACAAACTCATTCAAGTCTTTAGCCATTTTGTGTCTTTTTTGTTAAACTTTTGTTAAAACCAATTCACCAACTTCTTTGAAATTTTTTCCACGAGCTACGGGGTTTCGATCCCTCATTTTTTATGTTGGCACGTAGGCACAAGATCGAAGGTCTTGTTAAACACAAAAATATAATTAATAAATTCTTTTCTCATCCCCTTACTCTATATTTTTATCAAACATCTTTTTGACCAAAACACTTGCACACAAAAAAGGACTCCCTAGGAGTACCTATGACACTTTTGGTGCTAATACCTTCCTTATGTGTAACTAACCCCCTTACTTATAATCTCTGACATTTTATTAGTTTTGATATGAAAACTTCTTATCTTTGAGTTTTGTTCGTACTTTTACCCTTTTTCTTTGGAAACAATAAAAGCGGGGTGACGACTCTGGTTTTATTGACGTCAAGTTAATAAATAGCTCGATGGTCATGAATATACCGCTACAAACAATAGGATCAAAAGTTTTAGCATCATAAATTTTTTCATATTCTTCAGTAGACCACATAGTGTTTCCTGATTTGTCAGCAACAACTTGCTCCACATAAAGACTAATGAGATCAAAATCTTTATCTTCTTGGGGAGTCATTTCATTTTGAACATCATTTATAGATTATGCGCCATTGATAAAAAAATTATATACCTTGCTATTGACAGCACACCCATAAATGTGCTTTCATAGTTACTTACCACATCTTTACATAATGTGTCATATCTCGAAAAATACGATCCTTCGCAAAGTGCAATCGCACGCTCACGGAAAAAATATTCGAACAGAGTCGTCATCGAACTTTATTTATTCCAATGAAGTAATAAGAAAATATCGATAAAACTTTTAGAAAAGAACATGGTCGTCGTAACCATATTTTGGTTCGGGAGTCGATTGCACATGGGGAATATATTAGCATCCCTCACGTCCGTTGTACTCAACTAGAACCTTTTAGTTGATTTGTGATTTAGAATGTTAGCTTATGTTATTTGTTTTCTTCAAATAATTAAAAGTCATAAGAGAAAAGAAAAAGGGGTTGCAACAAGTTTTTTATTAATGTGCATGACAAGATTGCAATTTTTGCTCCTATGTATCTCCGGATGTGATGGAAAGCTCAAGGCATACGTAATTTTGGGTAGAAAATATTTATTTTTTGGTCGATTTTAACGAAACCTATTTTGTATTAATCGAAAAAAAACATTGTTTTAACCAAAACAGGTGAAGATCGAGCATTTGCATCACATTGAAATTGATTTACAAATCAACATTCACGGGAAAATGCCACTTATCTTAACTTAACGATTGTGGATGAAGCATTGTTTTGCATCATCTTAAGACACAATATCTTTCATTTATAAAAAGGTTTTAAAGATAAATTGCACGACGACAAGAAAAAGAGTTTGATTGGTTCGATGTATTTTAAAGGTAAATGACGAACATTTGATGAGAATGTGACCTAAGCCTCGGGATCAATCATTCGAGGTTCCACCAGAATGCTAGATTCCAATGGTCCTTTTTCAAAGAGTTCAAAGAGTTATACCAGAATGCTTGATCCCAACGACCCTTATTTGTCCAAGTTGATTTAAGTATTTTAAGAACGAAAGAAAAGAATGAACAATTAACCCAAAACACGTGGCTCGGGACCGACCATTCGAGGGTTCCCACCGGAATGCTAGATTCCAACAGTCCTCTTCTTTCGAGTTTGTTTAAGAAAACGAATTTGATATTACGTTTGATATAGGAAAAGTCAATCGATGTTTGATCGAGATTTGATTCATATAAATAATTTGAGAAATGGTTTGAAATTGAAATTAAAAATGGTTTTGAAAATAGTTTGTAGTTAGTTGAAAATGGTTTTGAAAATAGTTTAAAGTTATTTAATCGATGGTGAAATATTATGAGATTGAATGAAATGTTAGTGAAAGTAGTGTAAAATTGAGTGCGATTATTTAAATAGGCGATGATATGGACATGAATAGAGATATCCTAATTAAATGACTAAAAATAATCTAACAAATCAATTAAAAATTAAAAACAAAGAAAATAATTAAATAAGATCTAAATAACTTAATTAAATAAAGATTTCCACAATTAACTAAATACTAACTTAAATTAATCAAAAAAATAATAATAATAAAATAACACAAAGAGGTGCAAAAGATGGGATAAGGTTGCAAACGTTAAACCTCAATTGGGCCTGAGCCCACTAAAATTCTAACTAAAAAATATATTCATATTTTTTAAAAACAATAAAATAAAATAAGTCATAATAATAATAAAAATAAACAATAAAAAAAGAAAAAAAAAAGATAATAATAAGAGAGAAGTTGTACGTAACAGGGAGACAGTCTAGAATTAGATTTAATTTTTTCAAAGTCACAAATTCCATGGTGAAACATGGCGAGACTTTAAAAAAAAGAAGAAATAAAAGAGTAAAAGAACACATCAAAACCAATAAGATATTTTACGGTAAACAAACGCTTCTTCTTTCACAAACACAATCATGAACAAACACAAACTTTAAACAAAAATATTATAAAATTCAAACCCAAACAAAGCTTAAACTAATCTTTCCAATATTCAAATACAAACAAAACCTTCTTGTAAAAAATAAAAATATAGTGGCACAACTAAGGTTACTAATTATCTTATTTCAAAAAATGCCCCTTCTCTATTATTTTAGTATAAAATGAAGAAAAAATTTATTTAAAATCAACAAAATCAAACATAATTAAATAAATAAGATAAAATTAAAACAATAATAAGATCAATCTTATTTATTTATTTTGATCATTTTGACGAAAAAACAAAAATAAAAGGGCTCAAAATGAATAAAAGTCGAGCGCAAAAATATCCGAAAAATTAAATAAATGCACTAAAATGATCAACACAAAATAAATTTCTCGAAAATATACATGATTTGATCAAATTTTGAAATAAAAAAATGATCGATTAAAAGGCTCAGGCTGATCAAAATGCGACTGAAAAATAGTCGAAAAAATAGAACGAGCACGCCAAGTTCAGCTATGCGAATCGTAGATTAAGAAAATTGACGTCTGCAAGCTTGATTTTGAAAATTTTCGTCTGCTAATTTCACGTTCACTTAAGAATTAATTTGACCGGTTAGTCTGTAGAACCAAAAATTTGTTCTGTTTGATATTTTATGCATTATGCGTGATGAAACATATGCTATGCTATATAGATGATGCATGTGTCATGATGCATGTATTCATTTATTGAATGAGGGGTAAAATTGGAGTATGACACAATGTCTCAACATTTGTCTCTACATCTTCTTCTGCATGACCCTTCTTTCCTTTTGATGCATATTTTCTTTTCCAATTAAGTTTATTAACAACACCAACATGTGCTACAAAATTATATACCCCAATGTCTTCATGGACATGATCATCATCACTCACAAAATTAATTCTAACCCAGTGTATTTCTATTTAGGACTCCTGTAAATATGAGAATCCCCTCTCACTTTCTCTCTGTCACTAATCCTAAGTGATCAAAATCAATAAACACAATAATGAATATTGAATACAACTCTACTAAATAAAACATCTACTATGCCTTATGAATGAAGACATAACATGGTGTAAAATCAACATAAATACTTTATTCTTAAGCTTATAGAATTAGTGTCTTGGAACAAAACTTTAAAACTCAACTATCAAATCAAACTTTACGCCCTAAGATATGAATTCAGGCGCTAGAGTGGTGCACAACAATAACTCAAAAGAAGAATCACAAATAAAAACCCTAATACAAAGAGTCTTTAGAAACATGCATTCCTCAAACTTGAGGTTTGATTCTCCTTAAATAGTAATGCTTCTTCTGGCCTTTTTCCAATGGGCATTAACAACTTTTATCTCATCCAGAATTATAGGAGATTTAGTTGGATTTTGTTTTTGATTTCCAACAAAAGACATCATTTATTTTAAAATTCAAATTTATATCTCCATTTAAAGTAAATTGATTTCATCTAATCTTTAACAAATAAATCCACTTAAAAAAATTGATAAAATATAACAAAAATTTGATTGAAATCAATCAAAAATTTCACACCTAACAACATCCATCACGGCATGCTGTCAAGGATCAGATGTGGCACTACACATTGGCTGGAACATTCTGTTCCACATGTTGCGCCAAAACATCCAAATTAACTCTCTTTATATAAATCTTCTTTGTAGAGTAAATCTTGGTTAAATGAATCTTAACCAAATCTTCCTTTAAAGCAAATCCAATCAAATCTACTTTGCCTACATAAAATCCAAATCTTTTCCAAATTGATTTGGATTAACAAAACAAACTTCTTCCAAAAGAAAACTTTTGTATCTTCTAAAAAAATTAACACCAATTTTTTTGTGAAGGAAATATGAATATAATCAGAAACCAATCCTTAGGCCAAAATTTCACACAACATGTGTTGAACATCTTGCGCATCACCAAATATTTATGTCAAGGACTTAACAGAAACTTGGACTGAACATATCTTCTTAGAAATAGATACAATCATGCTCATATTTTTCCATGAAACCTAGCTAACATACTGAGGCCATATGCCGAAACACATGCTGGAACATCTTGTTCCACATGTTTCCTCTATACAAAATACATCTTGTACACATGTTGTTTTACCTAACGCATCCAATCACATAGAACAACAAGAACATTCTTAAACATTAAAATCCTCATACCACAGATAAAGTCTATAACATAATCAAAATTTGATATGCAATCATTGACAGAACACCAAATATAGTGATAAAACAATGATAATACATAGTAAAATGGTGACAAATCAAATATATTTTGGTTTAAGTAATTCATCTTTTATCTATGATTTCCATGTTCATGAGGTCATATCTTTAATTGATGATCTGAATTAAGAAAGGACCTCTTTATTCGGACGAGGGAACTTCATCTAATTCTTCTTCTTTCGATGCTCTCTTCTCTAATGAAGACATTGAGGGAGATTATGTGAATGCTTCAATGACTCATTATTCTCATGCTTACAAGGCCTGAACTTCTCTTGCTTTCCTGAATTTGAAAACACAGACTGCTAGCTTGAGGAGGGAGCGTGCTAGAGATTATGTCAAGGCATTTTCAAAAGCCTATAAGCGAGACCCCAATGGTGCTAATATCAAGGATCATTTGGAGCGTAGGGATCAACAAGATAGAGTTGGTTGATCGATGTGAAAAAATACAACTAGGTTAATGTAGGGATAGTAGAGACCCATCTATTTTAAGTACTCAGGCAACCGTAGATGCAACTAATATCGTGGTCGATCGTCCCTCTGATTGGGAGGTATTTTTGGTAGATCTGGAGAAATTGATCTATAACGCATTTGAAGGGTGTTCCGTCCCCTTTTATTAGTGTTTACTTACCATGGTGAATCTACATATATCTCTATCTGAATTTGAGGTGGCAATGTTAAAGTACTTGAAGATCCCCCTTCTCACCTTCAGTCAGACCCTTGGCTTAAATGAAGATGTTACAATTTTGGGCCGAGCATACGTCTTCGAAACCTTCTCCTCGTTTGTTTGTAGATTTGTTCCATGTTATACATAATTTTTAGAATGACATATAGGATAAAGGGATTATTGAGGTTCATCAGTAGCTTCCCTTGCTCTACCCTTTATTTAAGGCCTGGGGTTATTTTCTGAGGCACTTCATGCTGGTGAGGCCCCGTGCTCAGATGGCTCACTTTTCCTTCTTCTAGCCCATTGACTCCTCTTGCTATTGCAAGAGTAGGTTTTTGAAATAGATATACGCCATTGCTTATATTCCCTTTATGCTTAAGAAGTCATGATGAATATGGATATGGAGTCTCTTTTCCAAGGGCTCAGTTATGAAGAGGGGTTCAACCCCAATGAAGTGCATATTCATTTTAGAGGAAAAAGTTGATTGATAGCCGCAATATTGTGAGTGTAGTCCATCACCCAGAGTGGAAAGAGATATTTTTTTAGGACAAAGTTCTATCTCTTTTTTTACATGCGTGTTTGTACTTTTCAAATAAAATGGATGGTTTGCAAAAGGTTTATGCCATTTCCCATGCTTAGGGAGTCAAACCTAGTCCCAGCGGTCGTACTGTTACTCCTCCCCCACACCTCCTGTCGCATCCTCTATTGTCGAGGTTACTCTAGTTGTTCATGGAGTGAACCAACTTATTCTTGTGGCTTCCACTCTGAACATAGAGGATCAACCACAACCTTATACTTCTCCGGAGAAGAAAGGTCGGGATCAAAACTACAGTTCCCTTATGGGGGAAGAGACCCTTACATAAGCTTGTCTGTTAGAATAATTTATTCATCTTCTTAGATTACTCCCAGTTCTTCATTCCTAGATTTCTCGCACTCTCAAGGAAGGTGTTGTTACTACATCCGTGGAGGATCCGTCCTTCATCCAAAATTTCCCTAAGGCGGACAAGATGGGGCTTTTCTTTGAGGTTACATATCACACTTACCGATAAGCCTCTCTTCTCTCTTTAGATGTTGCTAGTCGGGGCGACATCATGGCCATGGGAAATCCTTCCATGGAGAGGGATAACTGAAAGGGAAAATGTGAAGACATAAAGTGGAAGTGCTCTAAGTTTCAGAAGGAGGCAATTTCCTTCCAAAAAAAGTTCTTCATTCTGAGGCTTTTTAGGAGGAGGCGAAGGTGCACAACTCTCCCTCCATGTTGTCTACCCCTATTAGTGAGTTAGAGTTTTCCATAGAAGTAGAATGAACGTGCATCCAGGAGACAAACATTGTTGTTACGGAGGCGAACTTTCGTACCGAGGAGGATTGGAAATATCTTTAATAGGAGAAGGAGTCTCGTGCTTAAGACTAGAGGGTTCGTGATGTACAAGTGGTTGATGTTAAAGAGAAAGTTCAGAAGTATCTTAAGCAGACTTTAAAGAACATGTACGAGGCACTCAATCAGGCAGTAGGCCAACCCAAAGAATTCTGCTTAGATGTCCCTATTCCTAGTGTCATAACCCAAATTTATCCTCCCATTTCCTACCTTTTGATTTGGCTCATTTGCATACATGGAATCATATCATGCATCATCATAACATTATCATGACCATTGCATTTGATAATTAGCTCGCAAGCATGGCCACATTCTTTGGTTTGATCTTAACATTAAGGTTTTTCACTTTGTTTCACTTTTTAACTAACAAATGCCTCATAGAGATGGTACTTGTTTGTTCCCTTATTCATGTAGGTGATCATGCCTTAACTCAAGACAAAACAAATGGTCATTTTGGTTAAGAAATATGCATGTTTTGGTTCATTGATTCAAGGGTAGTTCATGTATTTATTTCCATGCCATATAATCCAATCATCAAGCCATACTCAAGATCATTCAAGTTTTAATAAAGTTTTATTCAAGGTATGTTCATTCCATCATCATTTTGGCTTGGGATGCAAGGAAACTTCAAGTTTTCACAAGTTGGCACACGTTTGGTTGATCTAATTTGCAAGTATGGCTTACTTTTGGTCCAAACCCCATTACTCATTCAATTTTAAACCATTTGACAAGCTTCTTTGATCCAAATTGTAACGGGGTATTCGTTACCATTAGAGATATTGACTAAATCTAAGGTAAATCATACAAGTCGAGTCGCCACCGCACTTCTATTTATCCAAAGGAATGATTAGAAAGCGAACAAAAACCTAAAAGTTTTAACAAAAACTAGTAAAAGAAGACAGAGATCTGGGTAAGGGGGTTGGTTATGCAATGGGAAGGTGTTAGGCACCCAAAACATCCTAGGTACTCCTAGGGAGCCCTTTTCACACTTGTGAAGGTTGTTGTCTTGTGAAAAATTTGTTTGTGCAAACATGATTGAAAAGATGAGAAGAGAATGTACAAGTTTATTTACATTTTGTGTGGATGGATAAACACATTGCCTACGTACCATCTTATAAAAAGATTAGGATCAAAACCTCGTAGTTCGGGGTAAAAATCTCAAAATGAGTTGATGAATTGATTGGGCCAAAAGCCTTAAGGTCTTTTGTTATCAAAGGGAGAAAACTCGACCAATTCACAAATCCACCATGTGAGGATAGCTTCAACATGCTAGTGAGGGGTTAACCCTATAATAAGCATGGAATACTCATTGTCTATCACTAAGGATGTAGGTGAGTATTACATCTACGACAAGGATAACTCAAACGTAATAGCTAAAGGTAATGAAAAATTTGATTAAGAAAGTGGCCATTGGAACCACAAAAGAAATTTGAATGGGCTATATTTACCAATTAGAAGTATATACAAAAATGGTCAGAGTTGACTTAAAGATTCAATTCAAAATAAGTGTTATGAAAAGAAAGTTTGAAAATCAAAAGCCTAAGGCTTAGGTTTCTAATGTTGAGAACAAAGGTTAAATGTTTGCACAAAAGTTTTGGCTTGGGTTAGAGTGGAGAGATGAAGAAGAAGGGCTAAGTCCTAAGTAAGATAAAAAGGTGAGGGATAAGAAATAAAACCACACTAGGAGTTCCTCTCTTGAGATCATATTGATGATCCAAGTAGCTCCCATCCTTTGGAATAAGCAAGCACAAAGCATAAGCAATCAAACAAGTCTCATAAGAGATCCTCAATGTATCTTGTATCTTCCACTTGGATGAACATGGTAATGATCCTCCAATTAAGCTCAAATGGGAACTCCTAGCACAAAAGCACACACATCAAAAGTTCCATGAAGTAAAACAAGAATGGACAAGAGTGAGTTTAAAGATTTGGTCCTTCTAATCCATCTTCATCATTAAGGTCCATTTACTCCATCTTTGCATAAGGAAGGTCCTAGAATCTAAGTCCAATTCTCCATTTCTTTGCATAGGGAAAGTCCTAGAAACTAAGTCCATTTCTTTGCATTTGGTCCACAATAATCAAACAAAACACAAGCACAATAATATATACAATTATGTGCTCAAGTGAGCAAAAGGCAAATGGCATTAACATAAACATGTGCTCAAGTGAGCAAAGAGAAAAGCAAATGAATAATATGTGCAAGAATTGTAAATTGCATAAAAATAAATTGCATAAAGTAAATGTTAATTGTCAATAGTTAGTGTTAGTAGTTAGTGTGCCATAAGGAAAATTTAGCGCTATGTTAAGCAATCGTAATTGGACTTATGTAGAAGTCACAACTATCTGAGGTTGGTCAATAATAATGTAGGCAATAAACACAAGTTAGGAGTCTTGATTAGTGAATCAAGTCCCACAAACTTGCCATGCCAAAAAGAAGAAGAGAAATGATCTTGTATTGGTTTAAGCTTTTTGCATGATTTAAAAGACAACCTATCCTTAATGCAAAGCCATTCACTTGACCAATTGATCAAGATGAATTAGATTTGAATCAAGGAAGATTAAATCCCTCTAATCAATGCTAACTTATCAACCTTCAACTCATTGATCCAAAGGAGAAAGAAGAAGAAGAAGAAGAAGAAGGAGAATAATGGAGAATGAAAATGGCAAAATTAAAGTGCATTAAATGAAATACAATTTACCAATCCTCATATGTTGACCAATAACACTGAAAGTTAAGGTCAAACAATCAAAAACAGAAGTGAGATGAAGATTGGAAGTCAAGAAATGAATAAACTATTTTTGGCATTTTTTTATATTCAAAATAAACTTGAATTAAAATAAATGGAAAGGTCAAACTTCAAAATCACTTCAAATCAACCTTGAAAGGTCCAAGTGATTTATCCTAAGTTCAACAAGGTCAAACAAAGTTTGACAAAAAATTTCAGCATTTTTTAAAGTCAGAAACTATTTTTAATCAATTAAAAATGAATAAAAATAACCTAATTGAACTAAAATCTCAAATCAATTCAAAAATTGATGAGAATATTTTTCATAGATCCATCATCATTCAAATAGGTTAGGAAAATATTTTTTGCATTTTTTTGAATATCAAAAACTATTTAAAATGAATTAAAAATAACCAGAAAAGAGAAAATTCACAAAAAATATCAAATGACAAAATAAAAAATATTAAAAATCAGAAATAGAAACCAGAATTTATTTGGGAAAAAATGCAATTGGTCCCATATTTTTTGGATAAAAAATGAAAGAGATATTAATTTTTGAAAACAATTGGAATTAAAGAAAATAAAATGAAAATAAAACAGAAAATAGAAATTGGAAAAAAGCGTGGAACGTCTGATCTAAGATCATTAATTGAGCTGGCAAATCAAGAGGCCATGAAGCACGCGCGTATGGTGATCTACGGTCAATGCACGCGTATGGGAAAGAATTAAAAGTCATAACAATGGAGGGACGAGATCAAATCTGGAGAATGGATCCAACAGCCAGGATTTAAACTGGACTTGATGAAGCCACCGGAGCCACCGTCTTCTCCGGTGAGCTTCCAGATTCCGGCCAAAATGCAGAACCTCAAAGCTTAACCAAATCAAGCGATCTATACATCAATAGAAAGCTGGGATGATGTACATCATCCCTGTACCATCCATTTCCACTCTAGATCTCTATGATTTGAGAAATCAGAGATGGAAAAATCTGGTGTCCATCATGAACTCAATGAATTGCAAAAATTAAAAGCATAAACATGATGCCTCCATTGAGAGGACTTCAGCCAACACAAAACCACAACCAATAGGTCAATGAATTAAGAGAATCGAAGAAAATACCAGTTGGAGTTCAAGTTTGAGTTCTGGTGATTTGAGCTTGAAACCTTGCTTGCTTTATCAAAACAGAAGTTCAATGAAGTGTATGGTGAAGGTCTATAAGCATTATATCTATGAATACAACTAGATGAAGCTGAACTCAAGATCTGAATTTTTTTGAAGAAAATGTAATTGCTTCTTTAATGATGGTTGGGGAATGATTTCAGCAGCATTTTAGGTCAAAAATTGGGTGTGAAATGGAGGGAATGAAGCTTCTATTTATAGAGGAATTGGCAAGGGAAGTGTGAAGCAATCCGTGTGCATGAATTTGGATATCACTTGCATGGGCTTGCATGATCATGCACAAGGCCCAAAAGAAATTCCAAATGAACTCTGAGCAATGACCAAAGGGAAATGGATGTGTAATTTGCCTTGCAATAGCTTGCATTTCAAGATTCAATGTGAATTTCACAATTGGTCACAAATATTCAGCTCTTCGAAAGTCACTCATGAAAAATCCAAACATAAGCATATTAGTAATGGTTGGAAAGGTATTTGTATAAGGAACAAATTTTATGTTGGACAAAAACTCATTTGAAGTGTGGAAATTTATGAAATTTGAGTTTAAAGTGTGATGTGCAAAACATGTCAAGGCAAGGTTTCTAAAATTGGCCAACTTTCAAGCCCTTCTGTATTGATGATGCATGCTTCAAATGAAACAAACTCCAACACCAAAGTTGTAGATCTTTTCAAGATAATCAAAATGGACTTAAATTGTGCATCATTTGGAGTTTTGATGAAGAAGTTATGGGCACTTGAAGTTGGACTTTTTTGACTTTTAATGCATTTGACCTAAAAGGACCTATAATGTCTTGCATTATAACATGTATTTCCCTTAAGATTTTGAAATTGTGTTCAACATAACATTTGAAGTACACATCTTAAGCTTTCCAATGCATTTAATCCCACCTCAAAATCATAAAAAATGAATGAGTTATGTCCTTGGGAAGTTGACCTAAAATTAGGGTTTCAGTCAAAATGACCTATAATGTATTGGAATGGAAGATGGTTTTCCAAGCTTCAGATGAAATTTTGATGAACATGAAAGTTGTTCATATTGTCCTTAATAACATTTGTGCTTTTGGAACCATCTCCATTTGACCAACACATAAAAAGTTAGGTCTCAGTGCATTTCAAAATAGTTAGATGAACTGACTGATCAACTTCTCAAGTCCATAACTCATATCTTGATGAATTGATGATTAAGGACACTCAAATAAGTTCAAATATGCATGAAATGATGAATTAAAGAACTTCCCTTGACTGTATTTGACCATGGGCTGAGGTTGTTTCATGAGCAAGGCATTGTGGTACACAGATGAATTAGGGCTTCTCTGAAGAACAAACCTCAAATCCTTTGACTTGCTTTGATCAAAAATGATGAATTGAGATACTAGGGAGGCATATTTGATGGATGAGAGATTTGGGAACCATTACCATGCTTTCTTTCATCTCCTCTTGGGCATTTCATTGTACCAAGGATCTCCTAGAAGCTTTGGACTTTGTGATTGCTCAAGCTACAAACAAAAGATGTTAGTGACATATTTTTGTGCTTTTGGTTAGTAAATGAAATAAGAAAAACAATGATATACAATTCAAGCATGCTTGGTGATCTCAAACCACTCTCAAGGAGTCCCACCCAAAGGCAAAGGGAACCAAGATGCTCAATGATCCTTGAGGCTATGCAAATGAAGTGTTATGATGCCATGAGGGATCTTAGGGACAAAATTAGGGTCTTACAGATGCCCCTATTTAAGGTCATTCTAGCCGGAGAAGTGAAGGTTAAAATCTTCGTCTCGACGAGGTAGAATGGGCTTAAATAATAACAAAGAGACGAATTTTGGTCCCTAAGAGACCTCATGATGCAAATGTATGTATGCAAAAGGTAAAACTTTGTGGGGATATGCGTCCATAACGGTAAAGATTAAGAGGAAATTGACGACTCCCATGAATAATTCATTCTTTGGGGCAGAGACTCTACTGGGGAGTAAAGGACTGAAATTGCGTGAGCAGGTCACGACTCAAAGCTTGGAGAGCAGAATTTCCAAAGGGAATAAATCCATTGGAAAGACTCGAGCTGACTCGAAGATGCATGTATTGGGGAATATGCCAATACAGCGAAAACTACCCACAACGGGTACTTCGGATAAAAATCCGGGCGAAAACAAATCAATAGGGGACTTCGCTGGGGATGTCTAAAAAGACCCTCCTGGGGAGGCAGCGAGATGAGGTGTTACCGGCTACTGGGTAACAAGCTCAATGAGACATGTGATCTGAACACCGGCATAAGGGTTAGAGATACAACATGCTCGGGAAGAATGAATATCTAAGACCGGTATAAGGGTGAGAGATATCAAACATCCGAAATCATCTGAGGAAGACCTAAAAGGTATATTTCAACTCAGGGAAATCTGACTCCACAGGGGACAAAAGTCATAATAGGGAGCAGAAGGAAGGGACACCAAGGATGCCGATTATTGGGCATATAATAGGTGACCATCCAAAGCGTGAATTGGGGAATATTCCCAAGACACTCATCATCCAAAAGAGGGCTAAAAGAAAACTCGATTACATGATGGATATTCGACTCCGCAAAGGGGAAACGAATCTTACTCAATTGGGGAAGAACAAAAGGCTTCGACCGAAGAGCGCATGAGATATACTATCTATTACCGTCAGAACGTAGATAATATACTCGCATGGAAGATTATCCACAACCGGTTACTGGGTTAATAAGGGATAAATCGAACGAAAAGAAAAGGCACCGGGATACCGCAACTAGGTATATAATGATGACCAATCTAGGGGAGAAACAATCGTCATTAACAACAACAGGGTAGACGAAAGATGACTCGCTGGGGATAGATTGCGTAAATAGGGCAATTATCCAGGCAAAAGATGGAATATCAACACCGAATATTGGATGAAGATATCCACCAAGGAGGGGATTACACCTACCAGATACTGGGTAAGAGACCACCGAAAAGTAACCGTCATCGATTATGATGAACACAAGGTTAACTCTGCAAAGGGAGAAAAAAGGGTTTACAACTACCGTATAAGGGTAGTAAACCACAGATTCCACCGGGGATATGATGAATGATTACTAATTATCGAGTAATTATTCATTTATACCGCGGGGAAACAAAGGAAACAACTTTGAGGGGCCAATTTAGGATCAAACCAAAGAGGCAAACTGAATCAAGACTCGTCCTAATGAGGATATAACTCAATAGGGAAGCCCATCCCAATATATGTGTTTGGGGGAAACAGAAACAACCATCATCCACGAGGCATATCTCTGTGAGGAATATGGAAGAAAGGATAGACGCTTTCTGCCTATGGAGCTGACTCTATATGGAGAGATCAGACACACATCTGCTTGGGGAGATATATATCACCAAATAGCATGAGACAACAAACAGCGATATATGGCAAAGAATGCAACATGAATATCTGAATGTTATAATTATGCATGTATATGCGTGGTTTATGTTGGATGAATGCTGACAAATAGACATATCTGACACACACAGGATCCAGGAATCAACCACCCGGTACTACCCCTCAAGAGGGAAAGCCAGGATCACCGGAGAGTATCCAGTCTTCCGGGGATCAAAGACAACAATATCTCTGCAGGGGATGAATCATCATTCTCAGTTGGGGAAGAGAGTTTAATGCACAAGTAGCATCTGCCTCACAAGCCACTCTACTGGGGAACCTGCCCGAGGGACAAAGGGATTCTGGGGACCAACCACCAAAAATCGAATCTTCCAGAGAGAGCACATCTGCTGAGGAGGAAGGATCACTGTTCTGCTGAAGGGAAGGGAAGTGAATAACCTTAACAAGCACTCCACTTGGTGGGATAAACAACCACAATATCTGGGAGGAAGAGGATACAGTTATGCCAGGAATATTAACGAAGGTCTTACCCTGTTGGAGATCATACTACCATTGGGAGAGCATTGGGGATCTCTTAGGTATCCTTTCGTCTTTGTGAATGTTCACTTTGTTTAAAAAACGATTTATGGAAAATTTTATTGTTTAAAACAATGATATTTTCTCAATTAAAACATGCAAAACATTTGTTGAATAGAAACAAATAAGAGTGCAAATAACTGGATAAAAGACTCAAATTTATTTGATGGAATGGCAGTCTGTAAATGGCA
The DNA here is from genome assembly GCF_024323335.1 of Lathyrus oleraceus. Lineage (NCBI taxonomy): Eukaryota > Viridiplantae > Streptophyta > Magnoliopsida > Fabales > Fabaceae > Lathyrus > Lathyrus oleraceus. Next base: position 174,560,434 of record NC_066579.1, on the reverse strand, counting down.
AAACTACATAGATTTTTATAAATTTGAAACTGGTGATATATATTGGAAAAGGGCTACATTGAACATAATGACCATTTCTCCACCAATTCTGAATTCAATGTATTCGAAGCTTCGGTTGATGACGAATGAACAAGAATTTCTGACAGATGATAATTGTAGAACAAAGTCTTGTCAGGATGCAGTTACTTGCCAAATCCTAAATTTTACCTAGATTGCCCCAAGATGAGGTACTCAATCTAGCGGGATATATATATATATATATATATATATATATATATATATATATATATATATATATATATATATATATATATATATATATATATATATATATATATATATATATATATATATATATTTATGTCTCTAACTTTTGCCTGGATCGCCCTTTCGGGTTTTCAATCCACCGAGACGCTCATTTTTGCCTAAGCCGCCCTTTCGGGTTTTCAACTTAGCGAGCTGTTCTGTTTTTATTTTTTTAGGCGAAGTATTTCTTGACTGCATCTGAATTCACAGGACGAGTGAAATCCTCCCCATCCATAGTTGTAAGTATCAAAGCACCGCCTGAAAAAGCTCTCTTAACAACATATGGACCTTCATAGTTTGGAGTCCACTTGTCCCTGGAATCGGGCGCGAAAGACAAGAATTTCTTGAGCACAAGGTCACCTTCTCGGAACACACGAGGTTTGACCTTCTTATCAAAAGCTTTCTTCATTCTCTGCTGATATAACTGACCATGGCACATGGCAGTCAATCTCTTCTCTTCTATCAAATTCAGCTGGTCATAACGACTCTGAACCCATTCAGCATCAGTCAACTTGGCCTCCATCAAGACTCTCATTGATGGGATCTCCACCTCTACTGGGAATACGACCTCCATGCCATAGACAAGAGAGAAAGGGGTTGCCCCTGTTGAAATGCGGACAAATGTACGGTATCCATGTAAAGCAAATGGCAGCATCTCATGCCAATCTTTATACGTGACAACCATCTTCTGGATAATCTTCTTGATATTTTTGTTAGCAGCTTCAACAACCCCATTCATCTTAGGTCTGTAAGGAGAAGAATTATGATGTGCAATCTTGAACTTGCTACACAGATCTTTCATCATCTTGTTGTTCAAGTTAGATCTATTGTCAGTAATGATCTTATCTGGCACACCATAACGGCATATGAGTTGATTTTTGATAAACTTCACGACCACTTATCTGGTCACATTTGCATATGACGCCGCTTCAACCCACTTGGTGAAGTAATCAATTGCTACGAGAATAAACCTGTGTCCATTGGACGCTTTCGGCTCTATCATGCCGATCATATCAATTCCCCACATGGAGAAAGGCCATGGTGATGAAATCACATTTAGAAGTGTCGGAGGAATATGAATCTTATCCGCGTAAATTTGACACTTGTGGCATTTCTTCACATATTTGCAGCAGTCAAACTCCATTGTCAGCCAATAGTAGCATGCTCTCATTATCTTTCTAGCCATGGCATGTCCATTGGAATGAGTACCAAATGAACCCTCATGGACCTCAGCCATCAACAGGTCTGCTTCGTGTCTATCCACGCATCTGAGCTGAACCATGTCAAAATTTCTCTTGTAAAGCACTTCGCCATTAAGGTAGAAACTTCCAGATAATCTCCTCAAAGTCTTCCTGTCTTTCACAGATGCCCCAGGCGGGTGAATCTGGATCTGAAGGAAACATTTAATGTCATAATACCATGGCTTATCATCTTTTACTTCTTCAACCGCAAATACATGAGCTGGTCTATCCAAGCGCATCACAACGATATTGGGGACTTCATTCCAATATTTAACCACAATCATTGAGGCTAGCGTAACAAGAGCATCTGCAATCCGATTCTCATCTCGAGGAATATGATGGAAGTCAACCTCAGTAAAGAACGTTGAAATCCTCCTCGCATAATCCCTATATGGAATAAGACTAGGCTGATTCGTTTCCCATTCACCCTTAATCTGATTGACAACGAGGGCCGAATCACCATATACATCAAGATGCTTGATCCTTAGATCAATACATTCTTCCAATCCCATAATACAGGCCTCATACTCAGCCATATTATTCGTGCATTTGAAAGTTAGCCCTGCTGTAAAAGGAATATATGTTCCTTGAGGAGTAATGATTACTGCCCCAATACCATTTCCATACTGATTTACAGCGCCATCAAATACCATACTCCAACGGGAACCAGGCTCTGGCCCTTCATCGAGTGTAGGCTCATCGCAATCTTTCATTTTCAAATACAGGATCTCCTCATTCGGGAAGTCAAACTGAACCGACTGATAATCTTCAATTGGCTGGTGTGCCAAATGGTCAGCCAAGATACTACCTTTAATAGCCTTCTGAGCTCGATACTCGATGTCATACTCGGATAACAACACCTGCCAACGGGCAATCTTCCCAGTTAAAGTAGGCTTCTCAAATATATACTTGATTGGGTCCATTCTGGATATCAACCAAGTCGTATGATTTATCATATACTGGCGTAAGCGCTTAGCTGCCCAAGCCAGAGCACATCACGTCTTCTCAAGCATTGAATATCGAGACTCGCACTCAGTGAACTTCTTGCTCAGGTAGTAAATAACATACTCTTTCTTCCCTGATTCATCTTGCTGACCAAGGACACAACCCATTGAGTCTTCAAGAACAGTTAGATACATAATCAATGGTCTTCCTTCCACAGGTGGGGACAGGATCGGAGGCTCAGACAGATACTCTTTAATACTGTCAAAGGCTTTTTGGCAATCCTCGGTCCAATCATGAGACTGACCTTTCCGGAGGAGCTTGAATATCGGCGCACATGTGGCAGTCATGTGGGATATGAATCTGGAAATGTAATTCAAGCGACCAAGAAAACCTCGGACTTGCTTCTCAGTTTTGGGCGCAAGCATCTCTTGTATTGCTTTGACCTTTGAAGGATCAACCTCAATACCTCTTTCACTGACAATGAAGCCCAATAACTTGCCAGAACGGACTCCAAATGTACACTTGTCGGGATTCAGACGAAGCTTATATTTCCTCAAATGCTGAAAAAGCTTCAACAGGTGCTCTACATGTTCAACTTCCGTTCTTGACTTAGCGATCATATCATCAACATATACCTCGATCTCCTTGTGCATCATATCATGAAACAAGATAGTCATAGCTCGTTGATAAGTGGCTCCGGCGTTCTTCAAACCGAAGAGCATCACTCGATAACAGAATGTTCCCCAAGGTGTGATGAATGTTGTCTTCTCCATATCCTCGGGTGCCATTTTAATCTGATTATATCCTAAAAATCCATCCATAAATGAGAAGACATTGAATTTAGTTGTATTGTCTACCAAGATATCAATATGTGGTAGAGGGAAATCATCTTTCGGACTAGCTTTATTCAAGTCTCTATAGTCCACACACATCCGGACTTTTCCATCTTTCTTAGGCACGGGCACAATATTGGCCACCCATTGAGGATATGTAGAAGTCACCAGAAACCCCGCATCAATTTGCTTCTAGACTTCCTCTTTGATCTTCACTGCCATATCGGGATGAGTTCTTCTGAGCTTCTGCTTCACAGGCACGCACTCAGGCTTCAAGGGTAAGAAATGTTGCACAATATCTGTATCCAGACCGGGCATGTCTTCATATGACCAGGCGAAGACGTCGACGTATTCTCGTAGCAATTCAATCAACCCCTTCTTAACAGATTCTTCAAGGAGTGCCCCAATCTTCACCTCTCGCACACAATCTTCAGACCCCAAGTTGACTGTTTCCAGATTCTCAAGATGTGGCTGAATGATCTTCTCTTCATGCTCAAGTAAACGGGTAATCTCATCAGGAATCTCTTCAACATCATCTTCTTCCGCCTCAAATACAGGGAATTCAAAATTGGGAGATGGTGTTGGATCATTATGTTCAATGGGTTTGATCAACCTGCATAATGATTTTGGATATGAAAAGCTTTAGAATTCAAACAAGGAAAATCATTATGTGGATGGAAAGATTGATTTTATTCTTTTTTAGGGTTTTATGTGATCACCGATTTCATGCAAAAAGCAAAAAGGGAAAATAATTTGGAAAAACAAACATTTAACATGAATTTATTGAATGAAAATATCATTGTATTTATGTTGCCAACAATGTCATCACTTCTCCTTTTGGCATGGGAGAAGGGTTTTTAAACAAAGTGATCATTACGTGGACTTGTAGGAATATCCACAACGACCCAATTGTTGCAGATCCCTCCAGGGATGATGAAATTATGAGCACGACCATGATAGATGCCGAGTGTGCTCTGTTAACCGATTGGGTTGTCGCCAGGTGCGCAAGGATATTCAAGAAATGCTGGATGAAGGAGTAATTGAGATTCTTCAGAATAGGAATGTTGACGAAGATGAGCCTGAGTTTAACGTAATTTCCCCAGTGTTCCGGATGCCCGAACCTGTTATCATTAAGTATGATGGTAGCAAGCAGAAGGCTTCTCCTGTTCTTATCATTAAGCCTGCCGGTCCAGTACCGTATTCTTCTGAAAAGGCAATTCCCTTTCGTTACAACGTTGTTGCCGTAGAAAATGGGAAAGAGGTGTCCTTACCATCCTCCTTCGTTGTTAATATCGCAGATGTTAGTGGTTTGACCCGTAGCGTTCGTGTGTTTTCCGCACCTCCCAAGCCCCAGGTTAATGTTGATTTTGCTGAACGCCCGATTGGGAATGCTGTGAGCACTCTGAATCCGACACCTGTTGTTAAGCCCTCCTCTACATTTATAACTCCTACTTCTGTTGGCCCAAGCGGCAATGTGAAAGAAGACTGCGATGAGATGCTGAGGCTCATAAAGAAAAGTGAGTACAATGTTGTAGACCAGCTTCTACAGACGCCATCCAAATTATCAGTATTATCTCTACTATTGAATTCAGAACCACATAGAGAGGCTCTGCAGAAAGTTTTGGATGTGGCATATGTAGATCATGATGTCACAATAGAACAGTTTGATAGCATTGTTGCAAACATCACTGCTTGTAACAATTTGAGTTTCTGTGACTCTGATCTCCCTGAGGAGGGAAGAGACCACAACTTGGCTTTACACATATCTATGAACTGCAGAGACGACGCCATGTCCAATGTGCTGGTGGACACTGGGTCATCACTGAATGTATTGCCAAAGACCAATCTCTCAAAATTATCTTATCAGGGGCCTCCCATGAGGTAGAGTGGAATTGTTGTGAAAGTTTTTGATGGGTCGCGTAAAACGGTGATTGGGGAAGTTGATCTCCCAGTTAAAATCGGACCGAGTGATTTCCAGATTACCTTCCAGGTTATGGACATACATCCATCGTATAGCTGTCTCTTAGGCAGACCATGGATTCACGAGGCAGGCGCCATGACATCCACCCTACACCAGAAACTGAAATTTGTGAAGAACAAGAAATTGGTGGTGGTAGGGGGAGAAAAGGCTCTCCTGGTTAGCCACTTGTCTTCCTTCTCATATATAGATGCTGAGGATGAAGTTGGAACTCCTTTCCAAGCTTTATCTATAGCTGAGCCTATTGAGAAGAGAGCTCCTTCATTTGTTTCATATAGGGATGAAAAGTTGGCCATTGAGTGTGGTGCAACTGCTGGTTTGGGAAAAATGATTGAGCTAGAAGACAATAAGTCTAGGGCTGGCATAGGTTTTTCTTCTGGGGTTTTCAACGAGAAAGGGCTATTCAAGAGTGGCGGTTTCATCCACGCTGGTCAGGATGAAGAAGCTGCTGCTGTCTTGGAAGAAGATACAGAGGATTCTGGAAATTTCATTATCCCTGGAGGGATCTGCAACAATTGGGTCGCTGTGGACATTCCTACAGTTATCCATAAGTCAGCGTAATGATCACTTTGTTTAAAAACCCTTCTCCCATGCCAAAAGGAGAAGTGATGACATTGTTGGCAACATAAATACAATGATATTTTCATTCAATAAATTCATGTTAAATGTTTGTTTTTCCAATTATTTTCCCTTTTTTCTTTTTGCATGAAATTGGTGATCACATAAAACCCTAAAAAATAGAATAAAATCAATCTTTCCATATGCATAATGATTTGCCTTGTTTGAATTCTAAAGCTTTTCATATCCAAAATCATTATGCAGGTTGATCAAACCCATTGAACATAATGACCCAACACCATCTCCCAACTTTGAATTCCCTGTATTTGAGGCGGAAGAAGATGATGTTGAAGAGATTCCTGACGAGATTACCCGTCTACTGGAGCATGAAGAGAAAATCATTCAGCCGCATCTCGAGAATCTAGAAATAGTCAACTTGGGGTATGAAGATTCTGTGCGAGAGGTGAAGATTGGGGCACTCCTGGAAGAATCTGTTAAGAAGGGGTTGATTGAATTGCTACGAGAATATGTCGACGTCTTTGCTTGGTCATATGAAGACATGCCCGGTCTAGATACAGATATTGTGCAACATTTTCTACCTTTGAAACCTGAGTGTGTGCCTGTGAAGCAGAAGCTCAGAAGAACTCATCCTGATATGGCAGTGAAGATCAAAGAGGAGGTTCAGAAGCAAATTGATGCAGGGTTTCTGGTGACTTCTACATATCCTCAATGGGTGGCCAATATTGTGCTCGTGCCTAAGAATAACGAAAAAGTCCGGATGTGTGTGGACTATAGAGACTTGAATAAAGCTAGTCCAAAAGATGATTTCCCTCTACCACATATTGATATGTTGGTAGACAATATAGCTAAATTCAATGTCTTCTCATTTATGGATGGATTTTCCGGATATAACCAGATCAAGATGGCACCCGAGGATATGGAGAAAACAACATTCATCACACCTTGGGGAACATTCTGTTATCGAGTGATGCCCTTCGGTTTGAAGAACGCCGGAGCCACGTATCAACGAGCTATGACCACCTTATTTCATGATATGATGCACAAGGAGATTGAGGTATATGTTGATGATATGGTCGCCAAGTCAAGAACGGAAGTTGAACATGTAGAGCACTTGTTGAAGCTTTTTCAGCGATTGAGAAAGTACAAGCTTCGTCTGAATCTCAACAAGTGTACATTTGGAGTCCGTTCCGACAAGTTATTGGGCTTTATTGTCAGTGAAAGAGGTATTGAGGTTGATCCTGCAAAGGTCAAATCAATACAAGAGATGCCTGCGCCCAAAACTGAGAAACAAGTTCGAGGTTTTCTTGGCCGCTTGAATTATATTTCCAGATTTATATCCCACATGACTGCCACATGTGCGTCGATATTTAAGCTCCTCCGGAAAGATCAGTCTCATGATTGGATCGAGGATTTCCAGAAAGCTTTCGACAGTATCAAAGAGTATCTGTCTGAGCCTCCGATTCTGTCTCCGCCCGTGGAAGGAAGACCATTGATTATGTACCTAACTGTTCTTGAAGACTCAATGGGTTACGTCCTTGGTCAGTAGAATGAATCAGGAAAGAAAGAGTATGTTATTTACTACCTGAGTAAGAAGTTCACTGATTGTGAGTCTCGATACTCAATGCTTGAGAAGACATGCTGTGCTTTGGCTTGGGCTGCTAAGCGCTTACGCCAGTATATGATAAATCATACGACTTGGTTGATATCCAGAATGGATCCAATCAAGTATATTTTCGAGAAGCCTGCTTTAACAGGAAGGATTGCCCGTTGGCAGATGTTGTTATCTGAGTATGATATTGAGTATCGAGCTCAGAAGGCTATTAAAGGTAGTATCTTGGCTGAACATTTGGCACATCAGTCGATCGAGGATTATCAGTCAGTTCAGTTTGACTTCCCAGACGAGGAGATTCTGTATTTGAAAATGAAAGATTGCGATGAGCCTACACTCGATGAAGGGCCAGAGCCTGGTTCCAGATGGAGTATGGTGTTTGATGGCACTGTAAATCAGTATGGAAATGGTATTGGGGCAATGATTATTACTCCTCAGGGCACACATATTCCTTTTACAGCAAGGCTAACTTTCAAATGCACGAATAATATGGCTGAGTATGAGGCATGCATTATGGGATTGGAGGAGTGCATTGATCTAAGGATCAAGCATCTTGATGTTTATGGTGATTCGGCCCTCGTTGTCAATCAGATTAGGGGTGAATGGGAAACGAATCAGCCTGGTCTCGTTCCATATAGGGATTATGCGAGGAGGATTTCAACGTTCTATACTGAGGTTGACTTCCATCATATTCCTCGAGATGAGAATCGGATGGCAGATGCTCTTGCTACACTTGCTTCGATGATTGTGGTTAAACTTTGGAACGAAGTTCCCAATATCACTGTGATGCGCTTGGACAGACCAGCTCATGTATTTGCAGTAGAAGAAGTGAAAGATGACAAGCCATGGTATTATGACATCAAGTGTTTCCTTCAGAACCAGGTTTACCCACCTGGGGCATCTGTGAAAGATAGGAAGACTTTGAGGAGATTGTTAGGCAGTTTCTACCTAAATGGCGACGTGCTATATAAGAGAAATTTTGACATGGTTCTGCTCAGATGCGTGGATAGACACGAGGCAGACCTGTTGATGACTGAGGTCCATGAGGGTTCATTTGGTACTCATTTCAATGGACATGCCATGGCTAGAAAGATGTGGAGAGCAGGCTACTACTGGCTGACAATGGAGTCTGACTGCTTCAAGTATGTGAAGGAATGCCATAAGTGTTAGATTTATGCGGATAAGATTCATATTCCTCCGACACTTCTGAATGTGATTTCATCACCATGGCCTTTCTCCATGTGGGGAATTGACATGATTGGCATGATAGAGCCAAAAGCGTCCAATGGACACAGATTTATTCTCGTAGCAATTGATTACTTCACCAAATGGGTTGAAGCGGCGCCGTATGCAAATGTGACCAGGCAGGTGGTCGTGAAGTTTATCAAGAATCAACTCATATGCCGCTATGGTGTGCCAGATGAGATCATCACTGATAAGGGATCTAACTTGAACAACAAGATGATGAAAGAGCTGTGTAGTGAGTTCAAGATTGCACATCATAATTCTTCTCCTTACAGACCCAAGATGAACGGGGCCGTTGAAGCTGCTAATAAGAACATCAAGAAGATTATCCAGTAGATGGTTGTAACATACAAAGATTGGCATGAGATGCTGCCATTTGCTTTGCATGGATACCGTACGTTTGTCCGCACTTCAACAGGGGCAACCCCTTTCTCTCTTGTTTATGGCATGGAAGCTGTACTCCCAGTAGAGGCGGAGATCCCTTCAATGAGAGTCTTGATGGAGGCCAAGTTGACTGATGCTGAATGGGTTCAGAGCCGTTATGACCAACTGAATTTGATAGAAGAGAAGAGATTGACCGCCATGTGCCATGGTCAATTATACCAGCAGAGAATGAAGAAAGCTTTTGATAAGAAGGTCAAGCCTCGTGTGTTCCGAGAGGGTGACCTTGTGCTCAAGAAAGTCTTGTCTTTCGCGCCCGATTCTAGGGGCAGGTGGACTCCAAACTATGAAGGTCCATATGTTGTTAAGAGATCCTTTTCAGGCGGTGCCTTGATACTTACCACTATGGATGGGGAGGATTTCACTCGTCGTGTGAACTCAGATGCAGTCAAGAAATACTTCGCCTAAAAAAATGAAAACAGAATAGCTCGCTAAGTTGAAAACCCGAAAGGGCGGCTTAGGCAAAAAATGAGCGTCTCGGTGGATTGAAAACCCGAAAGGGCGGTCCAGGAAAAAGTTAGAGACATAAAAAAAATGAATATGTGTATCCCGCTAGATTGAACACCTCACCCTGGGGCAATCTAGGCAAAAATTAGGGATTTGGCAAGTAACTGCATCCTGACAAGACTTTGTTCTACAGTTATCATCCGTCAGAGATTCTTGCTCATTCGTCATCAACCGAAGCTTCGAATACATCGAATTCAGAATTGGTGGAGAAATGGTCATTATGTTCAATATAGCCCTTTTTCCAATATATATCACCAATTTCAAAATTGTAAAGATCTATGGAGTCTTGCCATTTGCAGGCTACCATTCCATCAAATAAATTCGAGCCTTTATCCAATTATTTGCACTCTTATTTGTTTCTATTCAACAAATGTTTTGCATATTTTTAATTGAAAAAATATCATTGTTTTCAATAAACGAATTTTTCATAATTTGCTTCTAAGCAAAGTGAATGTTCACCATGACAAAAAGATACTTAGGAGATCCTCAGTGCTCTCCCAAGGACGGTATGACCTCCAACAGGGTAAGACATTCATTCATATTCCTGGCATGACTGTATCTTCTTCCTCCGGAGCCCCTTTTATGGTTTATCCTACTGAGTGGTATGCTTGTTGAGATATTTACCACTCTCCCCTTCAGCGGAGTAGTGATCTTTCCTCCTCAGCGGATGTGATCTCTTTGGTGGGTACGGTACTTGGTGTTTGATCCCCAGATTCCCCTTATCTCCCTCGGATGGATTCCCCAGTAGAGTTGCTTATGTGGTGGATTCGGCCCGTGCAATAAACTCTTTTCCCCAACTATGACTGATGATTCATCCCCTGCAGAGATTTTGTTGTTTCCTGGTATTTCTGATTCCCGACAGATTGGATACTCTCCATGGATCTTGGCTCTCTTGGGATGTAGTACCAGATTTTTTGTACTCCTTAGGGCTGTTTGTGTTAGAAGTGTCTGTTTGTCGGCATTCATCATACATAAACCACGCATATGTGTACATATTTTTCAACATTTGGATATTCATATTGCATTATTTGCCATATATCTTTTGTTTGTTATCCTCTGCTAGTTGGTAATATATTTCCAAGCAGATGTCGGTGTCTGATCCCTCAGTATAGAGAGTCAGCCTCCTTAAGCAGAAAGTGTTTATCTTTCCTTCCGCATTCCCCACTGAGTTGTATCCTCGTGGACGACGGTTGTTTTTGCTTCCTCCCAATACATATATTAGGATGGGTTCCCTTATTGAGTTATATCCTCATTAAGACGAGTCTTGATTCAGTTCCCCTCTTTGGTTTGATCCTAAATTGGCCTCTTGTGACTGTTTCTTGTGTTTCCCCGTGGTATAAATGAATAATTGCTCAATAATCGGTAATCATCCATCCTATCCCCGGAGGAGCCTGTGGTTTTCTACCCTGATACCGGTAGTTGTAAACCCTATTTTCTCCCCTTTGAAGAGTTAACCTTGTTGATCATCTTAGTTGATGACGGTTACTCTTCCGTGGTTTTCTACCCAATATCCGGTAGATGTAATCCCTTCCTTGACTGTTATCATTATCCAATATTCGGTGGTGATATTCCCTCATTCTTTATGATAATCGCTCTGATTAGACAATTTATCCCCAGCAAATCATCTTTCATACCAATTGTCGGTAATGTTGGTTGCTCTCTTTGATTGGTCATCATTATATACCTAGTTTTGGTATCCCAGTGCCTTTCTCTTTGACGGTCGATTTATCCTTTATTAACCCAGTAATCGGTTGTGGATAATCTTCCATGCGAGTGTATTATCTACGTTCTGACGGTAATAGATAATATATCTCATGCACTCTTTGGTCGAAGCCTTTTGTTCTTCCCCAGTTGAGTAAGATTCGCATCCCTGTTTCGGAATCGAATGTCCATCCCTTAATCGAGTTTTCTTTTTGCCCTCTCTTTGGATGATGAGTGTTTTGGGAATATTCCCCAATTCACGCTTTGTTTGGTCACCTATTATATGCCCAGTAACCGGCATCCCTGGTGTTCCTTCCTTCTGCTCCCTATTATGACTTTTGTCCCCTGTGGAGTCAGATTTTCCTGAGTTGAGATATACCTTTTAGGTCTTCCTCGGATGATTTGGTTGATTGATATCTCTCACCCTTATACCGGTCTTAGATATTCATTCTTCCCGAGCATGTTGTTCTCTCACCCTTGTACCGGTGTTCAGATCACACGTCTCTTTGAGCTTATTACCCAGTAACCGGTAATACCTCATCCCGTACTTCCCCAGTGAGGTACTTTAGTGGATTATCCTCACCTGAGTCTGGATTTTTATCCGAAGTATCCATTGTGGATAATGTTGATGTGTTGGCATATTCCCCAACACATGCACCTTCGAGTCAGCTCGATGTCTTTCCATTGGATTTACTCCCTTTGGAATTCTGTCCCCAAGTTTCAAGTCGTGACCTGCTCACGCATTTTTTCTTATCCCCATGAGAGTCCCCAGAGTTTCTGTCCCGTTGGGCGTACTACTCAGATGGATTGTCAAATCCTCCTGATCTTCTTCTTTGTGGACACATATCCCCACAGAGTTTTACCATGTACATGCATACATCTGCATCATGAGGTCTCTTAGGGACCAAAATTCGTCTCTTTGTTATTATTTAAGCTCATCCTACCCTGTCGAGACGAAGATTTTAACCTTCACTTCTCCGGCTAGAATGACCTTAAATAGGGGCATCTATAAGACCCCAGTTTTGTCCCTAAGATCCCTCATGGCATCATAACATTTCATTTGCATAGCCTCAAGGATCATTAGCATCTTGGTTCCCTTTGCCATTGGGGGAGACTCCTTGTGAGTGGTTTGAGATCACCTTGCATGCTTTAATTGTACATCATTGCTTTTCTTATTTTTTTTACTAACCAAAAGCACAAAAATATGTCACTAACATCTTTTGTTTGTAGCTTGAGCAATCACAAAGTCCAAAGCTTCAAGGAGATCATTGGTACAAAGACATGGTCAAGCGGAGATGAAAGAAAGCATGGTAATGGTTCCCAAAGCTCTCATCCATCAAATTTGCCTCCCTAACATCTCAATTTATCATTTTGATCAAAGCAAGTCAAAGGGTTTGAGATCTTGTTCTTCAGAGAAACCCTAATTCATCTGTGCATCACAATCCCTTGCTCATGAAGCAACCTCAACCCATGGTCAAATATAATCAAGGGAAGTTCTTTAACTTATAATTTCATGCATATTTGAACTTATTTGAGTGCCCTCAATCATCAATTCATCAAGATATGAGGCATGGACTTGAGAAGTTGATCAGTCAATTCATCTGACTATTTTGAAATGAAATGAGACCTAACTTTTTATGTGTTAGTCAAATGGAGATGGTTCCAAAAGCAAAACTGTTCTTAAGGACAATATGAACAACTTTAATGTTCATCAAAATTTGATTTGAAGCTTGGAAGACCATCTGCCACTCCAATACATTATAGGTTATTTTGACTGAAACCCTAATTCTGGGTCAACTTCCCAAGGACATAACTCATTCATTTTTTATGATTTTGAGGTGGGATCAAATAAATTGTAAAGCTTAAGATGTCTAATTCAAATTTTATGTTGAACAAAATTTCAAAATCTCAAAGGAAACACATGTGATAATGCAAGACATTATAGGTCCTTTTTGACCAAAGGCATTAAAAGTAAAAAATGTCCAACTTAAAGTGCCCATAACTCTTTCATAAAAAATCCAAATGATGCCAAATTGAAGTCCATTTTGATTGTCTTGAAAAGATCTCCAACTTTGATGTTGGAGGTATTTCCATTTGAAGCTTGCACCATCAAAACAGAAGGGCTTGAAAGTTGGCCAATTTTAGAAACCTTGCCTTGACATATCATGCACCCTACACTTTAAACTAAAATTTCATAAATTTCCACACTTCAAATGAGTTTTTGTCCAACATAACATTTGTTCCTTATACAAAAGCCTTTCCAACCATTACCCATATGCCTATGTTTGGATTTTCTAAATGGTACTTTCGAAGAGATGATTGTTTAGGTACAAATTGGAAATTCACTTGAAATCTTGGTGCATAAGCAATTCCCATGCAAAGTCACACGTCCAATTCCATTTGGTTGATGCTCAGATTTCATTTGGCATGGTTTTTGGGCCTTGTGCATGATCATGCAAGCCCATGCAATGAAGCTTCACATGCCATGCACACGGATCATTTCACACTCTCCTTGCTATTTCCTCTATAAATAGAGACTTCATTTCACTCATCTCACACGCCTAATTCAACCTGAAATGCTGCAGAATTCTTTCCCTAGCCATCACTAAAGAAGCAAGCTCACTTTTCTCATTTTTTTCAGATCTGAAATTCAACTTCATCTGGTTGAATTCTCAGATCTAGTGCTTCTAAACCTTCATCATTTACCTCATAGAACTTCTGTTTTAGCAAAGCAAGCAAGGCATTGTGCTCAAATTACCAGAACTCAAGCTTACATTCCAACTGGTATTTTCTTCGATTCTCCTAATCCATTGACCTTTTGGCTTAGATTTTGTGTTGGCTGAAGTCCTCTCAATAGAGGCATCATGTTTATGCATTCAATTTTTGAAATCCATTAAGTTCATGATGAACACCAGATTTTTCCATCTCTGATTTCACACACTATGGAGATCTAGAGGGAAAATGGATTGTACAGGGATGATGTACACCATCCCAGCTTTCTAAAGATGTATAGATCGTATGATTTGGTTAAGGTTTTAGTTTCTGCATTTTTGGCCGGAAAATCCAAGCTTACCGGAGAAGACGGTGGCTCCAGTGGCTTCATCATATCCAGTTTGAATCTGGACCGTGTGATGGTGTTTCCAGATTCGATCCTGTGCGTCCAATGTTATGACCTTTTTAAATGCTTCCTGCGCTTCAGTTGACCAGGGTACACGATGGGCGCGCATCTTTGGAGCGTGCGATTTGCCAGCTCAATTAATGAGCTCAGATCTAACGCTCCACGTTTTTTTGCATTTTTATTTTCTGATTTTAATTTCTTGAATTCCAATTATTTTCAAAAATCAATATCTCTCTCATTATTTATCAAAAAATTATGGGACCAATTGCATTATTTCCCAAATAAATTCTAGTTCCTATTTCTGATTTTTAATATTTTTTATTTTGTCATTTGATATTTTTTGTGAATTTTCTCTTTTCTGGTTATTTTTAATTCATTTTAAATAGTTTTTGATATTCAAAAAATGCAAAAATATTTTCCTAACCTATTTGAATGATGATGGATCTATGAAAAATATTCTCATCAATTTTTGAATTGATTTGAGATTTATTTGAGATTTTAGCTCAATTAGGTTATTTTTATTCATTTTTAATTGATTAAAAATAGTTTCTGACTTTTAAAAATGCTGAATTTTTTTGTCAAACTTTGTTTGACCTTGTTGAGCTTGGGATAAATTACTTGGACCTTCCAAGGTTGATTTGAAGTAATTTTGAAGTTTGACCTTTCCATTTATTTTAATTCAAGTTTATTTTAAATATTAAAAAATGCCAAAAATAGTTTATTCATTTCTTGACCTCCAATCTTCATCTCACTTCTGTTTTTGATTGTTTGACCTTGACTTTCAATGTTATTGGTCAACATATGGGGATTGGTACATTGTATTCCATTTAATGCACTTTAATATTGCCATTTTCATTTCTCTTATCCATCTTCTCCTTCTTCTTCTTCTACTTCTTTTCTTTTTGATCAATGAGTTGAAGGTTGATAAGTTAGCATTGATTAGGGAGTTTTAACCTTCCTTGATTCAAATCTAATTCATCTTGATCAATTGATCAAGTGAATGACTTTGCATTAAGGATAGGTTGTCTTTTAAATCATGTAAAAGGCTTAAACCAATACAAGATCAATTCTCATTTTCTTTTTGGCATGGCAAGTTGTTGGGACTTGGTTCACTAATCAAGACTCCTAACTTGTGTTTGTTGCCTACATTATTATTGACCGGCCTCAGATAGTTGTGACTTCTACATAAGTCCAATTACGATTGCTTAACATAGCGCTAAATTTGCCTTATGGCACACTAACTACTAACACTAACCATTGACCATTTACATTTACTTTAAGCAATTTACTTTTATGCAATTTACTTCTCTTGCACATATTATCCATTTGCTTTTCTCTTTGCTCATTGGAGCACATGTTTATGTTAATGCCATTTGCCTTTTGCTCACTTGAGCATGTAATTGTGTATATATTATTGTGCTTGTGTTTTTTGTTTTGATTATTGTGAACCAAATGCAAAGAATTGGACTTAGATTCTAGGACCCTTCCTTATGCAAAAATTGGAGTAAAAGGATCTTAATGATGAAGATGGGTTAGAAGGACCAAATCTCTAAACTCACTCTTGTCCATTCTTGTTTTACTTCATGGAACTTTTGATGTGTGTGCTTTTGTGATAGGGATTCTATGAGCTCAATTGAAGGACCATTACCATGTTCATCCAAAGTGAAAGATACAAGATACATTGAGGATCTCTTATGAGATTTGTTTGATTATTTATACTTTGTGGTTGCTTATTCCAAAGGATGGGAGCTACTTGGATCATCAATATGATTTCAAGAGAGGAACTCCTCATTGTGGTTTTGATTCTTCATCCCTTCTCCTTTTGTTTTACCTAGGACTTAGCCCTTCTTCTTCTTCTCTCCACTCTAACCCAAGCCAAAACCTTTTTGTGCAAACATTTAACTATTGTTTTCAAACATTAGAAACCTAAGCCTTATGCTTTTGATTTTTAAACTTTCCATTTACAATACTTATTTTGAATTGAATCTTTAAGACAACTTTGACCATTTTTGTATATACTTCTAATTCGTAAATGTAACCCATTCAAATGTCTTTTGTGGTTCCAATGGCCACTTTTCTTAATCAAATTTTCCCTAACCTTTAGCTATTAGGTTTGAGTTATCCTTGTGGTAGATGTAATACTCACCTATATCCTTAGTGATGGACAATGAGTCTTCCATGCTTATTATAGGTTTAACCCCTCACTAGCATGTTGAAGCTATCCTCACATGGTGGATTTATGGTTTGGTTGAGTTTTCTCCCTTTGATAACAAAAGACCTTAAGGCTTTTGGACCAACCAATTCACCAACTGATTTTGAGATTTTTACCCCGAACTACGAGGTTTTGATCCTAATCTTTTTATAACATGGTACGTAGGCAATGGGTTTATCCATCCAAACACAAAATGTAAATAACTTGTACATTCTCCTCCCATCTCTTCAATCATGTTTGCACAAACAAATTTTCATAAAAACAATAACCTTTGCAACAAGTATGAAAAGGGCTCCCTAGGAGTACCTAGGATGTTTTAGGTGCCTAACACCTTCCCATTGCATAACCAACCCCCTTACCCAGATCTCTGTTTCTTTTACTAGTTTTTGTTAAAACTATTAGGTTTTTGTTCGCTTTCTAACAATTCCTTTGGATAAATAGAAGTGCGGTGGCGACTCGACTTGTATGGCTTACCTTGGATTTAGTCAATATCTCTAATGGTAACGAATACCCCGCTACAGTCATGTATTTGATTGTGCTTGATGAAAGTATGGGTTGTGTTCTTGGTCAGCAGGATGAGACTGGAAAGAAAGAATATGCAATTTACTACCTCAGTAAGAAGTTCACCGATTATGAGACTCGGTATTCTATGCTTGAGAAGACTGGTTACACATTGGCTTGGGTTGATTAGAGTCTGCGTCAGTATATGTTGAATCATACTACTTGGTTGGTATCCAAAATGGATCCAATCAAGTACATTTTTGAGAAGCCTGCTTTAACTGGGAGGATTGCTCGTTGGCAGATGTTGTTACAGAGTATGATATTGAATACCAATCTCAAAAAGAAATTAAGGGTAGTGTCTTGGCTGACCATTTGGCTCACCAACCAATTGAAGATTACCAGTTAGTGCAATATGATTTTCCTGATGAAGAGATCTTGTACTTGAAAATGAAGGATTATGATGAACCATTGCTTGAAGAAGGGCCAGAGCCTGGTTCCAGTTGGGGCATGGTATTTGATGGAGTTGTTAATCAATACGGTAATGGCATTGGGGCAGTGATTATTACTCCTCAAGTCACGCATTTTCCGTTTACAACTATATTGACTTTCAAGTGTACAAATAATATGGCTGAGTATGAAGCTTGCATTATGGGGCTTGAAGAGGCCATTGATCTCAGAATCAAATATTTAGACGTCTATGGAGATTCAGCTTTGGTTGTGAATCAGATCAAAGGTGAATGGGAGACGAATCAACCCGGTTTGATACCATATAGAGATTATGCGAGGAGGATTTCAACTTTCTTTACAAAGGATGAGTTTCATCATATCCCTCAAGATGAAAACCAGATGATAGATGCTCTTGCAACGTTGGCTTCAATGATCGTAGTGAAATATTGGAATGAGGTTCCCAACTTGACTGTGATGCGTCTTGATAGGCCAGCTCATGTGTTTACTGTTGAAGAGATCAAAAATGAGAAGCCATGGTATTATGATATCACATGTTTCCTCCAAAGTCAGATTTACTCGCATGGGGCATCTTTGAAAGATAAGAAGACTTTGAGAAGAATAGACCGCAATTTCTACCTGAGTGGTGATGTGCTTTACAAGAGAAACTTCAATATGGTTCTGCTCAGATGCGTGGATAGACACGAAGCAAAATTGTTGATGACTAAAGTCCGTGAAGGTTCCTTTGGTACTCATTCCAATGGACATGCAATGGCGAAGAAGATGTTGCGAGCAAGTTACTATTGGCTGACAATGGAATCTGACTGTTGCAAGTTTGTGAAGAAATGCCACAAGTGTCAAATATATGCGGATAAGATTCATGTTCCTTCGACACTGTTGAACGTCATTTCCTCACCATGGCCCTTCTCCATGTGGGGAATTGATATGATTGGCATGATTGAGCCTAAAGCTTCAAATGGACATCTTTTAATTTTGGTGGCTATCGACTACTTCACAAAATGGGTTGAAGCGACATCGTATGCGTATTTAATCGAGCAAGTTATTGTAAGGTTTATCAAGAATCAGATCATATGTTGTTATGGTGTGCCAAGTAAGATCATTACTGATAATGGATCGAACTTGAATAATAATATGGTGGAAGCTCTTTACAAAGACTTCAAGATTGCACATCATAATTCTTCTCCCTACAGACCTAAGATGAATGAGGCTGTTGAGGCTACAAACAAGAACATCAAGAAGATCATTTAGAAGATGGTTGTAACATACAAGGATTGGCATGAGATTCTCCCATTTTCTTTGCAAGCGTATCGTACATCCATCCGCACTTCAACAGGGGCAACCCATTTTTCCCTTGTTTATGGCATAGAGGTTGTGCTCCCCGTAGAGTTTGAGATCCCATCATTACGTGTCTTGATGGAAGCCAAGTTGGTTGAGGCTGAATGGTGTCAGACCAGGTATGATCAACTAAATTTGATTGAAGAGAAGAGGTTGACTGCCATGTGGCATGGTCAGTTGTATCAACAGAGAATGAAGAAAGCTTTTGACAAGAAGGTCAGAGCTCGTGTGTTTAAAGAAGGTGACCTTGTGCTCAAGAAGATTCTATCTTTCAAACCAGATTCTAGGGGCAAATAAACTCCTAATTACGATGGCCAATGTGTTGTTAAGAGAGCCTTTTCAGGCGGTGATTTGATTCTTACAACTATGGATGGTGAAGAGTTCAATCGTCCTGTGAACGCAAATGCAGTCAAGAAATACTTTGCCTAAAAAAGAAAAGAACAGCTTGCTAAGTTGAAAACCCGAAAGGGCTGCTTTGGCAAAAATGAGCGTCTCGGTGGATTGAAAACCCGAAAGGGGGATCCTGGCAAAAATTAGAGACATAAAATAGAAAAGAATTATCCCGATAAATTGAGTATCCCACCTTGGGTAGTCTATGCAAAAATTAGGGATTATGGCAAGTAATTCCATCTTGCTTATCTTCAGTTTTGAAGCCTTTCTTGAGCACATCATCGGATTCTGATCCCCGACAGCGGTCAAGAACACAATGGATATCAAGAGTTGTTAGAAGGATTAGTGATCATTGTATTCAATGTAGCCCTTTTCCATGAAAATTACCATTTTCAACTTCTGTAAAGATCTATGGAGTCTTGTCATTTACAGACTACCATTCTATTAAATAAAGTTGAACTTTCATTCAATTGTTTCTACTCTTGTTTAATTCAGCCAGATAGATTTAAATTTTATTATGATCATTTTCGAAATTAATTTTTTTTATCAAAATCATATTTTCTTAAACATATAAAAGCATTAATTATTAAGAAGTAGATTTCATTAAAGAATATCAACAGTGATTTGAAAGCAGTAAGCCCTAAATGCGAAGCACTATTGGTTCTCCCCAGATAGTTGGCATGTCTCCTGTCTTCCATCCTCGACAGCATGTCAGGACCTGGAGTTTGTTGATTTCCCCAGCTGACTAGTTCGCCATTATCCCCAGCTGAGTTTGTGATTGTCCTCTCTTGGGTTGTAGGCATTTCATCACAGCAATTTGCATCTTTCGGCAGAACTTAGGTTCCTCACAAATCTCTAGCAGATTTGTTCCTAGTTAGAGTTCCTCCTGGTTTTTGAGCAGTTATTTTTGTTGATCCTATGCAGGGTTGTCTCCCATTTGATATGGTATTGACCTAAAATTCCCCACTGAGTTGATAACAGTTTTCCTCAGCATATCTCCTCCTTTCTTCCCAGCCAGGGTCGGGCCTTAGAGATGTTTGATCTCTTCCCCAACAGTTATTTCCCTCCTTTGTGTATTGGCTAGAACTTGTATCGATGATTCAAACAAGCGACATTTTGTATCCTTTGTGATTTCTTTGTCAGCATAATCATCATATATACATATACATACACGTATACACTCATATAACTCCATTATTGCATAATTGCATTCTTAATCCTCTACTATGGTGGTACTTTATCCCCATTCAGATTTGGTGTGCCTGTCCTCCTACAATTGTAGAGTGTCAGCCCCCTAGGAAGAAAGACTTTAACTTTTCTCCTTTCCCCACTGAGTTGTTTCCTCGTGGATGATTATTATTTCAGCTTCCTCCCCAGTTGATTATCTGGACGGAACCACTCCCCTTTAGTTATATCCTCATTGGGTTGAGTCTTGATTGACCGTTTCTTTCTAGATCATACCTAGATAGATGCTTTTGGTCCCCTAAGAGTCTATTACCCAGTAATTGGTAATATTCTTCTTAGTTGGCCGTTTGTTACTTCTTGCCCAATATCCGACAAAAGTAACCCCTTTTTTTGTCCCCAGCGGATTAGTTTTCACGTTTCCTAGGAAGTATATCCTTGATATGTTCATCCTAACCGATGACGGATATTTTCTTCCCTTGCTTTGAGTTTATCCTTGATATGTTCATCCTAACCGGTGACATATATTCTCTTTTTCGTACTCTACCCAGTAAAAAGGTAGCTGTAATCCTTATTTTTATTCCAGAGAGTTAATCCTTGATATGTTCATCCTAACCGATGACGGGTTTCCTTCTCCTTGCGGTCTTCTACCCAGTAACTGATAGTTGTAAATCCTGTTTTTTCTCCCCTTTGCAGAGTTTATCCTTGATATGTTCACTTTAACCGGTGACGAATATTCTCTTTGTGGTTTTCTATCCAACATTCGATAGATGTAATCCCTACTCTTTATTTAGGCGGTTTATCCTTGATATGTTCATTGTAACCCATGACGGGTATCCTCCTTAACATCCCCAGGAAAGTCTATCCTTGATATGTTCATCTTAACCGATGACGGATTTCTTTCCTTTGAGTGTATCCTTGATATGTTCACCCTAACCGATGACGAATTTTCTCTCCTTTTTGTCTTCTGCCCAGTAACTGGTAGTTGTAAATCCTATTTTCCCCAGCAAGTATATTCTTACCCAGTAACCGGTAATGAATATACCTCCTGGCGGCCCTCAGCGAGTCATCCTTGATATGTTTACCCTAACCGGTAACGGATGTCCTCCCTGTCAGATTTTATTATCTCCGTACCCGATAACTAGTAGTGGATAATATATTTCTGCTCCTCATGTGTTGGAAGATCTTTTCTTCCCCCAGTTGAGTTAAGTGTGTATTTCCTTAGTGAAATTGTCGTTTCCTGCTTGGCTCGAGTATTTCAGTTTTGTTCAGATATACTCGCTTCTCCCACAAATGTCCTTTTATTCCCCGACTAAGTCTTTCCATTGATTTATTTTCATGGAATCCCTCATGTCCCCCCAGCAGTTTCTAAGACGTAGCCTGGCCGACGCACAACCCTCTTATCCCCTCCGAGTCTCTGTCTCCCCTCTGAGTTTTCCTTATGGAATGCATTATGCTCCTATGGATTTTCAGTCTCTCTGGATTATTTTCCTTTGCGGCGACATTTTCCCCGTAGAGATTATTTTAACATCCATATCATATACATCATGAGGCCTCTTAGGGACCAAAATTTGTTTCTATATGTTGTTATTTAAGCCCATTCTACTTAGTCAATACGAAGATTTTAACCTTCGCCTCCTCAGCTAGAATTTCCTTAAATAGGGGCAGCTGTAAGACCCCAATTTTGACCCTAAGATCCCTCATGATATCTCATCATATGCATTAGCATTGGGATCACACCTTGGCATCCTCCTTACCCTTCATTCATTAGGGTTGTATTGGGAGAGATCACCAAGCACCATGTGATTGTATCATACTTTGTATTTTATCATCTTTACTAACTAAAATACCAAAAATATGTCTTTTCATTTGTCTAACTCTTTTGTAGGAAGGGCACATGATTACCTTTGATCTATCAAGCTCACATCTAGGGTTTAAGACCCTCATTACTAGAGTTCAATCAATAGTGATCCACAATGGCTTTAGACATCATATATGGATCCCCATGAGCTTTACATGTTATTTTGGTCAAGAATTCATCAAGAGTTTCGAATTGGTTTGCCTTGGAAACCCTAGTTCATCTGGGTATCTTATGTGACTTCTTCCACAAGCTTCTTCAACAATGGATCAAATATTTCAAGAGATACTTCAGATTTCATCATCTTATGCATATATGATCTCCCATGAGTCCCAAAACTCGAGAGAATTGCAAGATAGCAAGTTGGTTGATGGTTGTTGGCCAGAGGAATTCATCTAATCAAAACTGGGGATCCCTAGACCCTATCTCCTACAATTTTTATCATATATAAATAATTCCAAGAGCAATGTTACTCTAAATGACATTCCAAACAACTTTAATTTGGGGTCTAGAGCTAGTTTTGCTTTGAAAGTCATTTCTTATGGTGAAATATTATAGGTCATTTTGTCTAAACCCTAATTTGGAGGTCAAATTCCCAAGGCCATAACTTATTCAATTTTTATGAGAAGAAAGATTTCCAAGTTGCAAAATAAAATTCAAGGTGTCTACTTAAACTTTTCTGTTTGGAGGAAGAGCTAATTCAACTTTTATGAGCATGTGATATGAGGATACATTATAGGTCATTTTGGGCCAATACCATTGAACAAGTGATTTTCCTCGACTTCAAAACTGCATAACACCTTCATATTAAATCCAAATGAGGTCATTGTAACCATTTTGAAGCACTTTGAGAGAGCTACAACTTTTATGAAGGAACTTTTCTCATTTGAAGCTCACATAAAAAGTTAGCCAAGGTGGAATAAGTGAACATATGGCTTGACACTTAGAATTTTTTTTGATATGTTAAAATTTCCAAACTTCCACCTCAAAATTAATCATGATAAAAGATTCAAATGAAAAAGTGTTCAACATGAAAGTTGTTCCTCCTGATCTAACCTTTCCTAAAAGTCAAATTTCATCCATTTGGACAACATTTGAATGGGCTACGCATGGCTTGAACATTGCATCATCATTTCGCAAGATTGAACTTCAATCATTCATACACATTTGCCTTGCACTCCAAGTTGATTTCAGACATGTTCACACTCAATTATGGACCTAAAGGAATGACTTCATGGGCCTGTACACGCCCATGCAAGCATGCATCACTCATTGCCAATTTTGGAAACTTACTTGGAAGGTGCAAATAACACTTGAATTTGATATAAACATAGGTCCATATGCTCAGAATTGAGGACCCCTTCACACTAGCTTTGATCCAAAACCTCAAACCCTTCCATTTGAGAGGATAATCCTGAGAATTTTCTTTGAAAATTGAGTTTGAATCTCATTGTTTTGAGATTCAAACTCTAGGGATCCAAGACCTTTGGTTGATTCTAATCTACTTCTGCAAGCTTCCTAAGTGAGATTAAGCATGAACCAAAGAAAGAGCAAGTGAATCCTGACCTGCATTGAAGGTATTTTCCAGAAATATTTATCTCTTTGATTCTCACTCAATTCTCCATAATTCTCTTGGATCCTTAGTTGTCTGAAGTCCTGCCAATGTAGGCAACAAGATTGAGTTTCTTTGAGGTCAAATTGAAGCAACACGAATCATTAACCTTAAATTTCAACTCCTTGTATCTCTCAATATACTTGGAGTTAGGATAAATTGGGCCAGATTCGTGCTCAGTGTCATTTTTACTTTAAAATCATGTCCTTCTTTTTTATTTTAGTGATGGTTATGATTGGACCAGTCCGGCGAGGCTCGCCTGAGAAAGTGATCGGATATTTTGCTCTGGTGGTGAGTTGGCAAGGTCCAGAGCCACATGATTTGTTTAAAACGTTTTAATCACAAGCATTGGTTTTGATTACCTAGTTTATAGCGCACTGACTCAAGTCCATCATGGAACGCACGCTTGTGGCCACTTGATATGCGACCTCAATTAATGAGGGAGATCAAGTGTTCCACGTTTTTTCTGATTATTTGAGTTTCATTTTAATTATGTTATTTTCATTAATTCATATTAATTTTAAAATTGATCCAAAAAATAGGAGAGTTTCACCAAAAAAATTTAAATAAATTCCTCTTTCATTTTCAGAATTAAAATTATTTTTTGGGTCATTATTATTATTTTTCATGATTTAGTTGATTTTGTGAATATTTTTAATTATTTAAAAATAGTTTTCAGTTTCCAAAAATTATGACATTTTTTCTCCAAGGTCCTTTGACCTTGTTTGACCTATGATAAATCTCATGGCCATTTCTTTGGTGTTTTGATGAGGTTTTAGGAATTTGACAAATCATAATTTAATTTAATGCATATTTTAATTGTTTTTAATTGATTAAATGCCAAATAAATTATGTTGAGCTATTTTAATTGACTTGTTGAGTTTGACTTGTGTTATTGGGTCTTGGTCAAGGTTGATTTGACTTTGTTAGGTTAAGATCATTGGATTTAGGGGATTGATGAAATGTACATTTCATCTCCCAAAATGAATGAATGATCTTAATTTGTTAAAAGTCCTCCTTTGACCAATTTATGTTGATTCTATTTCCCCTCCCTTCATCTCATTCCCCTACTTTATTCATTCATGTCATAGACCTATGATATCTCTATATCCTAAGGCTAGTTGATTGTAAAATCAACATGAGTATGGATGAGTCTAGGTCCACCATTTTGCATATTATTTTTGTGTGTGGTATGTTTCATGAGCATAGTCCATTATACCATGTCTCTAACATACATTAAGACCAAAATTCTATTGCCCGACCTCAAATAGTTGTGACT
Organism: Lathyrus oleraceus; assembly: GCF_024323335.1. Lineage (NCBI taxonomy): Eukaryota > Viridiplantae > Streptophyta > Magnoliopsida > Fabales > Fabaceae > Lathyrus > Lathyrus oleraceus. The sequence goes on along the minus strand of NC_066579.1, from coordinate 174,535,097 downwards.
TCTACATAAGTCCAATTACGATTGCTTAACATAGCACTAAATTTGGGACACAAAAGGCACAACATTCTAGTAAGTGAGATTGTAAGTCTCCCCTCTTTCATGGTATTGTGTGGAAACTTTGTCTTTTTTCCTTCCTTTGGAAGATGTCTTGGTTCAAGGATCCATGCTTGTGATAAGTGGGTTGATTGTTCTCCAAAGAATGACTTAAATAAAACTAAGCAAAAGCAATACTAGCTTCTAATCAACTAACAACTAACATTTACTTTCAAGCCATTTACTTTATATACTTTAAGTTCAAAGTTTTTATTCATTTTCCATTATTCATACCATTCAATTTGTTTACTTTAATGCCATTTTCACTTTCCCACTTGGGCCATAATTTATGATATATTGTGCTTGTATAACTTGTTTGTTTGTGTGGTCTTCGGACCTTAATGAACATAATAAGAACAAAAACCCTAAAAAAACATTTTGTGTGGACTCTTGGATTTGATCTGAGACATTGGACTTAGAATTAGGCAACACTCCTTATGCAAAGGACGTGGCCAATGCCAACTTTCATGAAACCAAGTGCTTATGAAGTGAACATTCATCTGATATAATATTGAAAGATCCATTTGAGTTCATCTGCAACATGATCATATTGAAGCTGTTAGTTGAACCTGTGTCTAATACCATCTTTGAAGTCATCTAATACATGGGAATTTGGAAGAATATCATGGAGTTTCTAAGCTTGGATGTGGCTATATTTATTTTAAGCCTTGTGATCGCGACTTAGTAAGTCTATGGGAATCGTGACTGCAAGTGCACAGTCCTATCGCGTACTTTTAAAGATTATCGAACCCACAAGAACTAATAATCGAACATATCATTGTCTAATGTTACTATGTAAATCTAAGGCTGCTGATCATTCTAAGATTGAAGGGATTAAGAGAAGTAACTATAGCGTAAATAGAATATTAACAAGGATAAGCGATAAAGGGATATCGGTATGTAACACATCAAACTTCAGGGATTCGATAGATGTTTGGTGTAATCTTATTGGTCAAAATGTTCTTTAGTAGAAATTATTTATAGAAAGGACTTAGTCTCACACTTTCGTTTTTATTGACTCTGACCATACTCCTAAACCAGAATGCTTGGCTCTCGCAGTCTCATTTTGAATTTAAAAGTAATTTTTGAATACGAATAAAGTATAATTAATCCTAACGCGCTCTCGCTGTGTTTATGATTAATGCCTAGTTTGAGCTATCCGGTTAAAATCTCAAACTCTCGTTCTTGTTGACTGTAACCTTAGTTTGTTTTGTACTCTCGTACGTAAAAGAGTTTGAATAAAGTAAGAAACTAAGACCGGAAAAAAAGGTTTATAAAAAATCAACACCGACCATCTACGAATCCTGTCATTTCGACGGTCTTTACATAACGATACCTAAGGGTTTAGCCGAACATGGATCTGGTAACAGACATGGTATTCGGAAAATCAAACATGCAATAAGGCATAAATAAAATAGCAATCAAAATAAAACCTGGATTATGAATTGAGAATTGGAACTGAACCTTGATTCTTCAAATAAAATAATGTTAGCGGGCTTTGGCAATGAGTAACCGTTACAATTGAATTCAAATGCGTAAAATTAATTGAAGTAGTCCCCGATGTGGAGAAACTATCACTATTACAAAGTAGGAAAAACTGCTTATGAAACTAAAAGAAAATAAATATGACTAAAAATTAAGCGTAGATTGAAAGCTGGAAGAGAGAGAGAGAGAGAGAGAGAGTCCCCTGGCGGAAAATAAAACTCCTTTTATATATTTTCCACTCCCCTAAATTGTAGCCAAAGGTGAGTGGATTCGTGGCTAAAAACATGGAGAAATAGTAGGGAAGACTAGGTTGTGGCGGTTGCCACAACCCTAGTCTTTGACTCCGTGGAGAGCGCCACCAATATAAGGTTGAGCGCCACAATCTCCATTCTTTATGGCGAGCGCCACCATCCTCTTTGGGTCATCTGGCGGCTGCCACACACCCTAGATGATGGGAGCCACAAGACCATTAGGCGTGATGGCCTATTCTCTCTATTTTTCTCCATTTTCTTCTCTTTTTCTTTCCTTTTTTCTATTTTCTATTTTTCTTGCTTGTAAACCTTTTAATCGATAAATACCTGCAATAAACATAAAATACTGCGTAATAATAAGTGTTAATCACGTAAAAAGAAATGCATATGAAGCCAAAAATATGATACGTTTTCGTGTTATCAAACTCCCCCATACTTAAACGTTTGCTTGTCCTCAAGCAAATGCCGCATACATGAATAAAAAGTTTTGTAAAATCTTTGCAGCATACAGTATCAAGACTCGTAAAAGACACAGTTGAATTCAGATACTCATTCTAGTTTATAAACTTTACTTTGGTTCAAAATTGTATTAACAGGTACTCACTTCCACACTAAGCTTATCGTTGGAACACATTGTCGCAGTATTGAAACCATAAGTCTCCCTCCTATACAAACCAATCCGAATCATGTTGTCATGCCTAAGCCTACCTTACTAAACCTTCTTTTTATCCTTTTTCATTCTGGCGCAGTCACATTAAGCCCATTATCCTTTCACATTCATAGCAAGATAATTTGTTAGTGACTATGATCTCATCATTGTTTCTTTCTTTCTTCTTTTTTTTTCGCACTTTGGCTCAAATAATAGTTAAAGATGGTTATACTGTTGGGCTAAATGACCGGGTGGGGGTCACCTAACTTAGAGGGAACAACATTTTTCATACATTTCGTAATCTTTTCTTCTTTTAAGCCTGAAATCAAACACTTATTTGCATCAACTTCTTGCGTAGTGTATGCTTAGGATGGTGTTGACTGCTAGATAAACTACTTAAGGAATATTAAAGGATATAATTTAAGGCTATGGCATGATAAATACTCAAATCGATCTTATACTTGGGATATTTAAGGTGTTAAAACGACACCAATCTTATAAAGTTTTTCCAAATCTCTACAATTCAACCTTAGTTTGATTATATGTTAGAATTTTCAAAAGATGTACTGTATCTCTAAGTCTAGATTTTTGCAAAAATTTTGTATGGCTTAAGCAAATAGGAGAATTAGTAAATAACGGAAACCACGCATAAAGACTCGACAACATATTGATATTTGACTCGACTGTCACTTAACAAAAACAACAAAATGAAATAACAATAACAATAATTTAAATCTACCTAGAAAGCGATAAATAAAAGCGGCAACGCTTCCTCCCCCATACTTAAACCTTGCATTGTCCCCAATGTAATGACATAAGATAGGAAAGAAAGGTAGAACCTGAGTATCCTGCTACTGGCGCTGTCTGCCACGTGTACGTGGACGTCCACCGTTTCTTGGCTGGTGAGGTGGCGTATAGTTCTGGAGATCTTCCACACGCATTGTTAATGTTGCCATTTCATTAATCAAGCCATACATGTTCTGTTCGATTCTGAAAGCGTAGTCCTGTTGATCATGCTGTATTTGGCGAATGATTTGCATCGTTTCAGTTTGCCGAGCTTCCATGTTTTGGATTTGTAGGTCGCGTTGAGCGTCTAATTCGCTACGCCTCAGCAGTTCAGCATAAATCTCATCAAGAGTGGCTAGTGCCACATTTCTTCTTCTGGGTCTTTGGCTGGAGGATGTACCTACAACATTTTCCGATGACATGTGTGTGGTGTGTGGGTCAGTAGAGGGAGCGGTTTTCTCCGGAATGTGATCCTCATTGGTGTCCCCGCCAGCAGCTACATTCTCAGGAATGTGCGTAGGGCCTTGGTTAGGCACCAGATAATTAATATAACAATAATTTTCCGGGTTTCGCACATCTGTGCGAGATGGATTTGGAAGGATGAAGTCGTGCAACACATTATTAGCAATTATTAAATTAAACTTACCGTCTCCCCTTCATTTTACTAATTTCATGCTCCTTGCCATGTCTATGTCAATGGCATGATGCGGGAGCGGGGTTACCCTGGAGAATTTTTCTTCGAGTCCTAGGACTCTGGCTATGGAGGTTATTAAACCTCCAAAAATAATCGGCCCTCTCTTCGCATTAACAATGGCCTACATGTGAGATAGCATAAAAGGGACGATATTCACCTTTTGTGGCAAAAATGTGGCGAACAAATAAAAGAGTTCTTTTTCGTTCACCTTGTTAGAATTTGCTCGGCTATAAATGATGGATGCCAATATTTGGCATAAATATCGAATAGCCGGGTTGTGAATTAAAGTGGCTCTGTTTCCCTCAAAACTATGGGTTACTGTACCGGTTATTGCCCTCCAAAATGGTTGGAAGACGCATTGCCAACCCTCAGTATATGGGACCTCACTTACTACGCCATCCCCATGGGGGAAATGTAGCAGGTCCGCTAGTTAGGAAAATGTAAGGGCATATTCGACGTTGAATAAACGAAACTGGACAGTCCCAGTGGAGCAGTTTGTGTTGGGTGTGGGACTAAAAATTAACGAACTTAGAAATTCTAGTGTTAATTGAGCATAGACAGGGTCCTTAAGAGATAGGAAATAATTTAAATTTAAAGTGTCTAGCATATAGTTAACACTGTCTAGAATTCCTAAGGCAAATAAACAGGGTTCATCGGCGTACCTTGTTGATTCGATCTTTCTTGGGCTTAGAGACGTGTGCGTCTCTTCCTGTAACTCACATGACTCGCCGTTTCTAAACACTATTTTGTATTCCCTCATCTGTGCCATGATGAATTTTACACTTCTTGTGTAATGTGGTAAGAATAGAGCAAGAGAGAGGAGAATTATGCTTATGAGAGGTGTGGTTTGGTGAGGTTATGTTGGTGGTTTAGATAGAGGTGATGGTGGTTGGAAATTTATTGATGAAATAAATTTCATTTACGGTCTTCAATGCATTGTCAAAGAATTTTGAAAATGGTTGAAAAGGCTTTAAGGCATTGTCAAGCATGCAAGGGCCAAACAATTAAGTGATTTGATGTGACAATTAGTAGCAGCGTGCATGTGAAAGGCTGGTGTAGTGGCTGACGCCACTTTTCATACTCGTGGCGGGCGCCACAGTCCTCACATGGGCGCCACAACTGTGTCTGGCAGGCGCCATATGTAGTGTGGTCTGCTCCCATGTGTGTGCCAGTTTATTGCTTTGACCATAATTTGCATTTGAATTTTAGTTTACCGGCATGGAATAATGGTTTAATAATGGTTTGAAGAAAACCAACATAATATATAGGTAGGAATGATAAGCATGATATGATAAAATGAAATTAAAACGCAAAATTGAAAAATAAAAGAATGGGGTAGACGGGAAAAGATGATATAATTCATCTACTGGAATAAAAATAAATGAAGTAATTAAATAAATTCCCAATGTGTAAAAACAAATTACAATAAAATTCCAAACAAGAAAATAAAATAAAAGTCAGTGAATCGGTAATATTCCAATAAATTAGTCATTACGGCGACTGCTGGTAGGAGGAGCGAACAAGTACAAGTGCTAGTAATTATGATCCAGGTTCTCTGTCACTACATCCATAAATCTGTGAAATTCCACGCACGGGGTGCTAAGCTCGCCTCTCACATTGGCGACGTTTGTCTAAACAACTTCGATGGCAGCAGCATGATCGGTGAGAGGTGCAGCAGGTATAACTGGGGCGTGTGATTCACCGTCAGAGAGATAATTGTCATAGTGGTCGTAGATTTGGGGTGTCTCTGGAGAAGAAGGTGGTGCATCGGATGGTCCATCCAAATTATAGAGCCAGTTGTTCCTATCATGTACACTCATCCTATGGTCTGGCAGGGTAAACATGTGTACTACTTGGCTGTTAATTAGGAATTCAAACACATTCGGACCTAGATTCCTAATGATACTGGTGTTGAAGCAAAAGTCGATATTCATTGGTCGTATTCCACCTAAAGGGTTGAGCCTGATAAGTGGTTGTCTCAGTCCGATGGCATTTGCTATCATGGTCACTAAGCCTTCCACTAAGATTGGTCCATAGTTTTTCTGTGCTATATGGTACAAATTAGCTATCATGAATGTAGCGGCGTTAACAGGTCGGGCTTGTGATGCGCAATACATTATACAGAGTTCGTCTTTGGACATAAAGGTTATGTTTTGTTCCTTTCCAAATAAGGTGTGAGCTAGGATCTTATGAAAGTAACGAACGACAGGGTTATGGATGTTCTCTGAATGCATAAGGTCTGGCTTGGGATGGTCGTTTCCTGTGATACTACCCCAAAAGAGATCTAATTGATGGTCTACAAGTCTGTCTTCCTGGGTAATGGTAAAGGTATCAGGACCATTAGGGCATCCTAGGAGTTCAGCCATTTCTCTATGGGTGTAGCGGTAGTCATTATCGAACAACCTAAAGGTGATGAGGCCTTTGTTAAATTCCATACCATGGTTTAGCATGTACACTAGGGAGCTTAGGTATTCTAAAGTCAACCTACTGTAGGAACTAAATTTTCGTTTGATGGTGAAGGTGTCCCAGCCTAGTTGATTAATTAGGAACATAACACTATCTCTTATACCTAATTTGGTCATGGTGCATCCATCTGAGTATAAAGTTAGTGCCATTTCTCTCTGAGCCAGAGCCTCAAAATGTCTCCTTTGAGCTCTTCCTCTGAAGACTATATCCATGTAATCTACATGTGGCATTGTGATGGTCAGTAGCTAGATAAAATAAAGTAGATAACAACATTAAGTTAGTAATGGTCAATAATAAAGAAAGGTATTGATTAACTTTATGAGAAATAAGAAAGAAAGAAGGAATGAAAAATAAGTAGTAGTAATAATTATAAATTTAGGTAATTAAATTAAATAGTTAAAGATAGAGTGTGGGTTGTCTCCCACCAAGCGCTTTTTTAATTGTCGTAAGCTCGACAGAAATAGGATAGGTGTTATTCTTTTGAATGAGCGCGAAGCTCTGCAAGCTTTAGATTTGCAATGAAATCATTGTTATAAATGTTGTGGTAATGTTTCAAATGTTGGCCGTTTACTATGAATGGTTCGCTCATTTTTCCCTTTATCTCTAATGCTCTATTTGGAAAGATATTGGTAATTTTGAAGGGACCGAACCACCTAGAATGAAGTTTTCTGGGAAAGAGTCGGAGGTGGGAGTTAAACAGAAGTACTTTGTCGCATTCCTTAAACTTTTTCCTTGATATGCGACTGTCATGCCATTTTTTAGTTCTTTCTTTATAGATTCGGGCATTCTCATACGCATCTAGTCTTAGTTCTTCTAGTTCATGAATATCTAATATTCTTTTTTCGGCTGCGGAAATATAATTGAGATTAAGGGTCTTAATGGCCCAATATGCTTTATGTTCTAATTCTACCGGCAGATGACATGATTTTCCATAAACTAGCTTAAAAGGCGTGGTTCCCATTGGGGTCTTATAAGTTGTCCTATATGCCCACAGGGCTTATGGGAATTTTGAGGACCAATCTTTCCTAGAGGTGGCAATCGTCTTTTCTAAGATTTGTTTAATTTCTCGGTTTGAGACTTCTACTTGCCCACTCGTCTGTGGGTGATAGGGTGTTGCTACACAGTTCCGGACTCCATATTTCAGTAATAGCTTTTCAAAAATCCTTGAAATGAAATGGGAGCCACCATCACTGATGACAAGTCTTGGCACTCTGAATCTAGGGAAGATTATACGCTTAAAGAGTCTAATTACCACTCGTGTGTCATTCGTTGGAGAGGATATGGCCTCAATCCATTTTGATACGTAATCGACCGCAACAAGGATATACTTGTTACCAAAAGAAGATGGGAAAGGTCCCATAAAATCGATTCCCCAAACATCGAAGACTTCAAATTCCAAAATGCCTTTAAGTGGAATTCCGTCGCGTCTAGATATGTTATCAGTGCGTTGACACCGGTCGCAATCTGTGATCGCGATGTGGATATCTTTCCACATAGTGGGATAAAAGAGGTCGGCTTGCAAGATCTTAGCGCAAGTCTTCGAGGTGTTTGCATGTCCTTCATAGGGAGCAGAATGACAGTGGGAGATTACGTTTTCTACCTCATCTTCGGGGACACATCGATGAAAAATGCCGACGGCGCCTCTCTTGAAAAGTGGAGGCTCATCCCAATAATAATGTTTAAGATCGTGGAAGAATTTTTTCTTTTGTTGGTAGGTCAAGTCTGGTGGAAGCACCCCAACTGCTAAGTAGTTGACGAAGTCAGCGTACCATGGTAGTGTGGTTTTGGTGTAAATTGCTTCCACTACCTCGTTTGTTTTGGTATCCTTATGGGTTAACGCATATTTAGCTGTATTGATTTCCAGTTGGGCTATGACTTTTTCGTACGGGAAATCATCGTTTATAGGCACTCGTTCAGGTTCAATACCTTCCATTCTTGACAAGTGATCGGCCACGACATTTTCAGTGCCCCTTTTATCCTTGATTTCTAGGTTAAACTCTTGTAATAATCCACCTTAGGAATCTTGGTTTGGCGTCCTTTTTGTTTAACATGTACCTAACTGTAGCATGGTCGGTATAGATAATTATCTTTGCTCCTACTAGGTAGGAACGAAATTTATCCAGAGCAAACACTACGACTAAAAGTTCCATTTCTATGGTGGCGTAGTTCATCTGTGCAGGGTCTAGGGTTATACTTGCATAGTATATTGCATGAAGTTTCTTATCCCTTATTTGTCCTAAGACTGCGCCTACAACATAGTCATTAGCGTCACACATGATTTTAAAGGGTAATCTGCAATCGGGCGGTTGCATGATAGGTGCGGTAATAAGAGCTGTTTTCAGTTGTTCAAACGCCGCTAGGCATTTGTCATCAAAGATGAATTCAACGTCTTTCATCAATAAGACAGTCAGTGGTTTGGTGATTTTTGAGAAATCTTTAATGAATTGCCGATAGAAATCGGCGTGTCCTAAGAAGCTTCGTATTTCTCTTACGATTTTCGGAGGTTGAAGGTTTTCTATAACTTCTATTTTGGCCTTGTCGACTTCAATCCCCTTATCGAATACTATGTGTCCGAGTACGATCCCTTGTTGGACCATAAAATGGACCTTTTCCCAATTTAGCACGAGGTTCACTTTTAAGCATCTTTTTAGTACCATTTCAAGATTCGATAAGCAGCCTTCAAAGCTATGTCCTCATACAGAGAAATCGTCCATGAACACTTCCATGATGTCATCTATAAAATCAGCAAAAATTGACATCATGCATCTTTGGAATATTGCAGGAGCGTTACACAGTCCAAATGGCATTCGGCGGTAGGCGAATGTACCATAGGGACATGTGAAGGTCGTTTTCTCTTGGTCTTCAGGATGAATAGGAATTTGGAAAAATCCCGAATAACCGTATAAGTAGCAGAAGTGGGAATGCTTAGCCAATCGTTCAAGCATTTGATCGATAAACGGTAAAGGAAAATGATCCTTCTGAGTGGCTTTGTTTTATTTTCTATAATCAATACACATTCTACTTCCAGTAACCACTCTTTGTGCAATAGATTCTCCTTTTTCATTATTAACAACTGTGACGCCCCCCTTCTTTGGTACGACATGTACTGGGCTGACCCATTGACTATCGGATATCAGGTAGATAATATCTACTTCTAACAGCTTTTGCACTTCTTTGTTTACTACATCACTCAGAATGGGATTTATCCTTCTTTTATGTTCTCTAGAGGTTTTACTGTCTTCCTCTAGCATTATGTGATGCATGCATATGGAAGGGCTTATTCCTTTTAGATCTGAGATATTGTAGCCTAAAGCAGTTGGGTATTTTCTCAAAACGTGTAGAAGCTTTTCGGTCTCTATCTACCCTAAGTCTGTGTAGCGGTAAATTCATGATCATCAAGCTATAGATAAGCAAGACATCAAATAACAAGAGTCGCCACCACGCTTTTATTGTTTCCAAGGGAAAAGAGAAAAAGTACGAACAAAACCCAAAAGTAAGAAGTTCTCAAATCAAAACTAATAAAATGTCAGAAATTACAGGTAAGGGGGTTGGTTACACAGAGGGAAGGTGTTAGCACCCAAAGTGTCCTAGGTACTCCTAGGGAGCCCTTTTGTGTGCATATGTATTTGGTACAAAATGATGTTTAAAAACAAATAGAATGGGGGGATGAGAAAAGAATTCATTAATTATATTTTTGTGTTTGGCATGACCTTCGGTCTTGTGCCTACGTACCAACATAAAAATGAGGGATCAAAACCTCGTAGTTCGTGATACAAATTTCAAAGTGGATGCATTACTTTTAACAAAAATTAAGTTTGAAAGGCCCCAAGGCCTAAAAATGGTTTGAATGAGTTAGTTCTTTTTGACTTTTTGAAAGTTTAAGTCAATTATAGCTAAGTTTATTTACAAATTTGATTTAAGAAAATAAGTTTGAGAATGCAATGGCATAAGGCCAAAGTTTCTATCTTTTTGCAAAGTGGTCAATGTTTGGAACAAAATAAGTTCAATCAAAGAAGATTTTGAAAAGGGAGGGAGAGATTTTTAAATTAAAGAAATGGGGAGAAGATGAAGGGATTAATCCTAGCACAAAATTAAAAGTTAAGAGTTGAAAAGTTCTGACCTAATGGGTAGCAATCCAATAGACAAGAATGTCAATAGAAACCCAAAATTCCCTTGGACTTTTAGAATCAAGCAACACACAAATGCACAATTATATTATCTTGAAGAGCAAAGACATAAAATAAAGATAGCCACATCCAAGCTTTATCCATTCCATGATCTTCTTCAAAATTAGCCCATGTAGCAGATGAATTCCACAAGTCACAGGTTCAAAGTAATAGCTTCACAATGATCATGTTGCAGATGAACTCAGAGGGATCTTGAATGATGTATCAGATGAAGTTTCAAATTGCAAGCACTTGGTTTCTCAATAAGTTGGCATTGGCCAAGTCCTTTAGCATAAGGATGATGCCTAAGTTCTAAGTCCATTTGTCCAAGATCAAGCCAACAATCCACACAATTTTTTTTTAGGGTTTTTGTTGTTATTATGTACATTAATGGTCAAAGACCACACAAATAAGCAAAGTATACACAAACAAGATATATCACACAATATGGTCCAAGTGGACAAAATGAAAATTGCATTAACATAAATAATTAGAATGATATGAACAATGGCAAATTAATAAAGCTAAGATTAAATGACCTTAAAGTAAATGACTCGAAATTAAAAGTTAGTTGTTAGTGAATTAAAATTTAGTATTGTTTTGCTTTTGCTTTTCATTTTAAGACATTCTTTGGAGAACACTCAACCCACTTATCACAAGCATGGATCCTTGAGCCAAGACATCTTCCAAAGGAAGGAAAAAAGGCCAAGTTTCCACACTAACTAGAATGCTATGCCTTTTATGTCACAATATGTTAAGCAATCGTAATTGGACTTATGTAGAAGTCACAAATATTTGAGGTCGGGCAATAGAATTTTGGTGTTAATGCATGTTAGAGACATAGTATAGTGGACTATGCTCATGAATCATACCACACACAAAAAGAATATGCAAAAGAGATGGCCTAATCACATCCATACTCATGTTAATTTTTCAATCAACTAGCTTTAAGACTTTGAGATATCATAGGCCAAATGAGATGAATATATAATGAAGGGGAATGAGATGAAGAGGGAGGGGAATGGATTAAAACTCAAATTGATCAAAGGAGGACTTTTACCAAATTAATATCATCCATTCATTTTGGGAGATGGAATGTACATTTCATCAATCCCCTAAATCCAATTATATTAACTTGACAAAGTCAAATCAACCTTGACCAAGGCCCAACAACAAGAGTCAAACTCAAACAAGTCATCAGAATTGGTCAACAAAATTATTTGGCATTCATTCAAATTAAAAATACTAAAATAAGGCATTTAAGTTAAATATGGTTTATCAAATTCCTAAAACCTCATCAAAACACCAAAGAAATGACCATGAAATTTATCAGAGGAGAAACAAGGTCAAAGGACCTTGGAGAAAAAATTTCAGAATTTTTAAAGACTTAAAAGTATTTTTAGATAATTAAAAAAAATGCAAAATCAATTAAATCATGAAAAATATTAATAATGATCTAAAAAATAATTTTAATTCAGAATATGAAAGAGGAAATTATTTGAAATTATTTGGTGAAACTCTCATATTTTTTGGATCAATATTAAAATTAATATGAATTAATGAAAATCAAAGGAATAAAAGTTAAAATCAAAAAATCAAAAAAACGTGGACCACTTGATCTGCCTCATTAATTGAGGTGGCAGATCAAGTGGTTGAGCGCGCGTTCCATGATGCCCCTGAGTCAAACATCCACACACTTGGTAATCAATATGTACGCTTAATATTAAAACATTTTGAATCCATCTAATGGCTCTAGACTGTGCAACATCATTGTCGGAGCAAAGCGTCAGTCGTCTTCTCGGGCGACCTTGGCCGGACTGGTTCATTCATCACCACATCATAAATGAAAAAGGAGGACATGATCTGAAAGAAAAAATGGCGTAGAGCACGAATCTGACCTCAATTTTAACTAACTCCACATATATAGAAAGATATGAGGAGTGGAATTTTGAGGTGTGTCAACTGAGTTCCTTCAATTTAACCTCTAAGCAACTCAATCTTCTTGCCTACATTGGTAGGACTTCAGACAACCAAAGATCCAAGAGAATTGAGTGGAATTAAGAGAGAATCGAAGATATGAAATTTTCTGGAAAATACCTTCAATGCAGGTCTGGATTCAACTGTTCTTTCTTTGGCTCGTGCTTGATCTTGCTCAGTATACTTGCAGAAGTAGATTAGAATGCATAAAAGGTCTTGGATCCCTTGAGTTTTGAAACTCAATACAGTGAGATTCCAACTTAAATTCCAATGGAAATTCTCAGGATTATCCTCTCAAATGGAAGGGTTTGGTGTTTGGGATCAAAGCTGGCGTGAAGGGGTCCTCAATTTTGAACATATGGAGCTCTATTTACAGCTGAATCACATGATATTTGCACCTTCGAAATGAGTTTTCAAAATTGGCAATGAGTGATGCATGTGTGCATGAGCGTGTACAGGCCCATGAAATCATTCCATTTGATCCATAATTGAGTGTGAACAAGTCTGAATTCAAATTGGAGTGCTAGGCAATTGTACATGGAATCTTGAAGTTTGATCTTTGCCAAATGATGAGGCAATGTTTAAGCCATGCGCAACCAATTCAAACCTTGTCCAAAATGGATGAATTTGGAATCTTTAGAAAGGTTAGATCAAGAGAAACAACTTTCATGTTCAACATGTTTCCATTTGAAGCCTGTATCAAGATGAATTTTGAGGTGGAAGTTTGGAAATTTCAACATATCAAAAAAATTTCTAAGTGTCAAGCCATATATCTCAACATTCCACCTTGCTTAACGTTTTATGTGAGCTTAAAATGAGAAAAGTGTCTTCATCAAACTTGTAACTATTTCAAAGACCTTCAAAATGGCTACCAATTTCATGTCATTTGGATTTGGGATGATAGAGTTATGCATTTTTGAAGTTTGGAAAAATCACTTGTTCAATGGTATAGGTCAAAAGTGACCTATAATGTAACCTCATATCACATGCTCATAAAAGTTGAATTAACTCTCACTCCAAACATAAACGTTGAAGTAGACATATTGAATTTAATTGTGCAACTTGGAAATCGTTCATCTCATAAAAATTGAGCAAGTTATGGCCTTGGTAAGTTGACTTTCAAATTAGGGTTTAGGCAAAATGACTTATAATGTTTCAACATAGAAAATTATTTTCCAAGCAAAACTAGCTCTAGGTCTAAACATGAAAGTTGTTTGGAATGTAAGTTAGAGTAACTTTTATATTGGAATCATTTTCATATGGTGAAAATTGTAGGAGATAGGGTCTAGGGAGACTTAGTTTTGATCAGATGAATTCATCTGGCCAACCACCATCAACCAACTTGCTAACCTTCAATTCTCTTGACTTTCTTGGCTCATGCTAGATCATATATGCATAAGATGATGAATTTTGAAGTGTCCCTTGAGAAATTTGATCAATTGGCAAGATAGCTTGTTTGAGAAGTTACTCAAGATACCCGATCAAACTAGGGTTTCCAAGGCAAATCACCCTCAAACTCTTGAAGAAAACTTGATCAATATAACATGTGGGAATAAATGGAACTCATATATGATGCTCATAACCATTATTGGATCAATTCATGGTTGTGCTCTTTGGCATGAGGGTCTCAAACCCTAGATATGAACTTGATGAATCAATGGAGATCATGCCCTACCTACAAAAGAGTTAGGCAAATGCAAAGACATATTTTTGTATTTTGGTTAGTAAAAATGATAAAATACAAGTATGATACAATCACATAGTGCTTGGTGATGTCTCCCAAAACAAACACAATGAAAGAAGGGTAAGGAGAATGCCAAGGTATAATCCCAATGCTAATGCTTATGATGAAATTGAATGAGGGATCTTAGGGTCAAAATTGGGGTCTTACAGCTGCCCCTATTTAAGGACATTCTAACTGAGAAGGCGAAGGTTAAAATCTTCATGTCGACTCAGTAGAATAGGCTTAAATAACAACACAGGAACAAATTTTGGTCCCTAAGAGACCTCATGACGCAATTGATATGAATGCAAAAGTTAATGCTCTGTGGGGAAATAATGCCACAAAGGAAAAGAAATCAGAGAGACCAAAAGTCCGCAGGAGTATAATGCATTCCATAAGGAAAACTCACTGGGGAGACAGAGACTCTGAGGGATAAAGGAGTTATGCGCAAGCCAGGCTACGGCTTAAAAACTACTGGGGAACTCGAGGAATTCCATTTAAACATGGAAAAGACTCAGTCAGAGAACAGCAACATATGCAGGGGATACGAGTAAGTTAGGATAAAGCTGAAGTACTTAAATCATGCAGGGAAAAGGGATTTCACTAAGGAAAAACGCACACTCAACTCAACTGGGGAAGCAATAAACTTCAACACAGGAGGAGCAGAAATCTATTATCTACTACCTGTTACTGGGTGAGGAGATAACAAAGATTTGACAGAGAGAACATCCGTCATCGGTTAGGATGAACATATAAAGGATGACTCGTTGGGAAACAACAGAAGGGAATATTCATTACCGGTTACTGGGTAAGAATAGCCTTGCTGGGGAGAACTGCAGAAAATAGGATTTACAACTACCATTTACTGGGTAGAAGACCAAGGGTGAGAATATCTGTCATCGGTTAGGATGAACATATCAAGGATAAACTCAACAACGAAGAAAATCCGTCATCGGTTAAGATGAACATATCAAGGATAGACTTTCCCGGGAAATGTCAAGGAGGATACCCGTCATCGATTAAGATGAAGATATCAAGGATAAACCAACTGAACAAAAAGTAGGAATTACATCTATCAAATGCTGGATAGAAGACCATCAAAGAGGAAATCCGTCACCGGTTAAGATGAACATATCAAGGATAGACTCTGAAAGGGGAGAAAATAGGAATTACATCTATCAGTTACTGGATAGAATTCCAAGAGAGAGAATCCGTCACTGGTTAAAGTGAACATATCAAGGATAAACTCTGCGGAGGGAACAAAAGCAGGATTTACAACTACCGGTTACTGGGTAGAAGACCACAAAGAGAAGGAAACCCGTCATCGGTTAGGATGAACATATCAAGGATTAACTCTCTAGGAAACAAGAATAGGGATTAAAACTACCTTTTTACTAGGTAGAATAGCAAGGGTGAGAATATTCGTCATCGGTTAGGATGAACATATCAAGGATAAACTCAGGCAGGGGATGGAAATATATCTATCACCGGTTAGGGTGAACATATCAAGGATATACTTCCTGGGGGATCAGATCCACTAGGGACTCTACTGAGGAGAAAACATGGATACTTTTGTCGGGTATTGGGCAAGAAGTAACAAACTACAAACTAAGAAGAATATTACCAGTTACTGGGCAATAGGCTCTTAGGAGACTCAAAGCATCTATCTAGGTAAGAGCTAGAAAGAAATAGTCAATTAAGACTCAACCCAATGAGGATATAACTCAAGGGGAGTGATTCCATCCAGATAAACAACTGGAAAGGAAATTGAAGTAATAATCATCCACGAGGAACAACTCAGTGGGGAAGAGGAGAAAGGTTAAAGTCTTTCTGCCTAAGGGGTTGACGCTCTACAATTGAGGGAGGACAGACACCGCAATTTGTATGGGGATAAAGTACCGCCATACAGAGAATGAGAATCTCAAATCGACAAATCAAACAAATATGATGGTGCCAATATGCAATTATGCAATTATATGAATGTATATGTATATGATGCTTATGCTAACAAAACGATCCCAAAGGATACAGAGGTGTCGCAAAGAATTTGAATCATCGGTATAATCCTCGGTCAATCCACAAAATGAGGGAGACAACTGCTGGAAAATAGAGAAATCACAAACCAAAGGCTTAAATCTAGCCGAGGGAGGAGATCTGTTGCGAAGAGGCAAAATTATCGAGCTTGTAGGGAATTTTAGGTCAACACCATATTAAATGGGGGAAAACCATGCAGAAGATAAACACGAATAGCTGCTCATAAACTAGGAGGAATCTCTGACTAGGAGCAAGTCGGATGGTTACTGGTGGGGAAACCAATGCGATCTACTGGGGAAAAGATCTTACTCTGCTGAAGATCCACCCTGTTGGGGATACAGAAACACTGCCGGGGAAATAACATGCCGCAAGGTACTGAATCAACCAACTTAGCTGGGAAAAAGGATCGGAACTCCGCTAGGGAACAAACACTCCACAGGGGAATTAGATCAACATAGACAACTAGGGATACCAGAAGGGTTAACTGTTTTGGGGAACCTCTGATGTTTCGCACTTAAGGACTCGTTACTCTTGAAGTGTTGTTGTATGTTTTTGAGAAAAAATGATTTTGATTAAAAAATTTAAATTTTCAAAATGATCATAATAAAATTTAAACTATTGGCTGAAGTAAATAAGAGTAGAAACAATTGGATAAAAGCTCAACTTTATTTAATGGGATGGTAGTCTATAAATGACAAGACTCCATAGATTTTTACAAAGTTGAAAATGGTAATTTACATGGAAAAGGGATACATTGAATACAAATGACCACTAATCCTTCTACCAATCCTTTGATATCCACTGTGCTCTTGACCGCTGCTGGGATGATGAATTGACGTCAACCCTTGTGCTCAAACTTCTCCAAAATTTG
This sequence comes from Lathyrus oleraceus, assembly GCF_024323335.1. Taxonomy (NCBI): domain Eukaryota; kingdom Viridiplantae; phylum Streptophyta; class Magnoliopsida; order Fabales; family Fabaceae; genus Lathyrus; species Lathyrus oleraceus. Next base: position 174,517,902 of record NC_066579.1, on the reverse strand, counting down.
AAGATCAGCAGAATACAGTTACTTGCCATAATCCCTAATTTTTGCATAAGTTTCCCCAAAGTGGGGTACTAAACTTATCGGGAAATTCTTCTGTTTTTATGTCTCTAATTTTTGCCTAGATCGCCCTTTCAGGTTTTCAATCCACTGAAACGCTCATTTTTGCCTAAGCCGCCCTTTTGGGTTTTCAACTTAGCCAGTTGTTCTTTTCTTTTTAGGCAAAGTATTTCTTGACTGCACCTGCGTTCACAGGACGAGAGAACTCTTCACCATCCATAGTTGTAACAATCGAAGCACCGCCTGAAAAGGCTCTCCTGACAACATATGTGCCTTCATAATTGGGAGTCCATTTTCCCCTAGAATCTGGTTTGAACGATAAAATCTTCTTGAGCACAAGGTCACCTTCTCTGAACACACGAGGTCTGACCTTCTTATTAAAAGCTTTCTTCATCCTATGCTGATATAACTGACCATGACACATGGCAGTCAATCTCTTCTCTTCAATCAAATTCAACTGGTCAAACCTAGTCTGACACCATTCAGCCTCAGTTAACTTGGCTTCCATGAGCACACGCAATGAAGGAATCTCAACCTCTACGGGGAGTATTGCTTCCATACCATACACAAGAGAGAAAGGGGTTGCCCCTGTTGAAGTGCGGACGGATGTACGATACCCGTGCAAAGAAAACAGGAGCATCTCATGCCAATCCTTGTATGTGACAACCATCTTCTGAATAATCTTCTTAATGCTCTTTTTCGCAGCTTCAACAACCCCATTCATCTTGGGTCTGTAGGGAGAAGAATTATGGGGTGTAATCTTGAGGTCTTTGCAAAGAGCTGTCACCATATTATTATTCAAGTTCGATCCATTATCAGTAATGATCTTACTTGGCACACCATAACGGCATATGATCTGATTCTTGATAAACCTCACAACAACTTGCTTGGTCACATTCACATACGATGTCACTTCAACCCATTTTGTGGAGTAGTCAATTGCCACCAAAATGTAACGATGTCCATTCGAAGCTTTGGGTTCAATCATCCCAAACATATCAATTCCCCACATGGAGAAGGGACATGGGGAAGAAATAACGTTCAATAGTATCAGGGGAACATGAATCTTATCAGCATATATTTGACACTTGTGGCATTTCTTCACAAATTTGCAACAGTCAGATTCCATTGTCAGCCAATAGTAACCTGCTCGCAACATCTTCTTTGCCATTGCATGTCCATTGGAATGAGTACCAAAGGAACCTTCATGCACTTCAGTCATCAATAAGTCTGCTTCGTGTTTATCCACGCATCTGAGCAAAACCATGTTGAAGTTTCTCTTGTACAGTATATCACCATTAAAGTAGAAATTACTGGCTAATATTCTCAAAGTCTTCTTATCTTTCAAAGATGCCCTAGGCGGGTAAATTTGACTATGGAGGAAACACTTGATGTCGTAATACCACAGCTTCTCGTCTTTGATCTCTTCAACAGCAAACACATGAGCTGGCCTATCAAGATGCATCACAGACAAATTGGGAACTTCATTCCAATACTTTACCACAATCGTTGATGCCAACGTTGCAAGAGCATCTGCCATCCGGTTTTCGTCTCGAGGGATATGATGAAACTCAACCTTTGTAAAGAAAGTTGAAATCCTCCTCGCATAGTCTCTATATGGTATTAAACCGGGTTGAGTTGTCTCCCATTCACCTTTGATCTGATTCACAACCAAAGCTGGATCTCCAAAGACATCCAAATACTTGATTCTGAGATTCATGGCCTCTTTAAGCCCCATAATGCAAGCTTTATATTCTGCCATGTGGTTTGTGCACTTGAAAGTCAATCTAGCTGTAAATGGTAGATGCGTGCCTTCAGGAGTAATGATCACTGCCCCAATGCCATTTCCATACTAATTAACAGCTCCATCAAATACCATGCCCCAACGGGAACCAAGTTCTGGCACTTCTTCAAGCAATGGTTCATCACTATCTTTCATTTTCAAGTACAAAATCTCTTCATCAGAAAAGTCATACTGTACTGAATGATAATCTTCAATTGGTTGGTGGGCCAAATGGTCAGCCAAAATACTACCTTTGATTGCTTTCTGAGATCGGTATTCGATATCATACTCTAATAACAACATCTGCCAATGGGCAATCCTCCCAGTTAAAGCAGGCTTCTCAAATATATACTTGATCAGATCCATTTTGGATATCAACTAAGTGGTATGATTCAACATATACTGACGCAGACGCTTAGCAGCCCAAGCCAATGCGCAACAAGTTTTCTCAAGCATAACATACCGAGTCTCACAATCGGTGAATTTCTTACTGAGGTAGTAGATTGCAAATTCTTTCTTTCTAGTCTCATCTTGCTGGCCAAGAACACAACCCATACTATCTTCAAGCACGGTCAAATACATGATCAACGGTCTTCCTTCAATAGGTGGAGACAAAATCGGAGGTTCAAGCAAATATTCTTTGATACTATCAAAAGCTTTCTGGCAGTCTTCGGTCCAATCACAAGACTGATCTTTCCGAAGAAGCTTGAATATAGGCGTACATGTGGAAGTCATGTGGGAAATGAATATGGAAATATAATTCAAGCGGCCGAGAAAACCTCTGACTTGCTTCTCAGTTTTGGGCGCAAGCATCTCTTGTATTGCTTTGACCTTGGCAGGATCAACTTCAATACCCTTCTCGCTAACAATAAAGCCCAACAACTTACCAGAACTAACACCAAAAGTACACTTATGGGGATTCAAGCGGAGTTTATATTTCCTCAAACGCTGGAATAGCTTCAACAAATGCTCAACATGTTCCGCTTCATTAAAAAGAGTAGTCATTGCTCTCTGGTATGTACCAGCATTCTTTAGACCGAAAGGCATCACTCTATAACAGAATGTTCCCCAAGGTGTAATGAATGTGGTCTTCTACATATCTCCGGAAAATCCATCCATAAACGAAAAGACTTTGAATTTAGCAGTATTGTCTACCAACATATTAATGTGTGGCAGAGGGAAATCATCTTTCGGACTGGCTTTATTCAAATCTCTATAGTCAACATACATGCAGACTTTTCCATCTTTCTTCGACACAGGCACAATATTGGCCACCCATTGCGGGTACTCGGCAGTTACAAGGAAACCGACATCAAGCTGCTTCTGCACTTCCTCTTTAATCTTCACAACCATATCAGGATGCGTTCTTCTCAACTTCTGCTTGACTGGCGGGCATTCTGGCTTCAATGGCAATCTATGCTCCACAATCTCAGAATCCAGACCAGGCATGTCCTGATAGGACCAAGCAAACACATCTGAATACTCTCGAAGAAGATCAATAAACCCCTTCTTGACATCTGGACACAGTCGAGACCTAATCTTGACTTCCTTCACATCATCCGTGGAACCCAAATTGACTAGCTCAACCTGCTCTTCAAACGGTTGAATGGTCTTTTCACCTTGCTCAAGAAGACGAGACAATTCATCACTCACTTCTACATCACTTTCCTCCTAGGCCTCAAACACAGGGAATTCAAAATTTAGAGAAGGAGAAAGGTCATTGTATTCAATGGGGTTAGGAACCAACCTGCATAATGATTTGATATTTTGAAGTGAAGTGAATTTGTGACCAAATATTATGCAGATGGACAATTATATTCCTTATTTAAGTTTTTTTTGTGATTACCATTTTCAGAATAAAACAAAAAGTAAAAACAAGACATCATAGATGTGGATGAATAGAATTAATTTTATTAATTATCAATTTGGAAATGCCCAAACAATGTTCACTTCTCCCTTAGGCATAGGAGAATGATTTTAAAAACATATAAAAACAATTACTTAGATCGATGCAAAATAACAGGAATATCAACAACAATCCAATTGTCGCAAGCCTTTCCATGCGTCACAAAATTGGTGCAGTCTTCCTCTTTGTCATCTTCTAGCACAGTAGCTAAGTGTTGTTCATTGCCATGAATGAACCCTCCGCTACGGAAGCTAAGTTGCATATCTTCAGACCTTGCAGTTGATGAACCTTTCAAGAACCCCAAACCGGTTCTGCCTTTGTTGTCGGAGACCTCTATCATGCACCCCCACTAATAAACATTGCCTTCTTCCACAATCTTCTTGGCATCTTTCAATGAGGAAATAGGTGCCCCATCTCTCTTTTCAGCAGCAATAGATAAGGCTTGGAACGGAGTTCCAACCTTATCCTCAGCTTCAACGTAAGAGAAAGATGACAAATGGCTAACCAACAACGCTTTCTCTAAACCGACAATCACAAGCTTGCCATTCTTCACAAATTTGAGCTTCTGGTGCAAAGCTGAAATAAGAGCTCCTGCCTCATGGATCCAGGGTTTTCCCAACAAGCAACTGTAGGTCGGGTGGATATCCATTACTTGAAAAGTAATTTGAAAATCACTCGGACCTATCTTAACTGGAAGGTTCACTTCACCAATAACCGTCTTGCGCGAACCATCAAAAGCTTTGATAATTACGCCGCTATACCTCATAGGCGCTCCTTGGTATGTGTAGCGGGGTTTTTGTTACCTTTAGGTTTACTGACTAAACCAAAAGTCAACATACAATTCGAGTCGCCACCGCACTTTTATTTGTCCAAAGGAAAGGCTAAAAAGCAAACAAAAGCCAGGGTAAGAAGTATTTCAAATAAAAAACTAATAAAAATGTCAGAGATCTAGGTAAGGGGGTTGGTTATGAAATGGGAAGGTTTTACGCACCCAAAACATCCTTAGTACTCTAAGGGAACCCTTTTTGCAAATATGTGTTGTAGGTTGGTATTTGTGAAAATATTTGTGCAAAAGATTGAAGGGATGAGAAGAGAATATATTATATTTACAAATTCGTTGTTTGAATGGATGAACCCATTGCCTACATACCATCACAAAGGAGGATCAAAACCTCGTAGTTCGGGGTAAAAAATCTCAAAGATTGGTGAATTGATTTTAATCAAAATCCTTAAGGTCTTTTTTTATCAAAGGGAGAAAACTCAACCTAAACCAATAATCCACCATGTGAGGAAGGCTTCAACATGCTAGTGAGGGGTTAACCCTATAATAAGCATGGAAGGCTTATAATCCAACACTAAGGATGAGGTGAGATTCACATCACCACTATGATAACTCAAACCTATGACTAATGTTTTTGAAAAGATTTTAACAAAGTGGCCATTGCAACCACAAAACAACTTGAAATGGATTATATTTACAAGTTAAATTTATTTACAAAATGAGGTCAAAGTTGGATTAAAGTTTATTTACAAATGAGTATTTATGAAAATGGTTTTGAAAAAAGTCAAAGGCTTAAGGCCTAGGTTTCTAATTTGAAATAAAGTCAAAGTTTTGAAAATTATTTTTGGCTTGGTTAGAGTGGGGAGAAGAAAGAATGGCTATTCCTAAAGCATACAAAGATAAGAGGGGGAAAGATAAAACCTTTGGAGTTCCTTTTCTTGGAGTCATAGAGATGACTCAAGATGCTCTTTTCCTTTGGACTTAGCATACAAACAAGCAATCAATAAATTGAATTCAAGCTTCTAGGAATTCCATTTGGCTTGGCTCTTAACTTGGCTACTCATGACAATGGTCCTCTTTTCACAATCTCAAGGTGGGATCCCTATCACACAAGAGCAAACATCAAAAAGTTCACAACACAATAAGGGAAATGGACAAAGAATAAGTTTGAGGAGAATTCCTTTGAGGCCAGCTTTGAATTTTAGCATTCTAAAGGCATGAGGCCTAGTTGCTCTTCAACAAATTTTGCATTCTAAAGGCATGAGGCCTAGTTGCTCTTGAACTCCTTTAAGCATGGGTAAGTCCTAATTCTAAGTCCCTTCTCCTTTTGCATTTGGGTTCAAATCAAAATAAGCACAAACAACACAACATAGCAATATAATAATGGGCTCAAATGAGCAAAAGAAAAATGGCATAAACATAAAATATGTGCTCAAGTGAGCAAAATAAAAATCAAGATGAATAATGAGTAAGAAATAAATGACATTAAAAGTAAATGGCAAGAAATTAAAAGTTCAAATTAAAGTTAGTAGTTAGTAAGGTTATGTTAGCTTGCCATAAGACAATGTAGCGTTATGTTAAGCAATTGTAAGTGGACTAACGTAGTAGTCACACCTATCTAAGGTCGGTCAATAAAAATATAGGCAAGGAACACAAGTTAGAGATCATGACTAGTAAGCCAAGCTCCATAAACTTGCCATGCCAAACAAAAGGGGAAGGGCCTTGTATTGACTTTTGGTTATTTGCTTGACCAAGAAGCAACCTATCTTTGACACAAAATAACTCACTTGATCATGGATCAAGTTGAGTTTGGTTTGGATCAAAGAAGGTTAAACTTCTCATTTGTCAAGACCAACCTTAAGACTTTAACTCATTGTCCATTGATGGAATGAAAGGGATGAAGATGAAAGGGAGGGGAAAAGAAGACAACAATCAATTCCAATTGATCAAATTTGAATCAAATCAACATGGATCAACACCAAACAGAAGAGAAATGAAAATAACAAGTCAAGAAGTCAAAATATTTTTTTGGTATTTTTTGAATTAAAATAAAATACAAATAAAAAATAAACAAACCAAAAGGAACCTCAAATTCAATTCAAAGCAACTTAAAATAGTCCAATTAAACTCTCATAGGTTCAACATAGTCAAACAAGCTTTGACTAATTTTCTTACAAATTTTTGAAATCAGAAAGTAATTAAAAACAATTAAAAACAATTAAAAATAGCACAATATGAGTTAAAATCTTAAATAATCTCAAAACAAATAAGAAATTGTTGAGACTATTTTTCATTGACTTATCATGATCCATAGATGTTATGAAAATATTTTTGGATTTTTTAAAAGTCAGAAAGTATTTTAAAATGAATTAAAACCATTAAAAACCAAGTAATTCATAAAAAATATCAAATGAAGTCACAAAAAATTTAAAAATCATAATATGAAACTAGATTTTTCAAGAAAAATTTCGGAATTGGTCTCATATTTTTCTGACTTCAAATGAATTTTTAATGAATTTCGAAAATGAAATGAATTAACAGAAAATAAAAAGAAAAATTAAATAAGCGAAAAAGCCAGAGCCATCAGATGCGCATTCTTTAATTGACGTGGCACTTGGAACGGTTCAGATCTGATGGCACACGATACATCCAAGTCAAACGCGACACATCAAGAATTAAAATAAGTAATTAAAATGAATGAACAAGATTAGATAGTGGCATGGAGATCAAAGGTCCCTAGCGTGCACACGTGGTGGTGGTGGTGGAAACCACCATCTTCTTCGGTGAAGCAACAAATTCCGGCCACCAGTTGCAGAAAATAAATCTTAACCAAAATGAAAAACAAGGCCATGGAAATAAAGCTCTTGTGATGGAGATCATCATTGTACCAATGGATCGTCCTCACTCTTCCTATATTGAGAGAAATGTGAAGGAGGAAATCATGGTGTCCACACGGATTGCTCATGAAATGAAGAATTGAAAGCATAAATAGCTTGCCTCAAGTGTGAGGACTTCAAAAAACCACAGAAACACAAGAATGCTACATTGAATTAAGTGTTCTAGATCCAAAAAGTTTGAGATTATACCTCTGAATTGATGAACTTCTGGCCACGAATTCTCCAAGATCCTTGCTCCTCTTTAATTTATGAATGTAGTGGAAGTGATATGCTAAGGAATTTGGCTTTAAAACTCAGCTAATGATGCTGAATTTCAAGCTCGAAAAATTGAAGAAAAGTGATTAATTCCTTTAGTGATGGCTATGGTTTCACTTCTGCAGCACTTGGGATCTCCAAAAGGTTAGCAAATGAATGAGAGGAAACCTCTATTTATAACTGAGTGCATCAGCTGATCATGCTTTGTTCATGTGCATGGAAATTGGAATTTTGGATTGCATGGGCCTGTGTAGACGTGTGGAAGGCCCAATGATGGCTGAAACAACTTGCTAAGTTCATGTGAAGAGCAATTGGACATGTACATTGGATGGAATTTTCTTGCAATTCAAGTTATAACATAAAAATACCAAAATGCACATAAATGGAAACAAATTCAAAACTCACCAATGGTTGACCCAAATGTATTGTGAGTAATGGTTGGAAAGCCCTTGAAATAAGGAACAAAAGTCATGTTGGGAAAAAAATCATTTGGAATGTGCAAATTGATGAAAATTGGCTAGGAAAATCCAAGTACAAAACATGTTCAAATCATTTTGAAAAAGTTCACCAAAAACAAGCTTATTCAAACCCCTGTGTCCTCATGCTAAAAGCTTCAAATGAAAAAACCTCTTACATAAAATTTGTATATCCTTTCAAGATAGTCAATCTAGACTCAATGTTTGCATCATTTGGATTTCCTATGACAGAGTTATAGGCATTTGAAGTTGGGTACTTTTTCAAATTCAATGAATTAGGTCCAAGATGACCTATAATGTCTTGCATTATAACATGCATTTATTTTAGGACTATGAAAATTTGTCCAACATAACATTTGAATTAGACATCTCAAGCTTTCTAATGCATTTGGTCTCACCTCACAATCATAAAAGTTAAGGATGTTATGCCCTTGGTAAGTTGACCCAAAACTAGGGTTTCAGTCAAAATGACCTATAATGTCTTCAAATGAATGATGACCTTCCAAGTTTCAAATGGATTTATGGTTCTTAGGAACATGTTTGCTTTTGGGGTCATCTTCATTTGACAAACACATCAAAACTTATATCTCAATGGACCTCAGCTTAGTCAGATGACTCGACTTGTCAACTTTTCAAGGCCAAACTTCCAATCTTGATGAATAAATGATTGAGGGGCCTCAAATAGGCTCATATATGCATAAAATGATGAATAAAAGAACTTCCCTTGATTAAGTTTGATTAGAAGTTGAGATTTCTTCATGGGCAAGGCATAGTTAAAGCATAGTGAAATTAGGGTTTCCTTGGGAAACAATCTTCAATCCCTTTGGGTTATCTTGATCAAATTGGAAAATTGAGATACTTGGAAGACATATATGATGATTAGGAACTTTGTGGACCATTGTCATGCGTTTTCTCATCTTCATCTAACCATTGTACTGGGCTTAGGAGCCTCCTAGGAGCATTGTGGAGCACATGATCACTTGAGGTTCAAAACAAAAGAGTTAGTGACATATTTTTGTGCTTTTGGTTATTAATCAAATAAGAAAAGCAATAATATACAGTACAAGCATGCTTGGTGGTCTCAAAACACTCAAACAAGTCTCAACCCTAGGGTTAAGGAGCCAAACATGCTATGATCCTTGAGGCAATGCATTTGTGCAATAACATGATGCCATATGGGATCTTAGGGTCAAAATTAGGGTCTTATAGATGCCCCTATTTAAGGTCATTCTAGACCGAGATATGAAGGTTAAAATCTTCGTCTCGACGAGATAGAATGAGCTTAAATAAAACAGAGAGACGAATTTTGGTCCCTAAGAGACCTCACGATGCAAATGTATGTATGCAAAATAAAATCTTCATGGTTAATAATTGCCACAAAGAAAAAGAAATCGGGAGAAACTGAAGGTCCATAGGAGTAACACATTCACTAGGGAGACAAAGACTCTGGGTGAAATAAGGTAAAAATGCATGAGCAGACCACAACTTGAAAACTTGATGGGAGACACGAAGGGATTCCATGAAAATAAATCGATGGAAGGACTCGAGTTGACGTAAAGATGCATGTATCGAGGGGTATGCCAATACAGCAAAACTATCCACAAAGGATACATCGAATAAAATCCGGACTCAGACGGGGATGTCCACGAAGGACTCAGCTGAGGAAGAAACAACGAGATATTACCGGTTACTGGGTAATAAACTCAAAGAGAGACATGTTATCAAAACACCGGTTACTGGGTGAGAGAATAACACACTCAGGGAGAAAGAATATATAAGACCGGTATAAGGGTGAAAGATATCAATCATCCGAAACATCTGAGGAGGACCCAAAAGGCACATCTCAACTCAGGAAAATCTGACTCCATAGGGGACAAAAAGTCATAATAGGGAGCAGAAGGAAGGAACACTAGGGATACCGGTTACTGGGCATATAATAGGTGACCAACCAGGCGTGAATTGGGAACATATCCAAGACACTCATCATCCGAAAGGAGGGCTGAAAAAGCGAACTCGACTTATAGGATGGACATTCGATTCCACAAGGAAATACGAAACTTACTCGACTTGGGAAGAAAAAGACTTTACCTGAAAAGCGCATGAGATATATTATCTAATACCGTTATATGGGTAAAAACGTAGATAACATACTCGCATGGAAGATTATCCTAAACCGGTTACTGGGTTAATAAAGGATAAATCGATCGAAAAGAAAGGACATCGGGATACCGATTACTGGGTATAAAATGATGACCAATCAGAAGGAGAAACAATCATTACCAAACAAGGGTAAATGAAAGATGAGTCGCCGGGGATAAATTTCCTGACAAAAGCAATTATCCAAGAGATATATCACCGGTTACTGGGTGGTATACTCAAAAATGAAGGAATATCAATACCGGTTACTGGGTAAGGATAACCAACCAATAGGGGATTACATCTACCGGTTACTGGGTAGAAAACCACAAAAATAGGACTTATAACTACTGGTTACTGGGTAGAAGGCCACAAGATCCGCTGAGGAAAGGATGAACAATTACTTGTTACTGAGCAATTGAACAACTAACCTCAAGGACCTGCAGGGGATAACAAGAAAGGAAATCAATCTAGGAACAAAGTAGAAAGACACAATTAAACAAGACTCAATCCGATGAGGATATAACTCAGGGGAGTAATTCCATCCTGATACGCAACTAGGGAGGAAACTGAAACAATAATCATCCATGAGGACATAGCTCAGTGGGGAAGAAATAAGGAAGGATAGACACTTTCTGCCTATGGGGCTGACTCTATATGGAGAGATCAGACACGAACATCTGCTTGAAGAAGAACATTTCACCAATAGCAGGAGATAACAAGCAAAGATATATGGCAAAGAATGCATCATGAATATCTGAATGATATGGTCATGCATGTATATGCATGATTTGTGTATGATTAATTCTGACATACTAACATATCTAACACAAACAAGTCCAAGAATCACAAACAGACACTCGGCCAACGTCTCAATAAGAAGAGCGAAGCCTCCTGGAGAACTCAGTTTGGGAAAACCCGAGAAGGATGAAAATAAATCATCGGGGATATCCAACCCTATCCCAAAGCTATACTTGCTAAGGATACAAAGAAGATGTATTCAGGAGCAGCGAAAGAAGAGAATCAAACAGTGAACTCAACTCTGATGGGGATTATCTCTGGAACAAGAGTAAACAAGGGAAAACTCTAACCATAGCTGGGAACAGGAAAAGTCAAAGCTTCCAACTGCAGGAGATAAGACTCTGCACGGGAGAAGAAGCTCTACTGGGGAAGCTTATCAAGGAACGATGTAAAACTCCATGGGGAACAACCACCAACCAGATATACATCAATCAAAACAGTCTCTTCTATCTGTCGGAGAGGAAACTCTGCAAAGGGGAAAATAGCATTTTGCTCCACTGGGGAAGGAAATAAATGTTTTCACCACTAGCTCTCAATGCTAGAAGAAATCTTCAGACTCGGAGGAGATACAAACATCAAACTCGGATCAGGAAACCCTACTGGGGACAAGCTGGAAATGCTCTCGAGAGAACTACCCTGGCTGGGGAAATTGGAATTGATTCCTCCATCGACAAGCGACATAATGGGGATACTCCGCTGGAGATTCTTACTCAGGCTGGGAAAGACAATCTTCCTCGTGAGTAGAAAGTCTGGATAAAGAGATAAGGAATATTATCCACTTAAAGCATATCAACTTTTATCAATCTATAAGGGATTTTAGGTCAGTCCACACAAGGGATGACAATCATATAATTGATAAAACACAAATGCTAGTGCCAGACTCTCTGGAAAGCTGACGATGTATTATTCTTTCTGCGCTCGCTGGGGAGACAACTTGAATACTGATGAAGAGGATATAAGAATGCCATAATATGAACAAATGTGTTACCCTTTAATGATCGTACTATCCTTGGGAAAGCAATGAGGACATCCCACTTATCCTTTCAGTCATTGTGAATGTTCACTTTGTTTAAAACAGTTTATTTATGAAAACTATATTTGTTTAAAACAATGATATTCATCAATTAAACATGCAAACGTTTGTTAAACAGAAACAAATAAGAGTGCAAAGAATTGGATAAAGGCTCAAATTTATTTAAGAGAATGGTAGTCCGCAAATGGCGAGACTCCATGGAACTTTACAAATTTGAAATTGGTGATATACATGGAAAAGGGCTACATTGAACATAATGACCATTTCTCCACCAACTCTGAATCCACTGTATTCGAAACTTCAGTTGATGATGACTGAGCGAGAACCTTTGACAGACGACAGCTTGTAGAACAAAGTCTTGTTAGGATGTAGTTACTTGCCAAATCCCTAATTTTTGCCTAGATTTCCCCAGGGTGAGGTACTCAATCTAGCGGGATATATATTCATTTTTTTATGTCTCTAACTTTTACCTGGATCGCCCTTTCGGGTTTTCAATCCACCGAGACGCTCATTTTTGCCTAAGTTGCCCTTTCGGATTTTCAACTTAGCGAGCTATTCTGTTTTTATTTTTAGGCGAAGTATTTCTTGACTGCATCTGAATTCACAGGACGAGTGAAATCCTCCTCATCCATAGTTGTGAGCAACAAAGCACCGCCTGAAAAGGCTCTCTTAACAACGTATGGACCTTCATAATTAGGAGTCCATTTTCCTCTGGAATCTGGCGCGAAAGACAAGACTTTCTTGAGCACGAGGTCACCTTCTCGGAACACACGAGGCTTGACCTTCTTATCAAAAGCTTTCTTCATCCTTTGCTGATACAACTAACCATGGCACATGGCAGTTGATCTCTTCTCTTCAATCAAATTCAGTTGGTCATAACGACTCTGAACCCATTCAGCTTTAGTCAACTTGGCTTCCATCAAGACTCTCATTGATGGGATCTCGACCTCTACGGGGAGCACATCCTCCATGCCATATACAAGGGAGAAAGGGGTTGCCCATGTTGAAGTGCGAACGGATGTACGATAACCGTGCAAAGCAAATGGCAGTATCTCATGCCAATCTTTGTATGTAACAACCATCTTCTGAATAATCTTCTTGATGTTTTTGTTAGCAGCTTCAACAGCCCCATTCATCTTGGGTCTATAGGGCGAAGAATTATGATGTGTAATCTTGAACTCACTACAAGCTCTTTCATCATCTTATTATTCAAGTTAGATCCATTATCAGTAATGATCTTGTCTGGCACAACGTATCAGCATATGAGTTGGTTCTTGATAAACCTCACAACCACCTGCCTGGTCACATTTTCATACGATGCCGCTTCAACCCGCTTGGTGAAGTAATCAATGTCTACGAGAATAAAACGGTGACCGTTTGACGCCTTAGGCTCAACCATGTCAATCATGTCAATTCCCCACATGGAGAAAGGCCATGGTGAGGAAATTACATTCAAAAGTGTCGGGGAACATGAATCTTATCCGCATAAATCTGACACTTGTGGCATCTCTTCACAAACTTGCAGCAACCAGACTCCATTGTCAGCCAATAGTAGCCTGCTCTCAACATCTTTTTCTCCATTGCATGTCCATTGGAATGAGTGCCAAATGAACCCTCATTGACTTCAGTCATCAATAGGTATGCTTTGTGTCTATCCACACATCTGAGCAGAACCATGTCAAAATTCCTCTTGTAAAGCACATCACCATTAAGGTAGAAACTGCCAGATAATCTCCTCAAAGTCTTCTTGTCTTTAACAGATGCCCCAGACGGGTAAGTCTGACTTTGGAGAAAAAACTTGATATCATAATACCATGGCTTATCATCTTTTACTTCCTCAACTGCAAACACATGAGCCGATCTATCCAAGCGCATCACGGTAATATTGGGGACTTCATTCCAATATTTGACAGCAATCATTGAAGCAAGTGTAGCGAGAGCATCCGCCATCTGATTCTCATCTCGAGGAATATGATGGAAGTCAACTTTAGTAAAGAAAGTTGAAATCCTCCTTGCATAATCTTTGTATGGGATGAGGCCAGGCTGATTCGTCTCCCATTCACCGTTAATCTGATGTACAACAAGGGTCGAATCAGCATAAACATCTAGATGTTTGATCCTAAGATCAATACATTCTTCTAAACCCATGATACAGGCCTCATACTCTACCAAATTATTCGTGAATTTGAAAGTTAGCCTTGCTGTAAAAGGAAAATGTGTGCCTTGAGGAGTAATAATCACTGCCCCAATACCATTTCCATACTGATTGACAGCGCCATCGAACACCATACCCCATCGGGAACAAGGTTTTGGCCCTTCATCGAGCGTAGGCTCATCACAATCTTTCATCTTCAAATACAGAATATCCTTATCTAGGAAGTCATATTGCACAAATTGATAATCTTCAATTGGTTGATGCGCCAAATGATCAGCCAGGATACTACCTTTAATAGCTTTTTGAGCTCGATACTCAATATCATACTCAAATAACAACATCTGCCAACAGGCAATTCTCCCAGTTAAAGCAGGCTTCTCAAAGATATACCGGCGTAAGCGCTTAGTAGCCCAAGCCAAAGCACATCATGTCTTCTCAAGCATTGAATACCGAGACTCACAGTCAGTGAACTTCTTACTCAAGTAGTATATTGCATATTCTTTCTTTCCTGATTCATCTTGTTGACCAAGGACACAACCCATGGAATCGTTAAGCACTGTCAAGTACATAATCAATGGTCTCCCTTCAACAGGCAGACACAGAATCGGAGGTTCGGACAGATACTCTTTGATACTGTCAAAGGCCTTTTGGCAATCCTCGGTCCAATCATGACGCTAATCTTCCCGGAGGAGCTTGAATATAGGTGCACATGTGGCAGTCATGTGGGATATAAATCTCGAAATGTAATTCAAGCGGCCAAGAAAACCTCGGACTTGCTTCTCAGTTTTGGGCGCAGGCATCTCTTGTATTGCTTTGACCTTGGCAGAATCAACTTCAATACCTCTCTTGCTGACAATAAAGCCCAATAACTTGCTGGAACAGACTCCAAATGTACACTTGTTCGGATTCAAGCGGAGTTTGTACTTCCTCAAACGCTGAAAAAGCTTCAACAAGTGTTCTACATGTTCAACTTCCGTTTTCGACTTTGCAATCATATCATCCACATATACCTCGATCTCCTTGTGCATCATGTCATGAAACAAGGTAGTCATAGCACGTTGATATGTGGCTCCGGCGTTCTTCAAACCGAAGGGCATCACTCAATAACAGAATGTTCCCCAAGGTGTGATAAATATTGTCTTCTCCATATCCTCAGGTGCCATTTTAATCTGATTATAACCAGAAAATCCGTCCATAAATGAAAAGACATTGAATTTAGCCATATTGTCTACCAACATATCAATGTGTGGTAGAGGAAAATCGTCTTTCGGACTAGCTTTATTCAAGTCACGGTAATCCACGCACATTCAGACTTTTCCGTCTTTCTTAGGTACAGGCACAATATTGGCCACCCATTGAGGATACGTAGAAGTCACCAGAAACCCCACATCAATTTGCTTCTGAACTTCTTCTTTAATCTTCACTACCATATCAGGATGAGTTCTTCTGAGCTTTTGCTTCATAGGCACACACTCAGGCTTCAACGGCAAGAAATGTTGCACGATATCAGTATCCAAACCAGGCATGTCTTCATACGACCAGGAAAATACGTCGACATATTCTCGTAGCAACTCAATCAACCCCTTCTTAAGAGACTCTTCAAGGAGTGACCCAATCTTCACTTCATGGATGCAGTCTTCAGACTCCAAATTGATTGTTTCCAGATTCTCAAGATGTGGTTGAATGATCTTCTCCTCGTACTCAAGCAGACGAGTAATCTCATCAGGAATCTCTTCAACATCATCTTCTTATGCCTCAAATACAAGGAACTCAAAGTTGGGAGATGGTGTTGAATCATTATGTTCAATGGGTTTGGTCAACCTGCATAATAATTTTGAGTATAAAAGAGATTTCAGAATTCAAAAAAGGCAAATCATTATGCAGATGAAAAATTGATTTTATTCTCTTTTTAGGGTTTTATGGTGATCACCAATTTCATGCGAAAAAGCAAAAAATGATTTTTTTTTTAAAAACAAACATTTAACATGCGATTATTGAATGAATATCATTGTATTAATCAATTATGGCAACAATGTCTTCCCTTCTCCTTTTGGCATGGGAGAAGGGTTTTTAAACAAAATGAACACATTACGTTGACTTATGGATAACTGTTGGCACATCAACAGCGACCCAATTATTGCAGATTCCTCCAGGTATGACAAAGTTGCCGAGGTCTTCCTCTTCATCTTCTTCAACAATGGCAGCAGCTTCTTGATCTTCAATAGTGTGGATGAAACCTCTACTCTGAAACAGCCCAAGATTATTAGAAACACTGGAAGAATACCCTATACCAACCCAGGATTTATTATCTTCCAACTTTATCATTTTCCCCAAACCAGTAATTGCACCATGCTCAATGGCCAACTTCGGGTCATTATAGGAGACAAATGAAGAAAGTCCTTTCCTAGAAGGCTCAGCAATAGATAAGGATTAGAACGGAGTTCCAACCTCATCCTCAACATCAATGTAGGAAAAGGAAGATAAATGGCTGACCAAGAGAGCCTTCTCTCCCCCTATCACCACCAACTTTTTGTTCTTGACGAACTTCAACTTTTGGTGTAGGGTGGATGTCACGGCGCCTGCCTCGTAAATCCATGGTCTACCAAGCAAACAGCTGTATGATGGATGTATATCCATAAACTGGAAAGTGATCTGGAAATCACTAGGTCCAATCTTGATCGGGAGGTCTAATTCACCAATCACGGTCTTGCGCAATCCATCAAAAGCTTTTACTACCACTCCACTCTGCCTCATGGGAGGTCCCTGATACGAAAGTTTAGCAAGAGTGGACTTTGGCAGTACATTAAGTGATGACCCTTTGTCCACCAACACATTGGACGGGGCATCGTCTTTACAGTTCATAGACATATGTAAAGCCAAATTATGGTATTTTCCCTCCTCGGGAAGATCATCATCACAGAAGCTCAAATTGTTGCAGGTTGTTATATTTGCAACGATGCTATCAAACTGTTCAATCGTGACATCGTGATCCACGTATGCCACATCCAACACCCTTTACAACGCTTCAAGGTGTGGCTCTGAATTCATCAACAAAGATAGGACAGATATCTTTGATGGAGTTTAAAGCAACTGCTCCACAATGTTGTACTCGCTCCTTTTGATGAGTCTCGGCATCTCATCACCATCCTCTCTCAACATGCCAGACTGGCCAACCAGGATAGGAGCTTTATGAGATTTGACAACAACAGGGTCTACACCCTTCACAACAGGAATAGAATGATTCGAAGAAGAAGTCCCCACAGGACCCGCATAACTGACAACATCTTTCTTCACGACGTCTTAATGGGATTTCTGTTGAGCCGAGAAAACACGACCACTACGGGTCACTCCACTGACATAGGAAATGCTTATAATAGAGGTTGAGGGTAACGACACCTCCTTCCCATCTTCCAGGATAACAACATTATAACGGTACGGGACCGCTCTATCTGAGACAAATGGGACAGGCCCCGCTGGCTTGATCATAAGAGTTAGCACCACCTTCTTCTTGCTGCCATCTTACTTAATGACAACAGGATCAGGAATCTAGAACACGGGAGTAATAACATCAACTTCATCCTCATTATGATTCTGAAGTATCTCGATCATCCCTTGGTCTAGCATCTCTTGGATGTCCCTTCTTACTTTGCGGCATTCTCTTTCATTAACAATGCACTCATGGCATCTATCATGATCATGCTTATAGTGACTGTGCTCACATAACAACTTATGCATCTCTACCAAGGATTGCCTTATGTCATTCACATAAAGGACTTTATATTTGCCAGGGCACCCCTGAACCATATTGACAACTGCCTTCCCATGCTCGGGCAATGGGTTCTTCTTAACATTCAGGCCTACATCCTCAAAGAATAGTATCCCACTCCTCACAAGATCTTGCACCTTGGTCTTCAACGGAAAGCAATTCTCCACATCATGTCCGGGCGCACCGGAATGATACACACAATGAAATTCAGGCTTGTACCACCATTGAGGATTGGCTGGCACAGCAGGAGGATCACGTGGAGTTATCAACTTCCTATCAATTAAGGAAGGATATAATTCAGCATAGGTCATAGGAATCGGGTCAAAAGTCACCCTCTTCCTCTCATAGTTTTTGGTGCTGGTGTTGTTATTGTTGCGAGGTTGGTAAGCCTGTTGTTGTTGATGATGTTGTTGTTGTGGTTGTTGAGCTTCTCTAAAAGCAGGTGCTATATGCGCCACCTGGTGTTGGTTGACGACGGGTCGCACTTCTTTCCTCCTCACAGAGGGTCTTCTTTTAGTGTGGGAAGAAACAACATGAGTCTCCCCTTCCTTCTTCCTGGAAAATCCTCCATATTTCTTTGCCGAATTATCCTCATGGGACAAACGTCCTTCACGGACTCCCTCTTCTAGCCTCATCCCCATATTTACCATTTCGGTAAAGTCTGAGGGAGCACTAGCAATCATGCGCTCATAGTAGAAAGAGCTCAAAGTATTCAAGAATATCTTTGTCATCTCCTTCTCCTCCAATGGTGGCACTATCTGAGTTGCCAATTCCCTCCATCTCTGGGCATACTCCTTGAAGGTTTCTTTGTCTTTTTGGGACATCGCCCGCAACTGATCTCTGTCTGGAGCCATATCCACGTTGTACTTATACTATTTCACAAACGCCTCTCCTAGATCATTGAAAGTGCGGATGCTTGCACTCTCTAGCCCCATATACCAACGGAATGCAACACCTGTTAGACTGTCCTGAAAGTAGTGAATCAACAGTTGCTCATTATCTGTTTGGGTCGACATCTTGCGGGCATACATCACAAGATGACTGAGTGGACACGTGTTTCCCTTATACTTCTCAAAGTCAGGCACTTTGAATTTGACTGGGATTTTCACGTTGGGTACCAAGCACAATTCAACAGCACTCTTCCCAAATAGATCTTTGCCTCTCAGCATTTTCAGTTCCTTGCGCAACTCAAGGAATTGGTCCTTTATCTCATCCATCTTCTCATAAACGTCTGGGCCCTCAGATGGCTCGGAATGATAGATGGTGTCTTCAACATACGACAAAGTGTGCACAACGGGAGGTGGCATAGACATGACCAGGCTAGATGCCGGCATGGAAGCAAAAGTGGGAGCGAAACCCTCAGGCACAAAATTGGGTGGCATTCCCCAAGGGAATCCAGCAGGCAGACTAGGAGCGAAGTGGGCGGTGGCAGCAGACACTGTTGAGGTAAGCACTTCAGAGATGACTGTCCTCGCGGGAGGAGTTGCAGGAGTAGGAGAAGCTTGACTCTGTGCAGCAAGAGCTGACTCCATCATGGCAGTCAGCTTTGCAATCTCCTCTTTCAGGTCTCTATTCTCTTGCTCAAGGTGTTCCATGATCTTCTGATGATTTGCTCGAGTGTTGTACCTGTGCGTCAGCTTGTCTTCAAAATAAATGAAGAGGAAAGACTTAGACCACTGTATCAAGGAGCTCGGAACCAAAACCTGCTTATGCATATGATGCATGCAATGCTCGTGCATATGATTTGTTTTTTATCGGAGGAACTTTCTAAAGATCTATTTGCAAATATTTTTGAAAATATTGAACTTTTTAAAGACATATGTGGAATACTCATAGCAATATTATATTTGGAAACTTTTTACACCAAAGAAGTAGTACAGTCTCGGTAACCGAATACAAATACAAGCGAAAAGGGTAATAAACATCCTATGGAGCCCTAGAAGCAGTCGTCTAAAGCCTTCGAGATCGGAAGATACGTCGGACGAAGTCTCTTCACCTCTCTCTCATAAGTTGTTTCCATGTCGGCCTTCTCCTTAGCGAGCTGGTCATATCTCTTCTTCCAAAACCCAGATGAGTGAGGTAGGAGAGACGTAACCACATCATCAGGTTCATCAATAACCTGATGCTATAGAAATTCTATCATTGCATCCTTATCCTTAAGCTGCTAAAGAAGATCCTCACGCTCACGAACCCAATCACGCGAACGGTCTTCGTCTCTCAACTCCTCTACTCCTTGATTCGGAAGGGTTGAAGGCCCAACCATAATCATAGGGGTAGGTCTCGGATACTCGTACGACATGCAGTATTCGAGGGCTCTCTTCCTTACCCAAGAGGTGTAAGGTTCCAAAGCAACATAATTCTTCAGACCAAGCTCATTCCTCCCTTTCCTATGAACCTTGCGCCAGGCGTGGACCATCCTATCCTTCATGTTTTGGGGATCTTTACCCTCTTGAAAGAATAAGCCTTCCAACAAAATATTGTTGGCTTTATCCTTTAAGGGGAACCCAAGCTAACGGCGAGCCAAAGCAGGGTTGTAGTTAATTCCACCACATGTACCAAGAAGAGGTACATTGGAGAACTCACCACAAGAATCAATAATCTGAACGCCATCATAAACACGATTATACCAAGAGATATCATCATTAGTGAGAGACATAAGTCTCGTGGACCACCGTAGACATCCCTTGTTCTCCTTGAAGGCAAGCGTCTGAGGCAAGTGGGAAATAAACCACTTGTACAACAGAGGCAGACATCACAAAATGGAACCACCACCCTTTGTATTCCTCATATGCTAAGAGAAGTAAGTGTCACCTAACAGAGTCGGAACGAGATTAAGAGAAGAGAAAATCCTAATAGCGTTCACATCCACGAAGTTATCGATGTTGGGAAATAACACTAGCCCATAGATGAGGAGTACAAATATGGCTTCAAAAGCTTCCTTACTCATGGCCTTCCCAAACAAAGTAGCTTTGGCAATCAGAAAATCAGACGGGAGACCTTGAATTCCACCCTTGGTAGTCATATTGGCAACAATGTCAGATACCTCCAAGTGAAGCATGTCATTAATCTCTTGAGAAGAAGGAATCTTCTCCAAACCACTGAACGACAATTGGTCAAGAATAGGTATACCCACATGATAAGCGTACTCCTCCAATGTAGGCAAAAGCTGGAAATCTGGAAAAGTGAAGCATCGATACAGAGGATCGTAGAACTGCACCAACACACTCATTAGACCCTCACCCACCTTGGTAGAGAGAATAGCTAGAAGCTTCCCATGGCGAGCTTTGAACTCCAAGGGCTCTAATACATAAGATGTCAGACGCCTTAACTCTCTCAGGTCGGGTTGTCTGAAACTGTACTTCTTCGTATTCCTTCTTTGCTTATCCATGTCTGAAAATATGCAAATAGACCTCTTAAGTTCCTTGTAAAATCTTATTGTTGATGACATGAATGCGAATGAATGCATGGATGCATGGATGCAACAAGCACACTCAAGGATCAAGCAAGTCACAGCACACAAAGGTCATGGGATGGCTCAAGTCATCGTCAATATCAATCATCCATTTTGGTGGATTATGGTTTACACCTTATCAACACCCAAGTTCCATTGATATTGAGGATATACAAGAACGGATCGACCGCGAATCACGGGTTTGTTGTAAGTCACGAGCATGGAGTCTCGGTTAAGAACCACCCGACGGGAGTGTACTATGGTTAAACCTGACGATCATGTTCTAAAAGTTTCCCATAGTCATCATCCCATCTTTCGGATATTATCGGATAAAACGACTACTCGTATTCCAAAAATATTCTCAAGAGGGACTCTTATGAGTGTAGTATCGCGTAACAATTGTATCAAGTCTTACACTTGAACGGCCTTCGCACTACGTCCTAAAATAGGCCAAGATGGGCTAGGTATCTAAGGTCCTTGGTTTCTAAAATTCTTATTGGAAAGAGTAATGCCTAACCACGACTACTCGTGTGACATTAGTGATCCCAATAAGACCTCCACCAAGTGAGTGGGCTTGCAAGTTAACTTGTTAAGGAATAACTCCACACAAGTCAACAAGACTATGCCATTCTCCTATCATAAGTGCACTCGAGTTCGGGTATAGAACTCATCTCACAAGAAACCACCAAGCATACAAGCAATTAATATATCAAGCAATTCATACATTACAAACAATACATTCATCCCAAATTTGCACAAAAATATGTCACAAACAAATATAAGCATACAACACATAGAAGTAAAAAGTAGGCTAAACCCACTAGAGAGATAAGTCCCCAGTAGAGTCGTCACTTTTCTGTAACGGGGTTTTCGTTACCTTTTGGTTTATTGACTAAACCAAAAGTCAACATACAATTCGAGTCGCCACCGCACTTTTATTTGTCTAAAGGAAAAGCTAAAAAGTGAATAAAATCCAAGGTAAGAAGTTTTTCAAATCAAAAAACTAATAAAAATGTCAGAGATCTAGGTAAGGGGGTTGGTTATGAACTGAGAAGGTTTTACGCACCCAAAACATCCTTAGTACTCTAAGGGAACCCTTTTTTTAAATATGTGTTGTAGGTTGGTATTTGAAAATATTTGTGTAAAAGATTGAAGGGATGAGAAGACAATATATTATATTTACAAATTTGTTGTTTGAATGGATGAACCCATTGCCTACGTACCATCACAAAGGAGGATCAAAATCTCGTAGTTCGGGGTAAAAAATCTCAAAAATTGGTGAATTAATTTTAATCAAAAGCCTTAAGGTCTTTTGTTATCAAAGGGAGAAAACTCAACCTAAACCAACAATCCACCATGTGAGGAAGGCTTCAACATGCTAGTGAGGGGTTAACCCTATAATAAGCATGGAAGGCTTATAATCCAACATTAAGGATGAGGTGAGATTTATGATAAATCACACCTATGACTAATGTTTTTGAAAAGATTTTAGCAAAGTGGCCATTGGAACCACAAAACAACTTGAAATGGATTATATTTACAAGTTAAATTTATTTACAAAATGAGGTCAAAGTTGGATTAAAGTTTATTTACAAATGAGTATTTATGAAAATGGTTTTGAAAAAAGTCAAAGGCTTAAGGCCTAGGTTTCTAATTTGAAATAAAGTCAAAGTTTTGAAAATTATTTTTGGCTTGATTAGAGTGGGGAGAAGAAAGAAGGGTTATTCCTAAAGCATACAAAGATAAGAGGGGGAAAGATAAAAGCCTTGGAGTTCCTTTTCTTGGAGTCATAGAGATGACTTAAGATGCTCATTACCTTTAGACTTAGCACACAAACAAGCAATCAATAAATTGAATTCAAGCTCCTAGGATCTCCATTTGGCTTGACTCTTAACTTGGCTACTCATGACAATGGTCCTCTTTTCACAATCTCAAGGTGGGATCCCTATCACACAAGAGCAAACATCAAAAAGTTCACAACACAATAAGGGGAATGGACAAAGAATAAGTTTGAGGAGAAGTCCTTTGAGGTCAGCTTTGAATTTTAGCATTCTAAAGGGATGAGGCCTAGTTGCTCTTCAACAAATTTTGCATTCTAAAGGCACGAGGCCTAGTTGCTCTTGAACTCCTTTAAGCATGGGTAAGTCCTAATTCTAAGTCCTTTCTCCTTTTGCATTTGGGTGCAAATCAAAACAAGCACAAACAACACAACATAGCAATATAATAATGGGCTCAAATGAGCAAAAGCAAAATGGCATAAACATAAAATATGTGCTCAAGTGAGCAAAATAAAAATCAAGATGAATAATGAGCAAGAAATAAATGACATTAAAAGTAAATGGCAAGAAATTAAAAGCTCAAATTAAAGTTAGTAGTTAGTAAAGTTATGTTAGCTTGCCATAAGACAATGTAGTGCTATGTTAAGCAATCGTAAGTGGACTAATGTAGTAGTCACACCTATCTGAGGTTGGTCAATAAAAATATAGGCAAAGAACACAAGTTAGAGATCATGACTAGTAAGCCAAGCTCTATAAACTTGCCATGCCAAACAAAAGGGGAAGGGCCTTGTATTGACTTTTGGTAATTTGCTTGACCAAAAAGCAACCTATCTTTGACACAAAATAACTCACTTGATCATGGATCAAGTTGAGTTTGGTTTGGATCAAAGAAGGTTAAACTTCTCATTTGTCAAGACCAACCTCAAAACTTTAACTCATTGGCCATTGATGGAAAGAAAGGGATGAAGATGAAAGGGAGGGGAAAAGAAGATAATAATTAATTCCAATTGATCAAATTTGAATCAAATCAACATGGATCAACACCAAACAGAAGAGAAATGAAAATAACAAGTCAAGAAGTCAACAATATTTTTTTGTATTTTTTGAATTAATATAAAATACAAATAAAAAATAAACAAACCAAAAGGAACCTCAAATTCATTTCAAAGCCACTTCAAAAAGTCCAATTAAATTCTCATAGGTTCAACATAGTCAAACAAGCTTTGACTAATTTTCTCACAAATTTTTGAAATCAGAAAGTAATTAAAAACAATTAAAAATAGCATAATATGAATTAAAATCTTAAATAATCTCAAAACAAATAAGAAATTGTTGAGACTATTTTTCATTGACTTATCATGATCCATAGATGCTATGAAAATATTTTTCAATTTTTTAAAAGTCAGAAAGTATTTTAAAATGAATTAAAACCATTAAAAACCAAGTAATTCATAAAAAATATCAAATGAAGTCACAAAAATAATTAAAAATCATAATATGAAACTAAATTTTTCAAGAATTTTTTTGGAATGAGTCTCATATTTTTCTGACTTCAAATAATTTTTTAATGATTTTTTGAAAAGGAAATGAATTAACAGAAAATAAAAATAAAAATGAAATAAGCGAAAAAGCCAGAGCTATCAGATGCACACTCATTAATTGACGTGGCACTTGGCACGATTCAGATCTGATGGCGCACGATGCATCCAAGTCAAACGCGACACATCACGAATTAAAATAAGTAACTAAATTGAATGAACAAGATTAGATCGTGGCATGGAGATCCAAGGGCCCTAGCGTGCACATATGGTGGTGGTGGTGGAAATCACCATCTTCTCCGGCGAAGCAACAAATTTCGGCCACCAGTTACAGAAAATAAATCTTAACCAAAATGAAAAACAAGGCCATGGAAATAAAGCTCTTGTGATGGAGATCATCACTGTACCAATGGATCTCCCTCACTCTTTCTATATTGAGAGAAATGTGAAGGAGAAAATCATGGTGTCCACACGGATTGCTCATGAAATGAAGAATTGAAAGCATCAATAGCTTGGCTCAAGTGTGAGGACTTCAGAAAACCACAGAAACACAAGAATGCTACATTGAATTAAGAGTTCTAGATCCAAAAAGTTTGAGATTATACCTCTGAACTGATGAACTTATGGCCACGAATTCTCCAAGATCCTTTCTCCTCTTCGATCTATGAATGTAATGGAAGTGATAGGCTAAGGAATTTGGCTTTAAAACTCAGCTAATGATGCTGAATTTCAAGCTCGAAAAATTGAAGAAAAGTGATTAATTCCTTTAGTGATGGCCATGGTTTCACTTCTGCAGCACTTGGGATCTCTAAAAGGTTAGAAAATGAATGAGAGGAAATGTCTATTTATAACTGAATGCATCAGTTGATCATGCTTTGTTCATGTGCATGGAAATTGGAATTTTTGATTGCATGGGCCTGTGTAGACGTGTGGAAGGCCCAATGATGGCTGAAACAACTTGCTGAGTTCATGTGAAAAGCAATTGGACGTGTACACTGGATGGAATGTGCTTGCAATTCAAGTTATGACATAAAAATACTAAAATGCACATAAATGGAAACAAATTCGAAACTCACCAATGGTAAACCCATATGAGTTTTGTGAGTAATGATTGGAAAGCCCTTAAAATAAGGAACAAAAGTCATGGTGGGCAAAAAATCATTTGGCATGTGCAAATTGATGAAAACTGGCTGGGAAATTCCAAGTACAAAACATGTTCAAATCATTTTGAAAAAGTTCACCAAAAACAAGCTTATTCAAACCCCTCTGTCCTCATGCTACAAGATTCAAATGAAAAAACCTCAAACAACAAAGTTGTATATCATTTCAATATAGTCAATTTAGACTCAAAGTTTGCATCATTTGAATTTTCTATGACAGAGTTATGGGCATTTGAAGTTGGGTACTTTTTCAAATTCAATGAATTAGGTCCAAGATGACCTATAATGTCTTGCATTATCACATGTATTTATTTTAGGACTATGAAAATTTGTCCAGCATAACATTTGAATTATACATCTCACGATTTCCAAAGCATTTGGTCTCCCCTCAAAATTATGAAAATTAGGGAAGTTATGCCCTTTGTAAGTTAACCCAAAATTAGGGTTTCAGTCAAAATGACCTATAATGTCTTGAAATGAAGGATGACCTTCCAAGTTTCAAATGAATTTTTGATGAATGTGAAAGTTGTTCATATGGTTCTTAGAAAAATGTTTTATTTTTGGGTCATCTTCATTTGACAAACACATCAAAAGTTATATCTCAATGGACCTCAACTTAGTCAGATGACTTGACTGGTCAACTTTTCAAGGCCAAACTTCCAATATTGATGAACAAATGATTGAGGGACCTCAAATACGCTCATATACGTATAAAATGATGAATGAAAGAACCTACCTTGATTAAATTTGATCAGAGGTTGAGATTGCTTCATGGGCAAGGCATAGTCAAAGCATAGTGAAATTAGGCTTTCCTTGGGAAACAATCTTCAAGCCCTTTGGGTTATCTTAATCAAATTCTAAAATTTAGATACTTGGAAGAAAAATATGATGATTAGGAACTTTGTGGACCATTGTCATGCTTCTTCTCATCTTCATCAAACCATTGTACTGGGCTTAGGAGCCTCCTAGGAGCCTTATGGAGCACATGATCACTTGAGCTTCAAAACAAAAGAGTTAATGACATATTTTTGTGCTTTTGGTTATTAATCAAATAAGAAAAGCAATAATATACAATAAAAGCATGTTTGGTGGTCTCAAAACACTCAAACAAGTCCCAACCCTAGGGTTAAGGAGCCAAACATGCTATGATCCTTGAGGCAATGCATTTGTGCAATAACATGATGCCATGAGAGATCTTAGGGTAAAAATTAGGGTCTTACAGTATGATAGATTTGACAGAGTTGACTTCGGAAGCACATTCAGTGACGATCCGGTGTCAACAAGCACATTTGACAAAGCATCCTCTTTGCAATTCATAGAAATGTGCAAAGCCATATTATGATTTCTTCCCTTCTCAGGGAGTTCTTCATCACAAAAGCTAAGATTATTGCATGAAGTGATGTTAGCCCTGATATGACCAAATTGGTCCACTATAACATCATGTTCTACAAAAGCTTGTTCCAGAACTCTCTGCAGTGCTTCTCTGTGCGTTTCAGGATTCATGAGCAAAGACAACACTGAGATCTTTGAAGGGGTTTGGAGCAGCTGCTCCACCACATTAAACTCAATCCTTTTAATCAATCGAAGTACCTCATCATCATCGTTGGCCATCGCATCGCTGGATTCACCAGACTTTCCCTTTGAAGCACCAACTGGATCTACAACAGGCACTTCCACCTTCTTACTCACAACTAATTTCTCCTTATCCTTTGGGAACACCGACCCAAACACTCGACCACTGTGGGTCACATTGGTAACATCAGCAATGCTCACTACTGAACTAGTCATAAGTAACTAGACCTCTTGACCACCTTTCATCATTGCAGCATTATACTGATATGGTACAACTTTATCAGATGAATACGAGACTGGGCCCGCTAACCGTATTACCAACGGCGATACTGATCTATTGCTGATATTGTTACTGTTGTTGTTGTCGTACTGAATTACCAACCTCTCTTGCTGCTTGAAAACGGGAACTATGACATTTACATCGTCATCTACATGACGGGATTGAACAATTTGAATCATGCCTTCATCCATCAGTTATTGGATGTCCCTTTTCACAACTTCACAACCCCTCGGGTTAACACTACAAACAGCACAACCATCATGGTCGTGCTCACAATCAGTTACCAAACAAACATCCTTATGCATCTGCACCAAGGATCTTCAGATAAACCGCACATCAAAAACTTTAAACTCTCCAGGACAACCATCCACCATATTCACAGAAGAGTTCCCATGAGCGGGCAAAGGATTTTCTTTTACATTCGGCGCATGGTCCTCGAAGGACACCATTCCACTCTTCATCAGCTTCTGAACCTCATACTTGAGCGGATAACAGTTCTCAATATCATGTCCGGGTGCTCCTTGATGAAAAGCACAACGGAGCTCATGCTTATACCACCATGGAAGTGGTTCTGGAATCCATGGCAGGTTTCTTGGTTGGAATTGGAGAAAATTGAGGCCAGATTCGAGCTCCTGGGCATTTTTTCTTTAAATCCATGTCATTGTTTTTCATTTTGGTGGTGGTTGGTGGTGGGCCATTCCGGTGACGTCCACCGGAGAAGAAGACCGGAGCCCTAGCTCCGGTGATGTGTTGGCAATGTCCTGAACCATCAAAACTTCCTTTTATCTTCTAATCTTAGCCATCTGTTTTAATTACCATGCGTGTAAACGCGTTGACTAAAGTGTTGGTGGAATGCCCGCTTCTGGCCATCAGATCTGCCACCTCAATTAATTAGAGAGATCTGATGGCCCTAGTTTTTTTGTATTTTCTAATTTTGCATTTAATTGTTTTATTTTGTTTAATTCATAATAGTTTCATTTTTAATCCAAAAAATATGGGACTTACACCAAAAATCTTTAAATATTTGTCTCTTTCATTTTCTGAATTAAAATTATTTTAAGGCTTAATCTTGATATTTTTCATGAATTAATTGTTTTTCGTGTCTATTTTTAATTGTTTAAAAATACTTATAACTTTTCAAAAATGATGAAATTTTTTGTCTAAGGTCCTTTGACCTTGTTTGACCTAGGATAAATCTCTTGGCCATTTATTTGGTGTTTTGAAGAGATTTTAGGTTTTGACCAAATTAAATTGAATTTTAATGCATTTTTAAATTGAATTTTAATGGATTAATTGTGTAAAAAATTATGTTGAGCCATTTTTATAGTCTTGTGATGTTTGACTATTTGGTTGGGCCTTGGTCAAGGTTGATTTGACTTTTGTTGGATTAAAATCATTGGATTTAGGGGATTGATGAAATGTACATTTCATCTCCCAAAATGAATGAATGATTTTAGTTTGATAAAATTCCTCCCATGACCAATTTGTGTTTCTCTCACTCCCCTTCATCTGCATCCTTATTCTTTCCCATTCCTTTCATTGACCAATGAAATCTCAAATATCCTAAGGCTAATTGGTTCATCAATGACCTTGTGTCAGATGAACCAATACAAGTATGGATGAGATAGGTCCATCCCTTTTGGTATTTTCTTTTAGTGTGTGGTATGTTTTAGGAGTTTGGTTCATCATACCAAATCTCTAACATGCATTAACACCTAACTTTTTATTGTCTGACCTTAGATAGTTGTCACTTCTACATAATTCAATTATGATTATTTAACATAGAGCTAAATTTGACCCTAAAGGTATAGCATTCTAGTAAGTGACATTATAAGTCTCTCATCTTTCATGGTATTGTGTGGAAACTTGGCCTTTTTTCCTTCCTATGGAAGATGTCTTGGTTCAAGGATCCATGCTTGTGAATAGATGGTTGAGTGTTCTCCAAAGAATGACTTGATCAATTAAAAAGCAAAGCACCACTAACATTCAATTAATCTTGACTAACACTTGACTAACTCTTATTAATGTTGCTTTACTTTCAAGTCATGTACTTTATGAAATTTTTTTTTTTTGTCATTTATCATTCATTTCCATTTACATTTCATTTAATTTGTTTATGTTTATGCCATTTTCACTATGCTCATTTGAGCCATATCTTGTGATTGTAAATATTTGTTTGTGCATTTTGATTTGGTTTGTGGTCTTAGGACCTTAAAACACTTAATAAACAACAAAAACCCTAAAAAATGTTGGGTGGACTATTAATCTTGATCTGAACTTTTGGACTTAGAACTAGGCAACATTCCCTGTGCAAAAAGAACTTGGCCAATGCCAACATTCTAAGACCAAGCAATTATGATCTGAGCACTCATCTGGTACAAGCCCTGGATTTTATTTGAATTCATCTGCTACTTTGTCTTTGTGCAAACTGTTATTTTGATCTTGTGTCTAATGCTTTATTTTGAGTTGATCAAGAAGTATGTCATCTGATACATGAGAAGATAAAGAAGTCTGTTAGCTATGGGATTTTCTTGCTTGGATGTGGCTATCTTTATTTGATGCCTTGATCTTCATGATGTCTGATATTGCTAATTGCTTGCTTATTATTGCTTTACTCAAAGTCTAAAGGAAAAGTGGGTTTTCTATATGACATACTTGTTTGTTGGATTGCATCTCATTTGTCAGATCTTTTCAACTTTTAACTTTTAATTTTATGCTTAGGATTAGTCTCTTCATCTCCTCCCACATCTTAAATTTCAAAAATCTCTTCCCCTTTTCAAAAACTTTCTTTGCTGGTGATTTCTAACTTAGACCTTATTTCAAGTACAAACTTTGGCCTTATGCCATTGAATTTTCAAACTCCTTTTTCTTAAATCAAACTTATAAATAAATATAATCATATTGACTAAATTTTCAAAAATACAAAAAGAAATACAACCTCATTAAAACTTTTGGGCCTTTGTGCCTTTCTTATTAACCTTTCATTAAAAGCAACTCACTCACTTTGAAATTTTTACCATGAACTACGAGATTTGGATCCCTCATTTTTATGTTGGTACATAAGCACATGTCCGAAGGTCTTGTCAAACACAAAGTTTAATCAATGAATTCTTTTCTCATCCCCACACACTATTTTTTTTAACATCTTTTATACCAAACACATATGAACACATAAAAAAGGACTCCCTAGGAGTACCTAGGATACTTTGGGTGTTAATACCTTCCCTCTGTGTAACCAACCCCCTTACCTGTAATCTCTGGCATTTTATTAGTTTTGATTTGGAAAATTCTTATCTTTGGGTTTTGTTCGTACTTTTCCTTTTCCCTTTGGAAACAATAAAAGCGCGGTGGCAACTCTGGTTTTATTGATGTTAAGCTTATCCATAACTTAGTGGTCATAAACTTACTGCTACACCGAGGCATGGTGTCACTGTATTGGAATAACCAAAAAAAAGGAATTAAATGTTTGGTAATAAGCCAAAGAACTCTTGGTTTACAAGTCAGACTTTTCATTAGGCGTCCTAAACGGATGTGCATGGAATCCAAGGAAAAGTGATGTTCGATCTCAAAAAGATGTTATTGATTTAATGAATGAAGGATTAATAAATAGGGTAGCTCGTGAAGAATCTGAATTCTCCTGCCTACGTATTCTCATTGTGTAATGAGAAAGTCAGAGTTTTCGTAGTTCATCCCACTAGGGCTGAAACAAAAGGGGATATGTGATAGGATTTCCCAAAGGCAAGGAAAATTACTTAACAAGGCAAGGACGTGGCATTAACCAATGATGGTAATCAACCACAAGGGAAAATGAGATATAGTCAGAGTTTGAACTCCATAGGGAAAAATAAATGAATGTCATAGTCTGAACTAAAACAAAGGCATAGGAACATATTTCCAGAGTCTGAACTCAATAAGGAAAAAAGGAATATAATGCCAAAGTATGAACTTCAAGACAATGTCAAAGGTTTCCAGAATCCGAACTCCGTGAGAAAATGTATAAGCATGCCATAGTCTGAACTATACAAGGAAAAGGAACTGATCTGAATGCCAGAGTTTGAACTCCATAAGGGAAACAGAGTATGATGCCAAAGTATGAACTGTAAGGCAATGAAAGCGGTAGCCAGAGTCTAAACTCAATCGGCTGGATAAGTGAATGCCAAAGTCTAAACCGTAGGGCAGAGTAATATGTCAAAGTCCGTACTGTATATACAAAATCAGGATGGCCAGAGTCTAGACTCAATGGGGCGAGGATGCCAAGATCTATATCTTATAGGAAAGGAATAAAGCCATAGTCTATAATCCATAGGCTAAAAGAAGTTGCCAAGGTCTGCAACTTGAGGTCAAGCAACAAAGTATGCCATAGTATAAACTAATAGGCTATGCATGAAGCAATGATTGAGAAATGGGTATGTGACCCCAAGATAATGATCCCAAGAGATGTATGAACATCCAAGAGGAGAGTATGATCCTGAATCCAAGAAGAAAGTAATGATGTTTCAAAGTTGAAGTGTTGAATGATTGATGCTTGCTTGAAGAAGATTTGTCAATTGCATGATTCAAATTATACTAAAGTCTATGAAGAAGGGCGAATGCTCTAAATAGCTAAGGCATATGCCCCGTACGCAGAGTCACTCTAGACGAGGGTAGGAGAAACTCCATCGCATCATTTATTATTACTTAAGGCTCGTATCATCCAGTTCGAGTCGTATTTACCAAGTGTTGACCTTTGATATATCTTGTATAATCCACTGCCCGATGTGACTGGGATATCTTGCATGAAAGCTTGGTCTTGAAGCTTGGAGATCCACATCATTAAAATTAGTCTTATCAAGTGATCAAGTGACTTTTGATCACTTGAATGGATTGTGGAGTTATACATGATCGAAGGATTTAATTTATCAAAATTTCTTTTGATCAACTTAAATCGGATGGTTTGGATTGACTTGAAACTTATGACTAACCCTAATCTAAGGGTTAGAATTATTTACAACATATTCATAATGGGAACATGCATTTGTTAATCAAATACTTTATTTAAACTAAATAAAATTCTAAGTTAAAATTGATCCTAAGGGAGCATGCATTGTTATATGGCTAAAATAGTAAAACAAGCCCTTAAGGGGCAAAATGGTCTTTTCACAATAATATTGATATTGAATTAAATCTCAATCATGAAATTCTAATAAAAATCAATTAAATCTAATTAGTTATAATTTCCTAAAAATCTAATTAAAACTAATTACCAACATTTCTAAAAATTCTATTACTAATAAAAACTCAAAATTTCTAATCTATTCTAAAGTCTAAAACTCCAATTAATTTCTAAAACTAAAGCTTTAAATATAACTAACCTAATTATTCTAATCATAACTCTAAAACTCAATTAAACTAATCAAGATTAAAACCTAATTTTAATCTAATAATCCTAAAATGCCTAACTAATCCACTAAGAAAAAACTAACAAAAAGCATAAAAACAGGCCCAAGGAAAAAGGTGCAGAACCTGGACATAGAGTGCAAAATTCATCAATAGGTGTTTTGGGCCCAACAGAGTAAGCCAAAATACAAAGAGATATTGTTGGATCCAATATGTCTAGCATCTAGTGAAACAAAAATGTGAAAAGGAAAATAGTGGGCTTAATGGCTAAGCCCAACAGAATTTGCAAAGGGAAATGTAAGAAATCAGCAAACTCACTTTGTCTTCTCTACACATCATCTTCCAATTTTCATGACAAAAAAGGAACCACCACAGGAGCTCCGGCACCACCGTGCCGAAGGCAGCGGAGTTGGTTAGAATCAACAAAAAGCACTGCCTTCCTACTCCTCTCAACCTCTTCTATCCTAATCTATCCTCTATTATAACTACAAGTTAATCAATTCTGGAAATTGAGCCATTTAAGTCGAGAACCCTAAACACAAAATCTAAGATTAAATGGGGATGGAGGAGAATCAAACCACTAAACCTTGGGGTTTTGATTCTCCACTACATAAGCTACATTGTGGTACCAAAAATCCAGAAAGCAAGCAAGGATAAAAATTCACCGACCTACAAGAACGAAGCTTTGTTCTTGGAATTTGGTGTTGGAGATGAAGAAGATGAAGCGAAAACCAGAGGTGTTGGAATTTGTTCTTCAAGAACCGACTCTGAAAAGTTCTGAATTGAATTGTTGTTGTTGATGTTGATTATGTGAATATAGGAATGATGTTGAATGATAGAGGTTTAGCTCAATTGATAATAAACTTCAATGTGAAGCTTGCTCCAATGGTGATTTGAGCTTTGGTGTAGGGAGAGGAATTGGAGAAGCTAAAGTCAGAGAATGAAGGTTGAATTTGCAATGAGTGATTTTTGAGAGAATGATCAAGTTTTGGGCTCTTTTTTTTGGCTATGTGAGTGATGTATTTATATAGATTATGGGTTTGGATCAAATGGAGGTTTGGAGTTAGTTTTGTGAGGCTTGGAATTGGTTAAATGAGGTTATAGGTTTGGAATTGATTAAATGGAGGTTCAAAGTTAGTTTTGTGAGGCTTTTTTCTTGTATGTAATTTTGCAGGAATGGTATGATCCAGGCTTGGTGTTGGTTAATGACATAGAGTATGGCATTCATAACTCTGACACTTGTATGTTCTGGAGAGACTCAAAAGATGGAGTATGGATATACTTGTTGTACTTGTTGATTTTGGCCTATTGACCATTTGGTACTGAAACAGTTGTTTGAGCTATGTTTTGTACTTGAGTAAATTTGAACAAGTCTTGAATCTGGTTTCTTTAACTTGAATGACCATTTGTGCCATGAATCGAATAAATCAAATACCGATATAGCCCTCAGTAACCCCAATATCCAATGTCATACTGAAATCAATACAACTACCACCGTATACCACAGATTGGAGTCCCACGTGACTTGATCCATAAGGAGCGAACCAACCAATATTATTGTGCCAATACCGCTTTAGTAAAACCTTTGAATTAATGAGGTTTGTTTTAAAAATACAATTTTAAATGAATGTTCTATGATGGATGGATATGCAGATGCAATGGGAAATAAGCCAGACAAAAAAACTGCAAAAGGTAGGACAAATTTTAGGGTATGACAGTTGCCCCTATTTAATCTTCTTGAACATGAGTGCACAAATTGCGACAGGTCTTTGGATATTCTTGGTAAAAGAGGATTAAATACCAATGTATTCGAAAATTTTCCCGTTGAGGATGGTTATATGAGATATATGGATGGCAGCTTGACTTTTACGGGTTCATCTGTTGCTATTTTTGATGTATTGTGGTGATGTCAATGGAGAATGCAGGGTCATGATATGCGTTCTATATGTATGTTTTATTTTATTTTTATTATGATGCATGAAGCCATGTATGCTAGGTAGAAACAATGGAGCTAGGCTCGAGACCTGGTATAGGAATAGGGAGTCCATAAGTTTAAACACGAAATTTCTGGAATACCCTTGCAATCAAGGGGTTTCAAAAATGAATCATCAATTCAAAAACTAGAACCAAAATCAACCATGAAGGTTTGAAAAAGAAAGGTAATCAACCCTGGAGGTTCGGAAATATTCCATCAACCATGAAGATTGAAAAAGGGTTCATCAACCATGGAGGTTATAAAAAGATTCAACAACTACGAAGGTTGGAAAAAAAGATCATCAATCATGAAGATTGGAAACAAGAGATCATCAACCCTAAAAAAAATATCACCAACCCTAGAGATTGGAAACAAAGGATCATCAACCCCAAAGGTCGAAAAAAGGTCATCAACCCCAAAGGTTGGAAGAAAGGTACCAATCAAACTGGTCTCTAAAAGATACCAAGCAAGTTGGATTTTGCAAGAAGTGTCAAACCGGATGGTTTTAAAAGGTACCAGGCAAGTTTGGGACTTGAAAATGCCAATAAATATTGGGCTTTAAAAGATGCCAAGCAAGTTGGGCTTGAATGTGCCAATTAAAATACTGGGCTTTGATACTTCTGATTTGCACACACGGCTTCGTGCTATGCTAGATGAATGATATGCATGAGTGAAACGATGTGATTAATACATAATGACAATTTATTTCTGGTTAAACTAGATGCTGATACAGAGGGAAAACTAGAATTTTGGCTAGGATATGGGATAATCCATACATGATTCTCTAACACCTACTTCAAGTTGAACAGTTGTTGTCACATATCTAGGTTATGTATCAAACATGGAGAGAGTTTGTATCTGTGTAGCCTGCCTCTGCCATAATATACTGAATATCTACATAAACTGCCCTAGTTACCAGTTATGGAGTATTCTCAACCTCTGAGTATCTCAAACTGGCTTGCCCCAACATCTTGAAATTGTATCCTCTTGATTAACCATCTTGAGAGTGATTGAATTCTCATGCTCTTGAGATGGTCTGCCCCAATCTGAGCCTTGAAGTAACTTGCCCCTATCCAGCTGATTCAGAGAGATTTGTAGAGTCTCAACGTGGTTGCCCTAGATTGACTAACTCTTGAAGAGATATGGGATATGGGATATCATAAGGAATTTTCAACCTTCCCATTATGTAAGAAATCTTGATGTCAAGTGACTGTTCACAAGTAAACATGCTTATTTTGAAAATGATAATTGTAATGTCATGCTCATTCAAGTTTTGAAACTCAAGTGTGTTCACTGAGATTATGACATATAGTGAACGAATCACTTATTAAAATGCCATATCAATATTAATACAGATGACAAGAAAATCTTTAGGAGTCAGCTTAACGTGATATTACCATAGTATGCTTTCTAAATAGACATTGCTTCAGTTAGGTCTTTTGAGGGTTGTAACCTGGCCTGGTTCACGGTTTTAGAAAGAAAGGATATAAGGCTCAATACCTATTCTAACCCACCCATTCTCCATGATGTGCTCCAGTCCTACGTTCAATTGGCTTTAAACAAGCGTTCATCTTTCAGAAAAGGATTTTGAATATCAATAATGATAGTTCAGGAACCCAATGAGAGTTTGGAGTGACACTCACTCACCTTCTGCTTTTATTTGCAGTCGTAGAGATTTTCTTTTGCTGAGGATTTTGATATTGATCCTCTTATTATTTGTTTTGCTTTCCCTCATTTTTGCATGGGCTGATCCTTTGGGTCTACAGCCCACCGGGATTCCCTAACTTTTTCCTATGTCGACCTTGTTTTCATGTTTTTGACTTAGCGGGCTTTTGATTTTTCATTTGATTTTCATTTCATCTTTTCTTTTTGTATTAGAGCAAATCCTGTGATATTCTGCTTATTCAATTTGTTGCAGGGTTCGTGACTATCTCACTCCTTTTATTGGTAGGGGATAACCATTTTGAATTTGTGATTTTATCCTCTTGAGAGGGGTATGATGTGATTGATCATATGACGAGATATTCTCCTTTTGAATTTTGAACTCAAGGTCAAACTAACTGAAGACTACCCTGCCCCTGGTTAAGCATGAGGGTTTCATGTGTTAAAGAAATAAAACTCCTACTTCAAGGCCTAAAGGGGTTGTCAAGGGATTATCTTTCTTATATCTCTAGTGTTTAAGGATTTGAACAATGCCTTACATCATCAACCTGGTCTTACTCAAAAGCATACAGGCAACGATCTTGCGCATTTTTAATTGCGTCATTCTCTTTTGATTTTGTTTGACTAGTAGTATGATACTGATAAAATAAAGTATGAGTGAACACAAATGGATGTAAGCAAAATATGCACGTTTATCTCATTATTATTATCATCTAAAAACCCGCCAAGTTTTACAAATGAATAACAATTAACAAA
Source organism: Lathyrus oleraceus (assembly GCF_024323335.1). Taxonomy (NCBI): domain Eukaryota; kingdom Viridiplantae; phylum Streptophyta; class Magnoliopsida; order Fabales; family Fabaceae; genus Lathyrus; species Lathyrus oleraceus. The sequence continues at coordinate 174,480,311 of NC_066579.1, read as the reverse complement.
CAAGAGAAGATTACAAATGAGACATGATTGAATCAATATGATATTTCTAGCCTTAATACTCCTCTTAAGAAGCAAATGAATATGAGCAGTCTTCACCATTAACTGCATTCACTATATATGCACAATGATTTGGCAACGGATTAGTTATGACATTGGGTCCTGCTTTAAAGAATGACAAAACCTTCTGATCAATCAACTCTTGTAATCTGGCCTTGAGGACTAAGCAATCCTCTGTTGAATGTCATATGTATCCAGCGTAGAATGTGCAAGACACATAAGGATTATTCTTGTGATTATAGGGAGGAGTTGTAGGAGGAATCTCCTTTGCACAATTTCCCCTTGTTGAACAAGATACGATAGCAACTGAGTAGATGATACAGGGATCTAGTCATGATGGGGACACTTTCTATCATAGTGTCTGCCTTGATCCTGACTCTGATTTTTGTTATTCTATAAAGCTCTCTGTGTAAGACCCCAATTTTGACCCTAAGATCCCTCATGTTATCTCATCAAATGCATTGGCTTTGGGATCACACCTTGGCATCCTCCTTACCCCCTCATTCATTGGGTTTGCATTGGGAGAGATCACCAAGCACTTTTGATTATATCATACTTTGTTTTTCATTATTTACTAACCAAAATACCAAAAATATCTCTATGTATAACCTTGTTTCTTTTGTAGATAGTGTGTGCATCCACCAATGCATCATCAACCTCATATCTAGGGTTTGAGACCCTCAGTGCAAGGAGACAAATCAAGAGATGGTTTACATTGTTTATATATATCATATATGGATCATCATATTCTTCACTTATCATTTTGATAAATAAATCATCAAGAGTTTGAAGCTTATTTGCCTTGGAAACCCTAATCCATCTAGGTATCTTGTGTGACTTCCTCAGCAAGTTTCGTCAACATTTGATCAAATGTTTCAAAGGATACTTAATATTACATAATCTTATACATATATTATCCTCCATTAGTCCCAAAGATCAAGAGAACTTCAAGTTGGCAAGTTGGTTCATGGTGGTTGACCAGAGAAAGTCAACTGGTCAAAACTAGGGTTCACTAGACCCTATCTCCTACAATTTTTGTCATATGAAAATAATTCCAAGAGAAAAGTTACTACTTATGACATTAAAAACAAATTTAATGTTGAGGGCAAGAGATATTTTTTCTTGTAAAGTCATTTTTAATGGTGAAAGATTATAGGTCATTTTGTGTGTGCCCTAGTTAAGAGGTCAACTTCCAAAGACCATAACTTACTCAATTATTATGATATGAAGTCCATCCAAGTTTCATGATAAATTTGAAGATTTCCTCTCCAACTTTTATTCTTCTATAAATGTCAAATTCAACATGTAAGGCCATTTACCAAGAGGAAACATTATAGGTCATTTTGGGCCAATACCATTACAAGAGATTTTCCTCAACTTCTAAAATGCATAACTCCTTCATGCCAAATCCAAATGAGGTCCAATTTATGACCAAATTGAATATGTTTGAAATATATACAACTTTTATGAAGGAACTCTTTCCATTTGAATCCCATAGCAAAAGTTATTCAAGGTAGAAGAAGTGAACATTTGACTTGGGACTTAGAAACATTTCAATTATGTTTGATTTCCCAAACTTCCACCTCAAAGTTAGTCATGATACAAGCTTCAAATGGAAAGGGGTTAAACATGAAAGTTTTTCCCCTTGACCTTAAATTTCCAAAAAGTCTAATATCACCTCATTTGGACCAAGATTGATGGACTTGCGCATGAGTTCTTCACAAGGTTCTATTTGGTAAGATTTAAGGTCAAATTTCATTTCCTTTATGCTTGGCTATGCGACATCATTTCAGGTTGGATAACACAGAATATTATATCATTTGACATTATTTGATGGGCCTATCACACGCCCATGCACCCATGCAAGTGATATTTCTATTTTTGGAATTTTGATGGAAGTGTATAGAAAGCAAGCGGATAGCCTATAAATACAACCTCTCTTGCTCAGAATTAGGGACACCTTTCCCAAGCTTTGAACCTGCAATCCTAACCCTCACCATTAGAGGATAAACTTGAAGGTTTTCAATTGAAAATTGAGTTTCAATTTCACTTCAGTTTTGAAGTTGAAACTCCAAAAATCCAAGCCCTTCCATGATCCAATTCACTTCCTGCAAGCATCTGAAGTCAAGCCAAGGCCAATCGGAAGCAAGATCAAGCAAGATTCAAGCTCCCTCGAATGTGATTTTTCAGAAACTTCATCTCTTCGATTCTCTCTCAATTCTTCACCATTCTCTTTGATTTTTGTTTGGCTGAAGTCCTATCAATGTAGGCAACAAGATTAAGTTGCTTTGAGGTTAAATTGAAGCAATTCAGTTCATGATCCTCAAAATTTAAATCCTTATATCTTTTGATATACTTGTTATTGCAGAAAATTGAGGTCAGATTCGAGATCCTGAGCATTTTCTCTTTGAAATAGTGTCCTTGTTTCTCATTTTTCATTAGATGAAGTTGGACCAGTCCGGTGAGGTTCATCGGAGAAGATGACCAGATCCCTAGCTTCGGTAGTGTGTTGGCACGCCTGCTGGCCATCAGATCGTGTTCAAACGTTTTAATCTCAGCCACTCCTTGGAATTACCATGCGTGTGATGCTTTGACTGAGGTGCATCACGGATAGCGTGTGTTGGCCATCAGATATGCCACCTTAATTAATGAGGGAGATCTGATGGTCCTCATTTTTTTCATTTTATTTTTATTTTCTGAATTTACTTTTAATTGCATTATTTATTTTAATTCATAGAAATTTCATTTTTAATTCAAAATATATGGGACTTTCACCAAAAGTCTTTAAATATTTTTCTCTTTTATATTCTAAATTAAAATTATTTTTTGGATTAATTTTGAAAATTTTCATGAATTAAATGTTTTTGTACATATTTTTAATTGTTTAAAAATACTTTTGACTTTTCAAAAATAGTGGAATTTTTCGTCTAAGGTCCTTTGACCTAGGATAAATCCCTTGGCCATTTATTTGGTGTTTTGAAGGTATATTAGGTTTTGACCAAATTAAAATGTACTTTAAGTCATTTTATTTGGATTTTTAATTGTCTAATTGTTTAAAAATTATGTTGAGCCATTTTTATGGTCTTGTGATGTTTGACTTTCTGTTTTGGCCTTGGTCAAGGTTGATTTGACTTTTGTTGGATCAAAACATTGGATTTAGGGGATTGATGAAATGTACATTTCATCTCCCAAAATAAATGGATGGTTTTGATTTGATGAAAATCCTCCCTTGGTCAATTTGTGTTTCTATCTTCCTTTCCCTCTTCATCTTCATCCCTATTCTTTCCCATTCCCTCATTCGACCAATGAAATCTCTAATGTCTAAAGGCTAATTGGTTCATCAATGACCTTGTGTCAGATGAACCAATACAAGTATGATTGAGATAGGTCCCTCCCTTTTTATATTTTCTTTTAGTGTGTGGTATGTTTTCGGAGTTTGGTTCTTCATACCAAATCTCTAACATGCATTAACACCTAAATTTGTATTGCCCCGTCTTAGATAGTTGTGACTTCTCTATAAGTTCAATTATGATTGCTTAACATAGAGCTAAATTTGACCTTCAAGACATAGCATTCTAGTAAGTGGGATTGTAAGCCTCCCCTTCTTCATCGAATTCTATGGGTACTTGGCCTTTTTTCCTTTCATTAGAGCTAATGGCATACTAGTTGAATTATCCAAGTTGGAGCCCTTCTTATGGAAGATGACTTGGTTCAAGGATCTATACTTGTGAATGAAGGGTTGAGTGTTTTCCAAAGAATGACTTAAATAATTAAAAATCACCATTGCACTTGACTAACCTTTGACTAATTCTTGTTAATATTATTTTACTTTCAAGTCATTTACTTTATGCAATTTAAATTTTAGTCATTTATCATTCATTTGCCATTTACATTTCATATAACTTGTTTATGTTTATGTCATTTTCATTTTGCTCATTTAAGCCATATCTTGTGATTATATATATATATATATATATATATATATATATATATATATATATATATATATATATATATATATATATATATAATATATATATATATATATATATATATATATATATATATATATATATATATATATATATATATATATATATATATATATATATATATATATATATATATATATATATATATATATATATATATATATATATATATATATATATATATATATATATATATATACATATATATATATATACACACATATATATATATATATATATATATATATATATATATATATATATATATATATATATATATATATATATATATATATATATATATATATATATATATATATATATATATATATATATATATATATTGTTTGTGATCTTAGGACCTTAAAATACCTAATAACAACAAAAAAAAACCTAAAAAAAATTTGGTGGACTATTGAACTTGATCTGAACTTTTGGACTTAGGATTAGGCAAAATTCCCTATGCAAAAGGACTTGGCCAATGCCAACATTCTAAGACTGAGTTATTGTGAACTGAGCCTTCATCTGATGCAAACCTTGGGATTTGTTTGAATTCATTTCTTACTCTTTCTTTGTGCTTAATTATTATTTTGACCTTGTTTCTGATGCTTTGCTCTGAGTTGATCAAGGAATAATTCATCTGATACATGGGAAGACAAAGAAGACTGCTACCTATGGGATTTGCTTGCTTGGATATGGCTATTTTTATTTGATGCCTTAACCTTCATGGTGTATGGATATTGCTAATTGCTTATTGATTATTGCTTGATTCAAAGTCTAAAGGGAAAGTGGGTTTCTATATGACATTCTTGTCTGTTGGATTGCATCCTATTGGTCAGATCTTTTCAACTCTTAACTTTTAAATTTATGCTTAGGATATCCTCTTCATCTCCTTCCACTTTTTAAATTTAAAAATATCTTCCCTTTTCAAAAACCTTCTTTGCTTGTGATTTCTAATTTAGACATGTTTTACTAATTAGAAACTTTGGCCTTATGCCATTTAATTTTTAAACTCTTTCTTAAATCAAATTTGTAAATAAACTTAATCATATTGACTTAAAATTTAAAAAGAAAAAAAGAACTGACAAATCCATTCAAACTTTTTGCCCTTTGTGCCTTTTTATTAAACTTTTGTTAAAAGCAATCCACCAACTCATTTGGAATTTTTACTACGAACTACAAGGTTTTGATACCTCATTTTTATGTTGGTATGTAAGCACGAGGCCGAAGGTCTTGTCAAACACAAAAATATAATCAATGAATTCTTTTCTCATCCCCACACTCTATTTTTTCTCAAACATCTTTTATACCAAACACATACGCACACATAAAAAAGGGCTCCATAGGAGTACCTAGGACACTTTGGGTGTTAACACATTCTCTCTGTGTAACCAACACCCTTACCTATAATCTCAGACATTTTATTAGTTTTGATTTGAAAACTTCTTATCTTCGGGTTTTGTTCATACTTTTCCCTTTTCCTTTGGAAACAATAAAAGTGCGGTGGCAAGTCTGGTTTTATTGACGTCAAGTTTATCCAGAGCTTGATGGTAATGAATTTAGCGCTACAGAAATTAAGTGGTGACTCTACTGAGCAGTAGTCCTCAGTGGGTTTATCCTAGTTTTTATGTGTGTATATATTTGTATATTTGATGTTTGTATATTGTTTGTATGATATAATATGTCTGTTGTGCTTGGTGATCTCTGAGTGGTGAGATAAGTCCTAATCCGAACTTGAGTGCAATTAAGATAGGAGGATGGTATAGTCATTTTCAATTTGTGTGGAGTAGTCCTTAACAAGTTGGCTTGAGACCCATCTATTCAGTGGAGATCCTTTTGGAGTTACTGATGTCACACAAGTTATTTGCTGATAGGCATTACTTTCTCTGATTTGGGGTCCAAGAAGGTTTGTAGAACATTTAACCCAACTTGGCCTATTTAGGATGTAGTGCGGAGACTATTCAGGTGTTGACCTGATAACAGTTGTTACGCGATACTAAATTCAGACGAGTTTCTCTTGAAAGTATTAGGGGTTGATGAGTCTATCATCCTAACCTATAATATCCGATATATGGGATTAAGACCCTGGGCACTTTTTAGAACATGATGTACAAGTTTTTACCCTTAGTACACTCTATTGGGATGGTTCTTAACCTGACTTCATACTCGTGACTCACAACAAACCCTTTGATTCTTGGTTGATCCGATCAAGTCTTGTCAATATCAATGGAACTTGGGTGTTAATAAGGCAAAAACCATAATCTACCAAAATGGATGATTGATCTTGGTGATGACTTGATCTATCCCTTGGCCTTTGTTTGTGTTTTCCTTTTGTGTGATCCCTTGTGTGTGATTTTTGCATTCATGCATACATGCGCATCATGACATTCATCACAGAAAATAAATTTCAAGGAACTGAGGTCTTGTTTCAAAATACTTTCAGACCATGAATTATGGACGAAGGAACACTAAGAAGTATAGTTCCAGATATCCTGATTTGAAAGAGTTAGGGAAGTTGTCATCCGTTTTACTAGATCCCTTCGACTTTAAGTAACGTCATGGGAAGCTTTTATATGTGTTATCTGCTGATGTGGTTGAAGAACTTTTGAGTGTTGTGGTTCAGTTACTAGATCCCTTGGATTTTTACCACGAACTACAAGGTTTTGATACCTCATTTTTATGTTGGTACGTAAGCACGAGGCCAAAGGTCTTGTCAAACACAAAAGTATAATCAATGAATTCTTTTCTCATCCCCACACTCTATTTTTTCTCAAGCATCTTTTATACCAAACACATATGCACACATAAAAAAGGGCTCCCTAGGAGTATCTAGGACACTTTGGGTGCTAACACCTTCCCTCTGTGTAACCAACCCCCTTACCTGTAATCTCTGACGTTTTATTAGTTTTGATTTGAAACTTTTTATATTCGGGTTTTGTTCATACTTTTCCCTTTTCCTTTGGAAACAATAAAAGTGCGGTGACGAGTCTGGTTTTATTGACGTCAAGTTATCCATAGCTTGATGGTCATGAATTTAGTGCTACAGAAATTAAGTGGTGACTCTACTTAGTAGTCCTCAATGGATTTATCCTAGTTTTTATGCGTGTATATATTTGTATATTTTATGCTTGTATATTGTTTGTATGATATAATATGTATGTTGTGCTTAGTGATCTCTGAGTGGTGAGATAAGTTCTAACCCGAACTTGAGTGCAATTAAGATAAGAGGATGGTATACTCATTTTCAATTTGTGTGGAGTAGTCCTTAACAAGTTGGCTTGAGACCCATCTACTCAGTGGAGACCCTTTTGGAGTTACTGATGTCACACAAGTTATTTGTGGATAAGCATTACTTTCTCTGATTTGAGTTCCGAGAAGTTCATGTAGAACATTTAACCCAACTTGGCCTATTTAGGATGTAGTGCGGAGACTATTCAGGTGTTGACCTGATAACAGTTGTTACGCGATACTAAATTCAGACGAGTTTCTCTTGAAAGTATTAAGGGTTGATGAGTCAGTCATCCTAACCTATAAGATCCGATAGATGGGATTAAGGCCCTGGGCACTTTTTAGAACATGATCTACATGTTTTTACCCTTAGTACACTCTATTGGGATGGTTCTTAACTTGACTCCATGCTCGTGACTGTCGCAACCTGAAAAATACAGTGTGCGAAAAAACAACCGGCGAAAGAAAATGACAGAAGAGTCGCCACCGTGCGTTATTTATCCCAAAGGAGGGAAAGGAAACGCTCGAAGTAAACCTGGAAAAAGGAAAGGAAAAGACAAGGTCTCGCAACCAAATCTTGGGCTCGGGAGTCGGTTATGCGAAGGGAAGGTATTAGCACCCCTACGCATCCGTAGTACTCTACGGGATCCACTTTTGTAGTTCTTGTCTAAAGGGTGTGAGTTTATCTTGTGCTGTTTACTAAAAAAAAGGGTCAAAAGAAAATGACTCGCACGGATGTCGCATCCACTGCATACGTATCTCATATGAATATGAGAATCAGAGTCTTCGTAGCTCGGCTACCTAGGGGTTAAGGGTATGTGTGCTCGCTAAGAAATCGCGTCTTATGCCTACGTATCTCATCTGGAATGAGAATCAGAGCAAGCCGTAGTTCGGCTAACTACGGGGTTATGGATTGGGTTTTGGACGAACGACGTCACTATGCAATCTACCGGATGCTCGACCTTTGGAGACTTACTCACCTGTAGTAGAAGGAGTAAACCTGTGTTTAGGAGAAGAAAAATCAATGAGGTTGTAGGGTTAGGGATGCTTATGCAAAAAGGGAAATCATAGACGAAGGAACCTGCATAAAGTAAACACACAAAACATTGCCTCCTATCGAGGTATTCCAGCTTAGAAAGCGGTAAAATGCGGGAAAAATGTAAAAGTACCACACAGATAAAGATCCGAAGTAACAACAATTAGAGGAATGGGAAACCCATGGATCCTTCCCAGCTAAACACCATCAAAGAAAGTGAGTCAGTACAGGTAATCAGAATGAACCTCCAGGGGGTATCCCATAAATAAAGTGGAAAATCACGCAAGTTATCCCTGCAAAAGGCATGTGAGCCCTCACAAAACTCAACAAACAGGTTAGAGACAAAAAAATAGGGTAATCTATGGTTGCCCCCAAATCAAAATGTAACCACATGAATCATGCCATTAAAATTCACAAAAAAGACATGCATCAAAAGGGTATCAAATTCACCCATAATACCTCAAACATTCAGAGTATTCAAATTAAAGGCATAAAGATGATGGATATAGGGCAAACCTGATTGGAGAGCTTGATTGAAATTGAGTTGCACCCGTGAGGTTTACAAAACAATCTTTAGGGTTTATGTGAGGCAGAGGTGATTCTGTGCAGTTGAGTTCCCTTCAAGGTTTGGAGGCTGCTCTGAACTCTGTTAGCTCTTCTCTCACTATCTTTTTCCAGCCAGGGTAATAGGAATAGAATGAAATTTTCTTTCACTGAAACTCTGAATTTATAACCTGATTTTTGTGGACCTGTGGCCTAAAATGAGAGAGGTCCAAGTCCAAGATTTTTTTTTATTTTATTATTTATTTATTTATTTATTTATTTATTTATTTTATTTTATTTTATTTCGTTTTTCGTTTTTTTTTTCAATTTTTTTTTTCGTTTTTTTTTAATTTATTTTTTTTTATTTTTTTTAAAACACGTGGGCTTCGCTTCGCGAGAATGACAACTCATGAACAAACCTTTGCTCCTTCAAGATTAACGTTTTGACTGACGAATAGACCCCTGTTGGAAGTAACTCGAGTCTTTCCCTTGTGTTGACTGATCATCAAAATAGAACCCACAAAGTGTCCTGGATGATTTTCAAGCTTCTTGGATCCGATTCTGATTGCCATGATGAAATGCAAATGCTAAATGACCTAAAATGAATGCATGCATGAGGTGTAAAGCGTATGCTTCTAGGAAAAATGAAGGGTAAATTTTGGGGTATTATAGCTGCCCTTATTCAATCAACTGGAGACCTGGAAAGAAGATAGCAGCGGCTTTCGTGCTTTCGAGGTATCAAGGGATTGAATACAATAAATGCCCGAAAATTTGCATTGAAGTGAAGTGAAGTAACAATGCCTGTCGGAATCGGCAAAGAGGTGGTCTTGAAAGAAGAATCTGTCTGGTATGGTGAGAGTCAGTCTGAATACTGAAAAAGAATGTTAACCTGGATACCAAAATAAATGGTAACACAGAAATAACCATGGCCTGAATGCCGCTCATCAGTCTGAATACTGGAAATGACTTCGATCTGAACATCGGGAGATATGAGATTATTAATATCGGTCTAAACACCGAGAGGCTGGCCTGAATGCCACAAGTTGCGTTGACCTGAACGTCGGAAACTTCTTCGATCTGAACATCAAAAAATTGGAATGAATGCCACAAGTTGCATCGACCTGAACGTCGGAAACTTCTTCGATCTGAACGTCGGAAAATTGGCCTGAATGCCACAAGTTGCATCGACCTGAATGTCAGAAACTTCTTCGATCTGAACGTCGGAAAATTGGCCTGAATGCCACAAGTTGCATCGACCTGAACGTCGGAAACTTCTTCGATCTGAGCATCGGAAAACTGGCCTGAACGCCACAAGTTGCATCGACCTGAACGTCGGAAACTTCTTCGATCTGAACATCGGAAAATTGGCCTGAATGCCACAAGTTGCATCGACCTGAATGTCGGAAACTTCTTCGATCTGAACATCGAAAAACTGGCCTGAACGCCACAAGTTGCATCGACCTGAACGTCGTAAACTTTCTTCGATATGAACATCGGAAAACTGGCCTGAACGCCACAAGTTGCATCGACCTGAACGTCGGAAACTTCTTCGATCTGAACATCGGAAAACTGGCCTGAATGCCACAAGTTGCATCGACCTGAACGTCGGAAACTTCTTCGATCTGAACATCGGAAAACTGGCCTGAACGCCACAAGTTGCATCGACCTGAACGTCGGAAACTTCTTCGATCTGAAAATCGGAAAACTGGCCTGAACGCCACTTCGGTCTGAATACCGGAAACTTCATGCCTGTCAGCATCGGCAGAAATAGGGAACGATAATAGAGGCAGCGCATGGGCCAATGACACTTGCTGGGGATAACAAAGGTAAGTCATGAACAATCTTCAGTCTGAGTACTGGAAACAACTTCTGGCTTATCACTTGGGATACCGAGAATGTTTTATGCTTCACATGCGTATGTTTGAATTTTTCAATGGCGTAATGCTCCATGAAAATGGAAATGCTACGCGATTTGGGATGATGCAATGCAATATGATTCTACATGCAGGGATGCGAAATGCTGGGTAGAATGCCAAGCTGAGGCAATGGGATCTGCTGGGGAAATGATCACCATCTTCTGAACCCTGGCAAGGTTGCCGGAGATGCACAGCGCAAAGAATTCTGTGGGGAAATGACCCGCCACACGGTGTTCTAGCAATGACGAAATACCGAGATTCTGACTGGCGAGAGAACGACACTGAAATCCTGCTGTTGGGGAAAGCGATAGTGGTTCTGGAAACCACGATCTGCGAGAGATGACTCAGCAGGGGAAGCAAACACCGATACGGTACCGAGGTTCTACTTCAAGGAAAGAAACCATAGATCTGGCATTGGGATTATCGATCTGGCCTCGAACTCTGAGGAGCAGCCGCTTCTGCTGGGAAGATACAGTCTGACACTGTGAACTCCGCTGGGGGTATATAGTCTGACACTGTCAACTCTACTGGGGAGTGTATAATCTAAAACCACCGCTTGAGGGGAGGTACAGTGGTGAGAACCTGCTGGGGATTGAAGAATCCAACGCTCTGATCAGCTCTGCAGGGATAAGATACCGAATTCGTCTGTTGGTGACTTTGCTGGGGATTTTAAGGAAATGCCCCGAGGGTACCTGTTCTGAATAGACGATCCAAAGCACTTAAAATTTACAGAAATTTTAAATGTTTATTAATCATGTACCTGTAAAGCTCTTATGTGTCATGATGCAATGTTTATCAAAAATTTCGGACGTCATTTTTGCAAACAAAACAGAAAAATGAAAATGAAAACAGAGATATACCGAATAACATGATTTTATTGATTGAACGGCCTCTGAATATGCATTTACATCAGGAAGCAATCCCTGGAAAGAGGTAATCACACAAAAGATAAAAACAGACATTAATCTAATGGCAATGTGAAATGGATTTCTATTGGGTTCCAATTCTGCTATGACTTGCTCGTCTTCAAGATCCTCCAGATGATCAGCTTTCTGAAAAGAGTGATTAGACTGTTTCCTATCCTTCAAAAGTTTCCAGAACGCAGTCATTCGCTTAATCCCTAACTTTTGCCTGGATCGCCCTTTTCGGGTTTTCAATCCACCGGGATACCCATTTTTGCCTAAGTTGCCTTTTCAGGTTTTCAACTTACCAGGTGTACGATCTTTTCATTTTTAATCCCTAATTTTTGCCCGAACCTTTTTCATTTTCTTGGTTCGTCGGGATGCCCATTTTTGCCTTGACTACTCTTTTTATTGTCCAGCGGGTCTATTTCATGCGAAGTATTTTTTAACTGCGTCTGAGTTCACCGGGGAAGTGAAGTTTTCACCATCCATCATTGCAAGCATTAAGGCCCCACCATCAAAAACCTTGGTGACAATATACGGTCCATCATAGTTAGGAGTCCACTTGCCCTTGTGATCTGTCTGAGGAGGAAGGATCCTTTTCAACACCAAATCTCCGACTTGGAAACATCGAGGACGCACTTTCTGATCAAAGGCTCTCTTCATCCGACTTTGATACAACTGCCCATGACAAATGGCTGCCATTCGCTTCTCTTCGATAAGACTCAACTCATTAAACCTTGTCTGAATCCATTCAGCTTCGTCTAACTTGACATCCAACAGGACTCTTAGGGAAGGAATCTCCACTTCGGCAGGTAGGACTGCTTCCATACCATACACAAGGGAGTAAGGGGTTGTCCCGGTCGATGTACGTACTGAAGTACGATACCCATGCAAGGCGAAAGGTAGCATCTCATGCCAATCTCTGTACGTAACGACCATCTTCTACACAATCTTCTTTATGTTCTTATTTGCCGCTTCAACAGCACCGTTCATCTTAGGGCGGTAAGGGGAAGAATTATGATGCTGAATGTTGAAGTTCTAGCACAACTCTTTCATCATTTTGTTGTTGAGATTAGAACCATTATTAGTAATGATTCTTTCGGGAATCCCATAGCGACAAATGATTTCTTTCTTGATGAATCGGGTTCCCGCATGTCTGGTGACCTTCGCAAATGACGCTGCTTCGACCCACTTGGTGAAATAGTCGATGGCAACAAGGATGAAGCGATGCCCATTGGAAGCGGTCGGCTCAATCTTTCCAATCATATTGATGCCTCACATAGCGAAAGGCCACGGCGAAGACATCACATTCAAAGGATTCGGCGGCACATGCACCTTATCAGCATAAATCTGGAATTTATGACACTTCCGAGAATATTTGAAACAATCAGATTCCATGGTCATCAAGTAATAACCTGCTCTCAACAATTTCTTAGCCATTGCATGTCCGCCGGCATGAGTACCGAAGGATCCTTCATGAACTTCCTGCATTAACATGTCTGCTTCGTGTTTGTCCACGCATCTGAGCAAAACCATGTCGAAGTTCCTCTTATATAGAACATTGTCTTTGTTTAAGAAGAAACTGCTTTCCAATCTTCTCAGAGTCTTTCTATCATTGTTGGATGCCTCTGCAGGGTACTCTTGATTCTTCAGAAAGCACTTGATGTCGTGATACCAGGGCTTGTCATCAACTACCAGTTCAGCAACAAACACATACGCGACCCTATCAAGGCGCATCACGTCGATCTTGGGAGCATGGTTCCAACGGATCACCGTGATCATGGAGGATAGAGTAGCAAGAGCATCTGCCATCTAGTTCTCATCACGAGGTATATGGTACAGCTTTCTGTTGTGAAGAAAGTCAACAGTCTTCTCGTGTAATCTCTGTAGGGGACCAGAGTAGGCTGGAGAGTGTTCCAATCACCATTCACTTGATTGATTACCAGAGCTGAATCTCCGAAGATGTCCAAAGTCTTGATTCTCAAATCAATGGTTTTCTCAATACCCAAGATACAGGCTTCATACCCAGCTTCATTATTGGTGCACTCAAAAGTCAAACGAGCGGTGAAAGGCATGTGGGCACCTTTCGGAGTTGTAATGACAGCACCAATTCCACTTCCTCTGGCCTTGACGGCCCCATCAAACATTAAAGTCCACTTTTCGTCTGGATCAGGTCCCTCTTCAACAACTGGCTCTTCATAGTCTTTCATCTCGAGGAACATGATGTCTTCATCTGGAAAATCAAACTTCATCGGCTCATAATCTTCAACCGGCTGTTGAGCAAGATAGTCTGACAGAATACTCCCCTTGATGGCTTTCTAGGAAGTATACTGGATGTCGTACTTTGTCAGTACCATTTGCCAACGAGCAATTCTTCCGGTGAGAGCTGGCTTCTCAAATATATACTTGACTGGATCCATTTTAGAGATCAGTAAGGTTGTGTGAGACAGCATGTATTGTCTCAATCGCTTCGCAGCCCATGCAAGTGCACAACATGTTTTTTCAAGCATTGAGTATCTCGACTCGTAATCTGTGAATTTGTTACTCAGGTAGTAGATGGCATGCTCTTTCCTACCTGTCTCGTCGTGTTGACCGAGAACACAACCCATGGAATTGTCTAGTACTGTCAAATACATAATCAGCGGTCTCCCTGGGACCGGAGGCACAAGGATAGGAGGATTATGCAAATACTCTTTTATCTTCTCGAACGCCCTTTGACAATCATCATTCCACCTAATAGCCTGACCTTTTCTCAACAATTTGAATATTGGCTCACACGTGGCTGTTAGGTGAGAGATGAACCTTGCAATGTAGTTCAACCTCCCTAAGAAACCACGGACTTGTTTCTCTGTTCTTGGCTCAGGCATTTCCTGTATCACTTTCACTTTGGCCGGATCCACCTCAATACCTTTTCCGCTAACAACAAAACCCAGTAGTTTTCCAGATCTCACCCCAAAAGTACACTTGTTCGGATTAAGCCTCAGCTTGAATTTCCTCAAACGCTCAAACAGTTTCTGCAAATTCACCAAATGTTCTTCTTCTGTCTGAGATTTGGCAATCATATCATCAACATAAACCTCGATTTCATGATGAATAATATCATGGAACAGAGTCACCATCGCTCGCTGATATGTTGCTCCGGCATTTTTCAGACCAAACGGCATCACCTTGTAGCAGAAGGTGCCCCATGGGGTTATGAATGTTGTCTTCTCCATGTCTTCTGGTGCCATCTTAATTTGATTATAGCCAGAAAAGCCATCCATGAAGGAGAATACCAAGAACTGAGTCGTGTTATCCACCAAAACGTCAATGTGAGGTAAGGGGAAATCATCTTTAGGACTAGCCCTGTTCAGATCTCGGTAGTCAACACACATTCGTACCTTTCCATCCTTCTTAGGTACCGGAACGATATTTGCAACCCATGGAGGATAATTTGTGACTGCTAGAAACCCTGCATCCAACTGTTTTTGCACTTCTTCCTTTATCTTGACAGTCATCTCTGGTCTTGTTCTTCTAAGCTTCTGCTTGACCGGAGGGCAACCTTCTTTGAGCGGCAAGCGATGTACCACGATGTATGTGTCAAGCCCTGGCATGTCCTGATAAGACCAAGAGAAGATATCAACATACTCTTACAGCAATTCAATCAACCCCTTCTTCACATTGTCTTCCAAAGCAACCCCTATCTTGATTTCTCTCTTGGCGTCCTCGGTGCCGAGATTAATCACTTCAACAGACTCTTGATGCGGTTGAATGACCCTTTCCTCTTGTTTTAATAACCTGGTAAGTTCTTCAGGGAGTTCGCAGTCTTCATCACCCTCTTTTCCAGCTTGAAAGATTGTATTTTCAAAGTCGAAGCGACCCATAGCAGAACCATTATCAATAGGATCCGGTGATGTGCATCTGTATGAGTGATGGTATGTGCTTATGAGTGTGAAAAAAAAAGTGGAAACAAAACAAAACATTGCCATTTTTTTTTGAAAAACTGCAAAAATAGAAAGACAGGGAACGAAATATTTGAATGCAAAAAGACGTCCTTTATTTATGATAAAAAAAATGCAAGTGTCACATAGATGAGCCCTACAATGAGTCATTACGCCCTGGCGGAAGGTAAGACTTGGATATGCATGAATAAACAAAGAAAATTACTCCTCCAGACAAGTGGCTTGGACAATCTCCTCAGAAGACCAATTGTTGAGAACTTCACCCGGGATCCTCGGACGCACCCAGTTATCAATGTCGCAATCACTATACCCATCTTCATTGTTGACCGCAGAGACTAATTTGACTTCTCCTTCAACCATGTTAACATTGGCTCCACCATGCTGGGGCATGGGATTGTTGACGACATTAGGAGCTGGTGCAAAGTTAACGGCCTTTGAATCAATGAGGTCCTGAACTACGTGCTTAAAAGCTTTGCAGTTCTTAATATTGTGGCCAGGTGCCCCAGAGTGGAAGCTACACCTAGCGTTGGCGTCATAACCCACCGGAAGCCTACCAACGGGAGGAGCCAGAGTGCGCAACTACACAAGTTGTAGTTGTTGAAGACTAGAAAGCAACTGAGCGTACGACATTGGAAGGGTGTCGAAACGCCGGTCCATCGTCCTTGGCCACGGTTGATAGGCGGGTCTGTTACCCGGTTGTTGTGGTTGGTACTGAGCTGGTTGACGCTGTGGTTGTTGTAGTGATGCTGCAGCTGGAATGGTCACAGCCGCGACATACGGTTGCTGATGATAGTTCTGAAAGTTATTCCTCCGGTTATACCTGTTCTGATAAGAAGATATGGCACTTGCATCCCCTTCTCTCCTCTTCTGTCCCTGAATGAACGGCTTCTTCACCCCCGATGAGGATCCACCTTCACTCTGGGTCTTGTATGTCCTCAGGTAATTCTCCATCCTCTCTCTGGTAGAGACTACATCAGCAAAATTGGAGGCATTGCAACCAACCAGGCGCTCCAAATACGGTCCTGGCAGAGTGTTCATGAACATGTTAGCCATTTCCTTCTCCAACATAGGAGGTTGAACACGGGAAGCTGTTTCTCTCCAGCGTTGAGCATATTCTCTGAAGCACTCATTGCTTTTAAGAGACAGATTTTGAAGTTGAGTTCTGTCTGGAGCCATGTCTACATTATACTGATACTGCTTCACGAAAGCCTCAGCCAAATCCCTCCAGCAACGGATGTGGGCTCTGTCCAGCCTCATATACCATTCCAGGGATGCCCCAGCTAGGCTGTCCTAGAAAAAGTACATGAGCAACTTTTCGTCATCGGAGTATGCAACCATTTTACGGAAATAGGCTTGCACATGGGTCTTCGGGCAAGAGTTGCCATTGTATTTGTCAAATATCGGGACCTTGAATTTCAGTGGCACTCTCACACCTGGGACCAGCCCCAAGTCAGCAACATCTACTCCTAGAGGATTCTGTCCTTCCACTACCTTCAACCTCTCTTCCAATCTTCTAAACATGGGGTCCACACCATGACCCGTACTAAAGTCTTCCTGTAGCAGGGGGAACTGATCGTCCTGATCATCATGAACGGGCTGTTGACCGGAGGTGACATTTAGGATTGGGATAGGCCCCGGTCCATTGGGTCCATTAGCCTCTTCAACTGGAGGATCAATCACCATCTTTGGTTGAGCAAGGGGATTCCTCTGTATCATCTACCTGAGCTCTTGCTCTCCCTGAGCCACCCCTTGAACCACATCCATGAATTGATTCATGCGGATTTTCATCTCGGCGAACTCTGCCTGTTGGCTTTCCATTACTCTCGGTTGGTTTCTGCGGGAACCATACCGGTGAATGCCTGGGTCAGCTATCCTGTTGATGGAACACCAAACAAACTGAGAACACTGTGGCGGTACCTGTTATGCAAGACATGCTAATGAATATGTAGATGCAATGACATGTTTATCAATTCCAAAGGTATTCTACCCCCTTGATCCCAGTCTCTCAATAGATAAACGATGTAAAAAAAAAGACTAAGCCGTTGATGAGAACCAAGAAAATTCTGACTAGAATCAAGTAGAAGATATAAACCCCAAAGAAATGGATAAACATGTGTGAATGATTATGAATGCAAAATGATGTGATGCAAAATGATGTGAATGCAGTGCAGTGGCATGGGAATCAGGATCGCTGTATCTGCTTGAACATCTGTCAGGTTGCACTGTCTGGAGAGAAATTAAGAGCACACCAAACAAAGGTCATGGGATGGATCATATTATCCTTAATATCAACCACCCATTTTGGTGGATTATGGTTTACACCTTATCAACACCCAAGTTTCATTGATATTAAGGATACCTGATCGGATCAACCATGAATCAAGGGTTTGTTGCAAGTCACGAGCATGGAGTTTAGGTTAAGAACCACCCAAAAGGAGTGTACTAAGGTATAAACCTGCCAAACATGTTCTACAAAAGGTTCCCATAGTCATAATCCCATCTTTCGGATATTATCGGAGGAACGACTACTCGTATTCCAAAAATATTCTCAAGAGAGACTCTTATGAGTGTAGTATCGCGTAACAATCGTATCAAATCTTACACTTGAATGACTTTCGCACTACGTCCTACGAATAGGCCAAGATGGGTTTGGTAAACTAAGGTCCTCGGTTTCTAAGGTCTATATTGGAAAAAGTAATGTCTAACCACAACTTACTTGTGTGACATTATTGATCTCAACATGACCTCCACCAAGTGAATGGGCTTGCAAGTCAACTTGCTAAGGAATAACTCCACACAAGTCGACAAGACTATGCCATTCTCCTATCCTAAGTGCACTCGAGTTCGGGTATAGAACTCATCTCATAAAGATCACCAAGCAGCCATAGCCAGCCAACAGATACAGCAATGATATGTACACAATGCAATAAGGTAAAGCAGGTAAATAAATAACTGTACAAAAGCATGAACACCCAATAAACCAACAAACTACAAAAGCTAGGAGGCACTCGCTTAGGGAAACCGGGTCCCCAGCAGAGTCGCCAGCTGTCGCAACCTGAAAAATACAGTGTGCGAAAAAACAACCGGCGAAAGAAAATGACAGAAGAGTCGCCACCGTGCGTTATTTATCCCAAAGGAGGGAAAGGAAACGCTTGAAGTAAACCTGGAAAAAGGAAAGGAAAAGACAAGGTCTCGCAACCAAATCTTGGGCTCGGGAGTCGGTTATGCGAAGGGAAGGTATTAGCACCCCTACGCATCCGTAGTACTCTACGGGATCCACTTTTGTAGTTCTTGTCTAAAGGGTGTGAGTTTATCTTGTGCTGTTTACTAAAAAAAAGGGTCAAAAGAAAATGACTCGCACGGATGTCGCATCCACTGCATACGTATCTCATCTGAATATGAGAATCAGAGTCTTCGTAGCTCGGCTACCTAGGGGTTAAAGGTATGTGTGCTCGCTAAGACATTGCGTCTTATGCCTACGTATCTCATCTGGAATGAGAATCAGAGCAAGCCGTAGTTCGGCTAACTACGGGGTTATGGATTGGGTTTTGGATGAACGACGTCACTACGCAATCTACCGGATGCTCGACCTTTGGAGACTTACTCACCTGTAGTAGAAGGAGTAAACATGTGTTTAGGATAAGAAAAATCAATGAGTTGGTAGGGTTAGGGATGCTCATGCAAAAAGGGAAATCCTAGACGAAGGAACCTGCATAAAGTAAACTCACAAAACATTGCCTCCTATCGAGGTATTCCAGCTAAGAAAGCGGTAAAATATGGGAAAAATGTAAAAGTACCACACGGATAAAAATCCGAAGTAACAACAATTAGAGGAATGGGAAACCCAGGGATCCTTCCCAACTAAACACCATCAAAGAAAGTGAGTCAGTACAGGTAATCGGAATGAACCTCCAAGGGGTATCCCACAAATAAAGTGGAAAACCACGCAAGTTATCCCTACAAAAGGCATGTGAGCCCTCACAAAACTCAACAAACAGGTTAGAGACAAAAAAATAGGGTAATCAAGGGTTGCCCCCAAATCAAAATGTAACCACATGAATCATGCCATTAAAATTCACAAAAAAGACATGCATCAAAAGGGTATCAAATTCACCCATAATACCTCAAACATTCAGAGTATTCAAATTAAAGGCATAAAGATGATGGATATAGGGCAAACCTGATTGGAGAGCTTGATTGAAATTGAGTTGCACCCGTGAGGTTTACAAAACAATCTTTAGGGTTTATGTGAGGCAGAGGTGATTCTATGCAGTTGAGTTCCCTTCAGGGTTTGGAGGCTGCTCTGAACTCTGTTAGCTCTTCTCTCACTATCTTTTTCCAGCCAGGGTAATAGGAATAGAATGAAATTTTCTTTCACTAAAACTCTGAATTTATAACCTGATTTTTGTGGACCTGTGGGCTCAAATGAGAGAGGTCCAAGTCCGAAATTTTTTCTTTTATTTATTTATTTATTTATTTATTTTTATTTTTATTTTCGTTTTCTGTTTTTTTTTCGTTTTTTTTTTCGTTTTTTTTTTTCGTTTTTTTTTTCGTTTTTTTTTTAAAAACACGTGGGCTTCGCCTAGCGAGAATAACAACTCATGAACAAACCTTTGCTCCTTCAAGATTAACGTTTTGACTGACGAATAGACCCCTGTTGGAAGTAACTCAAGTCTTTCCCTTGTTTTGACTGATCATCTAAATAGAACCCACAAAGTGTCCTGGATGATGTTCAAGCTTCTTGGATCCGATTCCGATTGCCATGATGAAATGCAAATGCTAAATGACCTAAAATGAATGCATGCATGAGGTGTAAAGCGTATGCTTCCAGGAAAAATGAAGGGTAAATTTTGGGGTATTATAGTGACTCACAACAAATCCTTTGATTCTTGGTTGATCCGATCAAGTCTTGTCAATATCAATGGAACTTGGGTGTTGATAAGGCGAAAACCATAATCCACCAAAATGGATGATTGATCTTGGTGATGACTTGATCTATCCCTTGACCTTTGTTTGTGTTTGCCTTGTGTGTGATCCCTTGTGTGTGATTTTTGCATTCATGCGCATCATGACATTCATCACAGAAAATAAATTTCAAGGAACTGAGGTCTTGTTTGCAAATACTTTCAGACCATGGATTATGGACGAAGGAACACTAAGAAGTACAGTTCCAAATATCCTGATTTGAAAGAGTTAAGGAAGTTGTCATCCTTTTTACTAGATCCCTTGGACTGTAAGTAACGTCACGGGAAGCTTTTATATGTGTTATCTGCAGATGTGGTTGAAGGACTTCTGAGTGTTGTGGTTCAGTTACTAGATCCCTTGGAGTTTTACCACGAACTACAAGTTTTTGATACCTCATTTTTATGTTGGTACGTAAGCACGAGGCCGAAGGTCTTGTCAAACACAAAAATATAATCAATGCATCCCCACAATCTATTTTTTCTCAAGCATATTTTATACCAAACACATATGCACACATAAAAAAGGGCTCCCTAGGAGTATCTAGGACACTTTGGGTGCTAACACCTTCCCTCTATGTAACCAACCCCCTTACCTGTAATCTCTGACATTTTATTAGTTTTGGTTTGAAAGCTCTTATCTTCGGGTTTTCTTCATACTTTTCCCTTTTCCTTTGGAAACAATAACAGCGCGTTGGCGAGTCTGGTTTTATTGACGTCAAGTTTATCCATAGCTTGATGGTCATGAATTTAGCGCTACATAAATTAAGTGGTGACTCTACTGAGGAATAGTCCTCAGTGGCTTTATCCTAGTTTTTATGCGTGTATATATTTGTATATTTTATGTTTGTATATTGTTTGTATGATATAATATGTATGTTGTGCTTAGTGATCTCTGAGTGGTGAGATAAGTTCTAACCCGGACTTGAGTGCGATTAAGATAGGAGGATGGTATAGTCATTTTCAACTTGTATGGAGTAGTCCTGAACAAGTTGGCTTGAGACTCATCTACTCAGTGGAGACCCTTTTGGAATTACTGAGGTCACATAAGTTATTTGTGGATAGGCATTACTTTCTCTGATTTGGGGTCCGAGAAGGTTATGTATAACATTTAAACCAACTTGGCCTATTTAGGACGTAGTGCGGAGACTATTCAGGTGTAGACCTGATAACAGTTGTTATGCGATACTAAATTCAGACGAGTTTCTCTTGAAAGTATTAGGGGTTGATGAGTCAGTCATCCTAACCTATAATATCCGATAGATGGGATTAAGACCCTGGGCATTTTTGAGAACATGATTTACAAGTTTTTAACCTTAGTACACTCCATTGGGATGGTTCTTAACCTGACTCCATGCTCGTGACTCACAACAAACCCTTTGATTCTTGGTTGATCCAATCAAGTGTTGTCAATATCAATGGAACTTGGGTGTTGATAAGGTGAAAACCATAATCCACCAAAATGGATGATTGATCTTGGTGATGACTTGATCTACCCCTTGACCTTTGTTTGTGTTTGTCTTGTGTGTGATTGTTGCATTCATGCATACATGTGCATCATGACATTCATCACAGAAAATAAATTTCAAGGAACTGAGGTCTTGTTTGCAAATATTTTCAGACCATGGATTGTGGACGAAGGAACACTAAGAAGTACAGTTCCAGATATTCTGATTTGAAAGAGTTAAGGAAGTTGTCATCCTTTTTACTATATCCCTTGGACTTTAAGTAACGTCATGGGAAGCTTTTATCTGTGTTATCTGCTGATGTGGTTGAAGGGCTTCTGAGTGTTATGGTTCAATTCTATGATACTCTCTATCGGTGCTTCACTTTTCCCGATTATCAGCTTTTACCTACGTTAGAGGAGTATGCCCATGTCTTGGGTATACCCGTATCTGATAAAGTACCTTTTAGTGGATTGGATGAGATTCCCATATCTCATATTATAGTTGAAGCTCTTAATCTGAAGAAATATGAGATTGATGCTCATTTAGGTAAGAAATGAGGTATTCTTGGGTTAACTTATGAGTTCCTCATTGTTAATCTACTGTCTTTGCTCAAGCCGGTAGCATGGATGCTTTTGAAGCCATCTTTGTATTGCTCATCTATGGTTTAGCCTTGTTCCCTAACATTGACGATTTTGTTGATGTTAACGCCATTAGAATATTCTTGATTGGGAATCTTGTTCCTACTCTATTAGGTGACATGTATTTCTCTTTGCATTTGAGGAATTCTAAAAGCAGTGGGACTATTGTGTGTTGTGTTCCTCTTCTGTACAAGTGGATTATTTTGCACTTGCCTCAGATGCCTGCTTTCGTGGAAAACAAGCAATGTCTATGGTGGTCCTAGAGACTTATGTATCTCACTAATGATTATATTGTTTGGTTTGATTCTGCATTGAGTAGTGTGGACATTATTGATAGTTGTAGTGAGTTCTCTAAATTGCTCCTCATTGGTACACAAGGAGGAATCAACTACAATCCTGCTTTGGCTCGTTGTTAACTTGGGTTCCTCTTGAGAGATAAACCTAATAACACTCAGTTAGAAGGTATTTTCTATCAAGAGGGTAAAGATCCCAACTATGTAGCTTTGGAAGTTTACACTGTTTGGGTGAAGAAAAGAGATTTGGAGCTGAAAATGTCATACGCTTGTGAAAGACCTATGTCTATGGTTATGGTTGAGCCATCAACTCTCCCTAACCAAGATGTAGAGGAGTTGGAAGATGCACTTGCCAAGATGAATCCAGAGAGAGATATGTGGGAAGAGCGGTTCCATGCTTTGAGCCGAAAGCACAAAGAGTTGGAGCTTGAGTCGAAAGACAAGGATGCACTTATTGACCTTCTTGAAGACCGGGCAATGAAGAGACGGAGAGAGACAGAGGGTTTATCTTCCTCTAGTATGCCTTAGTCTTCTGGTGCTTGGAAGAAGGTTGCTGATCAGTTAGTTCTTGAGAAGGCTCGGATGGAGACATCCTTTGTGTCTGAGATTTGACGCATCCTAAATAAGTATGCACCCTAGCCAGATCATTTGATGCAGTTACTAGGGATCCTTAGGATGATAGTTTCCTTTTCTCTTGTATTTGTACTTTGGTTTCTGAAATTGTACTCAGTGTAATCCTTCCAAAATATATGAATAAAAAGAGATTTTATGGTCAATTGAATTAACACTATTGTTATTATTATATATATTTGCAAATAGGAGCCCATATGTTCCTTGAAATTAAAAACAATAAAAAAACATTGCATTTCATGCATCATTTGCATAACAAGTTTTTCTTCCGCCAAATGTCTTATCAGTTCCTCGTTTGTGCATCAGCCAAGCTGACTCACTGATATAATACTCGCGATAATCAACCAAGAATCATGGAGCATCTAGAGTAAGAGAACCGAGAGCTGAAGGATGAGATCTCTAGATTAACAACGCTGATGGAATTTGTCATTGTTGCACATAATCAGTCTTCACCAACTCCTGCAACTCCTCCTCCTCAAAGAATTGTCATTTATGAGGTTGTTACCTCAACGGTTCCGATTGTTGCTGCCAGTCAATCCATGCCTGCTGGATTACCTTGGGGAATGCCACCAAATTTTGTGCCAGAAGGGTATGCGCCCACATTTGTTTTTATACTGGCATCTAGCCCGGTCATGTCTGTGCCTCCTCCGGTCGTTCACACTCTTCCTCGTCTTGAGGATACTATTTACCATTTTGAGTCGTCTGAGGGCCCAGATGTATATGAGAAGATGGATGAGATGAAAGATCAGTTCCTCGAGCTGCGTAAAGAAGTTGAAGACTCTAAGAGGGAAAGACTTATTTGGGAAGAGTGCTTATGAACTCTACTTGTTGCCCAATGTTATGATCCCGATGAAGTTCAAGGTCCCCGACTTTGAAAAGTATAAAGGGAACACTTGCCCGCTAAGCCATCTTGTGATGTATGCCATAAAAATGTCTACTCAGACTAATAATGATCAATTGTTGATCCACTATTTCCAAGACAGTTTGACTGGAGATTCCTTAAGGTGGTATATGTGTTTGGACAGTGCAAGCTTCCGTACTTTCAATGACTTAGGTCAGGCCTTTGTCAAGGAGTATAAGTACAACATGGACATGACGCCTGATAGAGACCAATTGAGGTCAATGTCTCAGAAGGATAAGGAGACATTCAAAGAGTATGCTAAGAGATGGAGAGAGCTTGCTGCCCAGATAAGTCTACCTTTTGAAGAGAAGGAAATGACAAAAATCTTCTTGAAGACACTGAGTTCATTTTATTACGAACGTATAATTGTGAGTGCCCCTAGTGACTTTACCGAAATGGTAAATATGGGGAAGAGGCTAAAAGAAGGAGTCCGTGAAGGACGTTTGTCTAAGGAAGAAGCCTCATCCAGCAAGAAGTACGGTGGGAGTTTCTACAAGAGGAAGGAAGGAGAAACCAACTCACTATCAGTAGGGAGGCAAATGAGGCCTCATGTCAGAAAGAGTTCTCAACCTCGTCAACATGAACATCAAGTTTCTTCAGTAATTCCAGTTTTTTCCAACAATTCTAATCAATCAGTTCCAATTCAACAACAACAACAACATCAACAACCAGAACAAAGAACCAACTATAACAACAATAATCATCATCAACTAAACTTTGAGAGGAAGAAGGTCTCTTTTGACCCTATTCTTATGACATATACATAATTGTACCCATCATTGGTTCTCAAGAACCTCATTCAACCAAGAAATCCTCTGCAAATCCCTGAGTCACTTCCATGGTGGTTCAAGCCTGATCTTCATTGTGCTTTTCACCAGGGAGCCCCTGGCCATGACATAGAAAACTGTTATCCATTGAAAAATGAAGTTCAAAAGCTTGTGAAGAGTGGTATGGTGTCCTTTGAGGACAGAGCGCCAAATGTGAAAGCTAATCCATTGCCTGCTCATGGTAATGCTACTGTCAACATGGTGGATAGTTGTCCAGGGAATTTCCGAGTTTTTGATGTAATACATATCCGAAGATCTCTGGTAGAGATGCATAAGACTTTGTGTTTAATCAGTGATTGTGAACATGACCATGATGATTGTGCAATCTGTAGCGTGAACCCCCGTGGATGTATGATTGTCAAGAGGGATATCCAGAAGTTGAAGGATGAGAATGTAATTCAGATTTAACAGTCGAGGGATATAGATGATGTGAATATGATTGTGCCTGTATTCAAGACCCCCGAGCGGGCAGTTATTCAATTTAATAGTAGCACTAGCGACAATGTCAATAGATCAGTGTCGTCGTTGGTTATACGGCTAGCAGGCCCTGTCCCCTACTCATCCAATAAAGATGTGTTGTATCAATACAATGCCACAATGATTGAAGATGGTTAAGAGGTTCCTCTACCAGTCGCAGATTCAGTGGTGAATATTGTCGATATTGCAAAGGTGACCCGTAGAGGTCGAGTACTCAGTCCAGTTTTCCTAAAAGTAGTAAAAGATGTGACAACAAGTAAGAAAGCAAAGATTCTAATGGAGAATCTGGTTAGTGCTCTAACGTGTAAGTCTGGTGAATCCATCAAGTTGAATACTAACGATGATGATGAAGTGCTAAAGTTGATAAAGAGAAGTGAGTTCAATGTGGTAGAATAGTTGCTCCAGACTCCGTCAAAGATCTTTGTACTATCATTGCTGATGAATTCTGAAGCACATAGGGAGGAATTACAGAAAGTGTTGGAGTAGGCTTATGTTAAGCATGATGTGACCGTGGATCAGTTTGACCACATAGTTTCCAACATTACTTCTTGTAATAATCTGAGTTTTTATGATGAAGAGCTTCCCGAGGAAGGCAGAAATCACAATCTGGCACTCCATATTTCTATGAATTGCAAGGAGGACACTTTGTCTAATGTGTTGGTTGATTCAGGGTCATCCTTGAATGTGCTTCTGAAATCAACTTTGTCAAGACTCTCTTATCAAGGCGCCCCGATGAGGTAGAGTGGTGTGGTTGTCAAAGCGTTAGACGGTTCTCATAAAACTGTCATTGGTGAAGTGGACCTTCCAGTTAAGATAGGTCCGAGTGATTTCTAGATTACTTTCCAGGTAATGGATATCCACCCGGCCTACACTTGCTTGTTAGGAAGGCCATGGATTCATGAGGCTAGAGCAGTGACGTCTACTCTACACCAGAAGTTGAAGTTTGTGAAGAATGGTAAGCTTGTCGTTGTTGGTGGAGAGAAGGCATTATTGGTGAGACATTTATCATCTTTCACGTATGTTGTAGCTGAGGAGGAGGTTGGAAAGTTGTTCCAAGCCTTATCTATTGCTGATGAGTTGAAGAAAACTGGGGCACCCATGTCTTCTTTGAATGATGCACAAGAGGATATTCAGGCTGGCAATATTGATCAGTGGGGTCGTGTTGTGGAGATTGTTGAGAACAAGAACAAAGTTGGATTGGGATTTCAACTAGGGTCGTTCAACGCAAAAGTCAAAGTTATGCAACTGATGTTCCATAGTGGAAGGTTCATTCATGGGAATGATCAACGCTCAGCTTCCATTATTGAAGATAATGGTGATGAAGACGAAGCTTGCGCCAACTTTGTGATGCATGGCCAGACTTGCAACAATTGGGTCATTGTTGATGTCCCTATTGTCATTCATCGTTCTAAGTAATTTTCTTTTTATTGCTTTAAGAAAAATCCTTCTTCTATGCCTAAGGGAGAAGTGAACATTGTCAGGCATTTTTATTACTATCATCAATAAAATACAATTTTATCCATCCACATCTATGATGATTTATTTTTACATTCTGCTTTTTCTGAAAATGGTAATCACAAAAAAAAACATAAATAAATAATAATCTTCCATCTGCATAATATTTGTTCACACTCCACTTCTCTAAAATCAAAATATCAAATCATTATGCAGGTTGTTCTCAAACCCATTGAATACAATGATCTTACTCCCTCTCCAAACTTTGATTCTCCTGTGTTTGAAGTTGAGGAAGAGACTGATGATGAAGAAGTATCTGATGAATTATCTCATTTGCTTGAGCACGAGTAAAAAGCCATTCAGCCGTTTGAAGAGCAGATTGAACTGGTCAACTTGGGTTCCGATAATGATGTGAAGGAAGTCAAGATTGGTTCTCAACTATGTCCAGAAGCTAGGAAGGGGTTGATTGATCTTCTTCGAGATTATTCTGTTGTGTTTTCTTGGTCCTATCAATACATGCCTGGGTTGGATTCTGAGATTGTGGAGCATAGATTGTCGTTGAAGCCAAAATGCTCGTCGGTCAAGCAGAAGTTGAGAAGAACTTATCCTGATATGGAAGTAAATATCAAAGAGGAAATGCAGAGGCCGATTGATTTTGGTTTTCTTGTAACCTCCGAGTATCCTCAATGGGTGGCCAATATTGTGCATGTTTCGAAGAAAGATGAAAAAGTCTACATGTGTGTTGATTATAGAGATTTGAACAAAGCCAGTCCAAAAGATGATTTTCCTTTGCCACACATTGATATGTTGGTAGACAATACAAGATGGAAAATTGTTCTGGTAAGTTGTTGGGCTTCATTGTCAATGAGAAGGGTATTGAAGTTGATCCTGCCAAGGTTAAAGCAATACAAGAGATGTTCGCGCCCAAAACTAAGAAGCAAGTCAGAGGTTTTCTCGTCCGCTTGAATTATATATCAAGATTCATATCGCATATGACTGCCACATGTGCACCTATATTCAAGCTTCTTCGGAAAGACCAGTCTTGTGATTGGACCGAAGATTGCCAGAAAGCTTTTGATAGTATCAAAGAGTATCTACTCGAGCCTCTGATTCTATCTCCGCATGTTGAAGGAAGACCGTTGATCATGTATTTGGTTGTGCTTGATGAGAGTATGGGTTGTGTTCTTGGGCAGCAAGATGAATCTGGAAAGAAAGAGTATGTAATTTACTACCTCAGTAAAAAGTTCATCGACTGTGAGACTCGGTATTTGATGCTTGAGAAGACATGATGCGCATTAGCTTGGGCTGCTAAGCGTGTACGCCAATATATGTTGAATCATGCTACTTCGTGGATATCCAAAACGGATCCAATCAAGTATATTATTGAGAAGCCTGCTTTAACTGAGAGAATTGCCTATTGGCAGATGTTGTTATTAGAGTAGGATATTGAATACCAATCTCAAAAAGCATTCAAAGGTAGTGTCTTGGCTGACTATTTGGCTCAACAACCGATTGAAGATTATCAGTCAATGCATGATGATTTTCCTGAAGAAGAGATTTTGTACTTGAAGATGAAAGACTGTGATAAACCATTGCTTGAAGAAGGGCCAGAACCTGATTCCCGTTGGGGCATGGTATTTGATGGAGCTGTTAATTCGTCTGGTAATGGCATTGGGGCAGTGATTATTACTCCTCAAGGCACTCATTTTCCATTTACAGCCAGATTGACCATCAAGTGTACGAAGAACATGGCTGAGTATGAAGCTTGCATAATGGGGCTTGAAGAGCCCATTGATCTCAGAATAAAGTATATAGACGTCTATGAAGATTCGACTTTGGTGGTGAATCGGATCAAAGGTGAATGGGAGACGAATCAACCCAGTTTGATACCATATAGAGACTATGCAAGAAGGATTTCAACTTTCTTTACAAAGGTTGAGTTTCATCATATCCCTCGAGATGAAAATCGGATGGCAGATGCTCTTGCAACGTTGGCTTCAATTATTATGGTGAAATTTTGGAATGAAGTTCCCAATTTGACGGTGCTGCATCTTGATAGGCCAACTCATGTGTTTGCTGTTGAAGAGATCAAAGATGAAAAGTCGTGGTATTTTGATATAAAGTGTTTCCTCCAAAGTCAAATTTACCTGTCTGGTGCATCTTTAAAAGATAAGAAGACTTTAAGGAGATTGGCTAGCAATTTCTACCTAAGTAGTGATGTACTTTACAAAAGAAACTTCGATATGGTTTTGCTCATATGCGTGGATAGACACGAAGACAACCTATTGATGAATGAAGTCCATGAAGGTTCCTTTGGTACTCATTCCAATGGACATGCTATGACAAAGAAAATGTTGAGAGTAGGTTACTATTGGATGAAAATGGAATATGACTGTTGCAAGTTTGTGAAGAAATGCCACAAGTGTCAAATTTATGCAGATAAGATTCATGTTCCTCCGACACTGTTGAATGTCATTTCCTCCCCATGACCATTCTCCATGTGAGGAATTGATCTGATTGATATGATTGAGCCCAAAGCTTCAAATGGACATTGTTTCATTCTAGTGGCGATTGATTACTTCACAAAGTGGGTAGAAGAGGCATCGTATATGAATGTAACCAAGCAAGTTATTGTAAGGTTTATCAAGAATCAGATTATATGACTTTATGGTATACCGACTAAGATAGTTACTGAGAATGGATCAAACTTGAATAATAATACGATGGAAGCTCTTTGCAAAGAATTCAAGATTGCACATCATAATTCTTCTCCCTACAGACCCAAGATGAATGGGGTTGTTGAAGCTGTAAATAAGAACATTAAGAAGATCATTCAAAAGATGGTTGTGACATATAAAGATTGGCATGAGGTGCTCCCATTTGCTTTACATGGGTACGGTACATCCATCCGCATATCAATAGGGGAAACCCCTTTATCCCTTGTTTATGGCATGGAAGTTGTGCTCCCCGTGGAGGTTAAGATCTCATCACTACGTGTGCTAATGGAAGCCAAGTTGACAAAAGTTGAATGGTCCCAAACCAGGTATGATCAGTTGAATTTGACCGAAGAGAAGAGATTGATTGCCATGTGTCATGGTCAGCTGTATCAATAAATAATGAAGAAAGCTTTTGATAAGAAGGTCAAGCCTCGTGTGTTTAAAGAAGGTGACCTCGTGCTCAAGAAGATTTTATCTTACAAACCCGATGCTAGGGGAAAATTGACTCCTAATTATGAAGGACCATATGTTGTTAAGAGAGCCTTTCCAGGTGGTTCTTTAATTCTTACAACTATGGATGGTGAAGAGTTCAAAACCCGAAAGGGCGACTTAGGCAAAAAAAAACATCTCGGTGGATTGAAAACCCGAAAGGGCGATCTAGGCAAAAGTTAGAGACATAAAATAGAAATTTATCCCGGTAGGTTGAGTACCCCACCTTGGGGAAATCTAGGCAAAAATTAGGGATTATGGCAAGTAACTGCATTCGATTGATCCTCACCATGGAAGCAGTTTTGAGCAAATCATTTGTTTCTGATTCATCATTCTCAATTGAGGACAAGCACAATGGATATTGAAGTTGGTAGGGAGAGTAGTGATCATTGTATTCAATATAGCCATTTGCCATGTAAATTACCGTTCTTAACTTTGTAAAGATCTATGGAGTCCCGTCATTTACAGACTACCATTCTATTAAATAAAGTTGAGCTTTTATCCAATTGTTTATGTTCTTATTTACTTCTGCTAAATAAAATTGAATTTTTATGATGATAATCTTAAAATAAATTAATGAATAATAATTGTTTTTCTTAAAATAATAAAAACAATCACTGTAAGAATAACCGATTTCGGCAAGGAATGTCAATAGTAATATGAGAACCGGTAAGTCTTGAAGTGTGAAGCATTGTTGGTCTTCCCCAAGCAGTTGGTGGTAATTACTGTTCCTCCCAACAGGTGAGCTGATGATTGGTCCCCTTTGAAAATCCATATTCCCCATTCTTGTGATTGGGCCCTGGAGATCCAGAAGCTTTATTTGGTTTTCACTAGCATAATTGTGTGTGAATCAGACCCAATTATCCTTTCCTTGGAATTGGTTTATTTCGCAATTTCCAAGAAGAATTTGGTGATTATTGAGGAATGTGATGATCTTGGTCATAACATCCCCAACATTTTGCTTAAATCCTCATACAGAGTTTTATCTCTTATATTCCCCGGCGAAGTTCATCTTCTGATATGAAGATCCTTTATTCACGACAGTATTGGATTCTGAGTAGTGTTTGACTGTAATCCCCTGCAAGGTTGTCTCTCATTTGATATGGTGTTGAACAAAAATTCCCCACACTATTGACGATTTGGTCCCCATCCTCGGCATGAGTGGTTGATCTTCCTTCGACAATATTCTCTTCTCCCCACGGAGTTTGTTGTAACATATTGGAAGCATGTTCGCCATGCCTTTCCCCAACCAGAGTAGATTGATTCAGAGCTAGATGATTTATTTTCATCATTAGCATATTCTCTAGTTGGTATTTCCATCCTGTTGGGATTAGCCGAGTATTGTAGTAATGATTCAAATCTTCGTTATTTGTATCCTTGGGGATGTTATTGTCCGCATAATCACATACATACATATTCATGCATATAACACTGCATCAGATACTTCATTGTGCATTTTATCCCATTTGATTCCTTTATTTTGATCCCCTGCTTCGGTGATATTATTTACCTACGTAGATTTGGTGTGTATGTCCTCCTTCAATTGTATAGTGTCAGCCCATTAAGCAGAAAGAGTTTAACCTTTCTCATTCCCCATAGAGTTATTTCCTCGTGGATGATTATTATTTCAGTTTCCTCCCCAGCCAATTATATAGATGGAACCACTCCCCTTGAGTTATATCCTTATTGGGTTGAGTCATTGTTTGACTGTTTCTTTCTAGTTATTACCTAGATTAATGTTTTGGTCCCCGAGAGTTTATTACCCAGTAACTGGTAATATTCTTTTTGACGTTGAGTACTTTACCTTTACCCAGTAACCGGTAAAAGGTAATCTACTTCCTTTTCTTTTCCTAGTGGATTCGTTACCATGTTTCCCCATGTGGTTTATCCTTGATATGTTTATCCTAACCGATGACGTATATTCTTCCTTGTTGGTTTTCTACCCAGTAAAAAGGTAGTTGTAATCCCTATTTCATTCCCCAGAGAGTCTATCCTTGATATGTTCACTTTAACCAGTGACGGATTTTATCTCCCCTTATTGGTATTCTACCCAGTAATCGGTAGTTGTAATTCCTATTTTATCTTTCCCCTCTGTGTCTATCCTTGATATGGTCACTTTTACCGATGACGAATATTATCTCTTTGGTATTCTTTCCAATGAATGATAGATATAATTCCTATTTCTCCCCGGAAGTTTATCCTTGATATGTTTACCCTAACCGGTGACGGATATTCTTCCTCTTTCCCCTAGTGGTCTATCCTTGATATGTTCATCTTAATCGATGACGAATATTCTTCCTTTGAGTTTATCCTTGACATGTTCACTTTAACCAGTGACGGATACTCTCTCTTTGGTCTTCTACCCAGTAATCGGCAGTTGTAAATCCTATTTGAGTTCTCTCCCTAGTAGGTTGTTCTTACCCAGTAACCGGTAATGAATACACCTTTTTCTCCTCAGTGAGTCATCCTTGATATGTTTACCCTAACCGGTAACGGATGTCCCTCTGACAGAGTATACTATCTTCCTACCCAGTAATCGGTAATAGATAATATATCTCTGGTACTCCTGTGTTGAAGTTCATTCTTTCACAGTTGATTTTGAGTGGGTATTTCCTTAGCGAAATCGCCTTTTCCTGTTTGATTTGGGTATCTCAACTTTATTCTGATCTACCCATTTCCCCTGTAGACGTTCCTGGTTCCCCAGACCAAGTCCTTCCATTGATTTATTTTCATGGAAAACCCCTTGTGTCTCCAGCAGTTTACAAGTCGTAGTCTAGCCTACACATAAGTTTTTATCTCCCCCAAAGTCTATGTCTCCTCAATGAGTTTTCCTTATGGAATACGTTATGCTCCTGTGGACTTTTGGTCTCCGGATTCTTTTCCTTTGTGGCAATATATTCCCCATAAAGATTATTTTTACATACATATCATATGCATCATGAGGTCTCTTAGGGACCAAAATTTGTTTCTCGATATTGTTATTTAAGTCCATTCTACTGAGTTGATATGAAGATTTTAACCTTCACATCCTCAGTTAGAATATCCTTGAATAGGGGCAGCTGTAAGACCCCAATTTTGACCCTAAGATCCCTCATGCAATCTCATCATATGCACTGGCTTTGGGATCACACCTTGGCATCCTCCTTACCCCCTCATTCATTAGGTTTGCATTGGGAGAGATCACCAAGCACTTTTGATTGTATCATACTTTGTTTTTCATTATTTACTAACCAAAATACGAAAAATATGTCTATGTATAGCCTTGTTTCTTTTGTAGGTAGTGTGTGCATCCACCAATGCCTCATCAAGCTCATATCTAGGGTTTAAGACCCTCAGTGCAAGGAGATCAATCAAGAGATGGTTCACATAGTTTCTAGACATCATATATGGATCCTCATGTTCTTCACTTATCATTTTGATCAAGAAATCATCAAGAGTTTGAAGCTTGTTTTCCTTGGAAACCCTGATCCATCTGGGTATCTTGTGTGACTTCCTCAACAAGTTTATTCAACATTTGATCAAAAATTTCATAGGATACTTCATATTACATCATATTATACATATATGATCCTCCATGAGTCCCAATGTTCAAGAGAACTTCAAGTTGGCAAGTTGGTTCATGGTGGTTGACTAGAGAAAGTCAATTGGTTAAAATTAGGGTTCACTAGACCCTATCTCCTACAACTTTCGTCATATTAAAATGATTCCAAGATAAACGTTACTCCTTATGACATTAAAAACAAATTTAATCTTGAGGTTAAGAGCTATTTTTGCTTGGAAAGTCATTTTCTATGGTGAAAGATTATAGATCATTTTGTTTGTGCCCTAGTTAGAAGGTCAAATTCCAAAGACCATAACTTACTCAATTATTATGATATGAAGGCCATGCAAGTTTCATGTTAAATTTGAAGATGTCCTATCCAACTTTTTTTCTTTTAGAAATGTAAAATTGAACTTGCAAGGGCATGTAACAAGAGGAAATATTATAGGTCATTTTGGGCCAATACCATTTAACAAGAGATTTTCCTCAACTTCTAAAATACATAACTCCTTCATGCCAAATCTAAATGAGGTTAAATTTGTGACCAAAATGAAGATTTTTGAAATATATACAACTTTTATGAAGGAACTCTTTCCATTTGAAGCTCGTAGCAAAAGTTATTCAAGGTGGAAGAAGTGAACATTTGACTTGGGACTTAGAAAAATTTCAATTATGTTTGATTTCCCAAACTTCCACCTCTAAATTCATCATGATCAAAGCTTCAAATGGAAAACTGTTCAACAGGAAAGTTGTTCCCCTGGATTTCACCTTTCCAAAAAGTCTAAGATCTCCTCATTTGGATCAAGATTTATGGACTTGCACATGCGGTCTTCACAAGGTTCCATTTGGTAAGATTCATGGTCAAATTTCATTTTCTTTATGCATGGCTATGTGACATCATTTCAGGTTGGATAACATAGAATATTTGATCATTTGCCATCATTTGATGGGCATATCACACGCCCATGCATCCATGCAAGTGAGATTGCTATTTTTAAAATTTTAATGGAAGTGTGTAGAAAGCAAGTGCATAGCCTATAAATACAACCTCTCTTGCTCAGAATTAGGGACACCTTGACCAAGCTTTGAACCTGCAATCCTAACCCTCACAATTAGAGGATAAACTTGAAGGTTTTCAATTGAAAATCGAGTTTCAATTTCACTTCAGTTTTTAAGTTGAAACTCTAAGAATCTAAGCCCTTCCTTGATCCAATTCACTTCCTGCAAGAATCTGAAGTCGAGCTAAGGCCAATTGGAAGCAAAATTAAGCAATACTCGAGCTCCCTCGAAGGTGATTTTTCAGAAACTTCATCTCTTCAATTCTCTCTCAATTCTTCACCATTCTCTTTGATTTTTGGTTGGCTAAAGTCCTATCAATGCAGGCAACAAGATTTAGTTGCTTTGAGGTCAAATCGAAGTAACTCAGTTCATGATCCTCAAAATTCAAATCCTTATATCTTTTTATATACTTGGAATTGGAGAAAATTGAGGCCGAATTCAAGATCCTGAACATTTTCTCTTTGAAATAGTGACCTTGTTTTTCATTTTTCATTGAGATGAAGTTGGACCAGTCTGGTGAGGTTCACCGGAGAAGATGACCAGAGCCCTAGCTCTGGTGGTGTGTTGCCACACTTCTTGACCATCAAATCATATTCAAACAATTTAATCTCAGCCACTCCTTTGAATTACCACGAGTGTGATGCTTTGACTGAGGTGTATCGTGGATAGCGCGCGTTTGGCCATCAGATTTTGCACCTCAATTAATGAGGGAGATCTGATGACCCTCGTTTTTTTCATTTTCTTTTTATTTTCTGAATTTACTTTTAATTGCATTATTTTGTTTAATTCATAGAAATTTCATTTTTAATCCAAAAAATTGGGACTTTCCCCAAAAATCTTTAAATATTTTTCTCTTCCATATTCTGAATTAAAATTATTATTTGGATTAATTTTGATATTTTTAATAAATTAAATGTTTTTGTACATATTTTTAATTATTTAAAAATACTTCTGACTTTTCAAAAATAGTGGAATTTTTTGTCTAAGGTCCTTTGACCTTGTTTGACCTAGGATAAATCCCTTGGCCATTTAGTTGGTGTTTTGAAGGGATTTTAGGTTTTGACCAAATTAAAATGTATTTTAATTCACTTTTAATTTGATTATTAATTGTTCAATTGTTTAAAAATTATGTTGAGTCATTTTTATTGTCTTGTGATGTTTGACTTTATGTTTGGGCCTTGGTCAAGGTTGATTTGACTTTTGCTGGATCAAAGCCACTGGATTTAGGGGATTAATGAAATATACATTTCATCTCCCAAAATGAATGAATGATTTTAATTTGATGAAAATCCTCCCTTGGTCAATTTGTGTTTCTATCTTCCCCTCCCTCTTCATCTTCATCCCTATTCTTTCCCATTTCCGCATTTGACCAATGAAATCTCTAATGTCTAAAGGTTAATTGGTTCATCAATGACCTTGTGTCAGATGAACCAATACAAGTATGACTGAGATATGTCTCTCCCTTTTTATATTTTATTTTAGTGTGTGTAGCGGGGAATTCATGATCATCAAGTTATGGACAAGCTAGACATCAAATAAACAAGAGTCGTCACCGCGCTTTTATTGTTTCCAAGGGAAAAGGGAAAAGTATGAACAAAACCCAAAAATAAGAAGTTTTCAAATCAAAAGTAATAAAATGCCATAGGTTACAGGTAAGGGGGTTGGTTACACAGAAGGAAGGTGTTAGCACCCAAAGTGTCCTAAGTACTCCTAGGGAGCCCTTTTTTGTCTGCATACGTGCTTTTGTATAAATGATGTTTGCAAACAAATAGAATGGGGGGGGGGGAGAAAATAATTCATTAATTATATTTTTTTGTTTGATAAGACCTTCGGACTTGTGCCGACGTACCAACATAAAAATGAGGGATCAAAACCTCGTAGTTTGTGGTATCAGATTTAAAATGGATGCATTGTTTTTAACAAAAATTTAAGTTTGAAAGGCACAAAGGCCTAAGAATAGTTTGAGTGAGTTAGTTCTTTTTGGCTTTTTAAAATTTCAAGTCAAGTATAATTAAATTTCTTTACAAGTTTGGTTAAGAAAAGAAGTTTAAAAATGCAATGACATAAGGCCAAGGTTTCTAATTTGCAATATGGTCAAAGTTAAAAAAAATATACACAAATAAAGAAGGTTTTTAAAAGGAGGGAGAGATTTTGAAATTAAAGAAGTGGGGAGGAGATGAAGAGATTAATCCTAAGCATAAGTATAAAATTTAAGAGTTGAAAAGATCTGACTAATGGGCTGCAATCCAATAGACAAGAATGTCATATAGAAACCCAAATTTCTCTTGGACTTTTAGAATCAAGCAATAATCAATGCATAAAATATCAACTTGAAGAGCAAGGCATCAAATAAAGATAGCCATGTCAAAGCTTAGCAACTTCATGATCTTTCTACAAATTTGCCTATGTAGAAGATGAATTCCAAAATGGCATAAGTCACAGGTTCAAAATAACAACTTCACAATGATCACGTTGCAAATGAACTCAAATGGATCTTCAATGATGTATCAAATGAAGTTTCAAATTACAAGCACTTGGTTACATGAAAGATGGCATTGGCCAAGTCCTTTGCATAGGGAGCGTTGCCTCAATTCTAAGTCCAATTGTCTCAGATCAAACCAACAGTCCACACAAGATATCTTTTAGGTTTTTTTTTCTTATTATGTACATTAATGGTCAAAGACCACACAAACAAACACAATATACATAAACAAACACTACGCCAAACAAGACCTTAGACAACGCTTTTTTTAGCCTTAGACAGCGCTTTAAAGCGCTGTCTAAACCTCCGCTGCTAAAGGTTTAGACAGCGCTTTTTTAAATCTTAAAAGCGCTGTCTAAGCCCCCCCCCCCCCTTAGACAGCGCTTTGGCCAAAAGCGCTTTCTAAGACCCTCCTATTTTAATTTTTTTAGGTATACCTTAGACAGCGCTTTTGGCCAAAGCGCTGTCTAAGGGGGGGGGGGGGGGGGCTTAGACAGCGCTTTTCAAAAAGCGCTGTCTAAGCCCCCCCTATTTTAATTTTTTTAGGTATACCTTAGACAGCGCTTTAGGCAAAAGCGCTGTCTAAGGGGGGGGGGGGGGCTTAGACAGCGCTTTTCAAAAAGCGCTGTCTAAGCCCCCCCCCCCCTTAGACAGCGCTTTTGCCTAAAGCGCTTTCTAATCCCCCCTTAGACAGCGCTTTTTACAAAAGCGCTGTCTAATGTATACGAAAATTTTTGAAGCTTTTGTTTTAAACCACATTTTTTCCAGATTTATAAACCAGAATTTCTACCTGTTTTCAACCAGATTTTGACAGACAGTTATCACATTTTATACATGCCATTTTGGCCTTTTTTCTACCAATTTTTGGCTAACAAATATATATATATACCAATTCAAACCAATTTTGCCTTAAATGTATCAAAATATATACAAATTTATGTACACATTTACAAGTCATTACATATACTACAAATGTACACATTAATTACACAAATTTATGAAAAAACTTTGAGCTCTATCATGAATTGACACCACTCCTCTTTGATTTCGTCCACTTGATCCTTTGTATAAAATGCACACTTGAATTCCTCAAAGTACTACATAATAATATAACATATTTTGAATTAATTCCAACTATTTAATTATATGAGATATGTGTAAATATAAAAATAACTCATAAGTTAGAAATACATACATCGGTGGGAATCACTAATCGGCCCAAAGCAAGAGTATCTCGCATAAACCTCAACACGAAATACCCGCAATCTATTTGATTACGTTGTTGAGGAAACTACATGAAAAAAAAATATGGATTATAAATCCTAAGTTTTATCAAGTGTCATCACTAATATAATAAAAAATGTGGTAATTAAAAATATACCGCCACTTTAATCCATGTAATGCAGTTGGCGCCCCTCCTTGAGGTTTGGATATCTCGTTGGGCCCGAAAAGCTTGTAGGACGCTAATAAAATAAAAATGAAGCAATTAGAACAATTCACATAAACTAAGAAAAATTTTGAACATTCTCACTTACGTGTCAATTAGGACCTTCATATCCGGGTATGTTGTCCAATCATTTCCAAACGAGTCAAGATAATACACAATTTCTCGGATAGGATTGATTGCGAGCAACAACCAATGTCCACTGTAATGATTAGGCAAATGTTAGATGGTAACTTGGAAAATAATTATAATAGATGAATTTAGAATGAAATGCTAACCCGGTATTAAACGGTATAAAAAACAACTTCTCCGCATCTTTATTGTCCATGAGGATCCGAAGAACATACTCCGTCACGGTATGCGGTCTACTTAAGATTAAACCTAAGTTGACGGTCGCGGGTGCTAAGAATCCGAATGACTCGTCCAAATCATTGGGGCGCATCAATTTGTCATACAAAAACCTAATATAAAAACATCATTAACACCTCTTT
Source organism: Lathyrus oleraceus (assembly GCF_024323335.1). Classification (NCBI taxonomy): domain Eukaryota; kingdom Viridiplantae; phylum Streptophyta; class Magnoliopsida; order Fabales; family Fabaceae; genus Lathyrus; species Lathyrus oleraceus. Next base: position 174,440,840 of record NC_066579.1, on the reverse strand, counting down.
TGAAACATAAAGTAAACCGGATTAACATAAAGTAAACATCATTAACATAAGTTGTTTAATTAATAAAACAAAGTAGACCGAATTTACCTAATATATGTATTGACAACGTTGACGCCGATTTCTTCATGCCCAAAAACTTGCATGAAGTCTTCATTACCAATCATTTGGTCGTAATCAAAGCCGAAAATCCCTACCTCCATATGTACAATCCGAACACCTCCGGTCGGTATATCGGTCATCTCTAGAAATGTCCTGAGGCACGACCTATACTTGGTGGTAGGTTTTTTCCTAGCTACGGTCTTCTTAGCACCAGAACTTTTTACCCGTGCGGAGGCGTTGCTAACCTCCTTTTTTTGTTGTGCGGAGGCATTGCTAACCTCATTCTCTTTTGATTTGGATTTTGTGGGAGTCTATTTAACATAACCAAGGAAAATATGTAAGTAAAATTTTAAGCATAAATTTTAAACTTTGAATATACACATTAAAGTTAACATAAGTTTTAAGCATACCTCATATCCTACGCATATGAGGTTTGTCGGCCATGCAACAAACGAACCTACTGCTTCGTGCACCGTTGTTGCATCCGAATCATCGCTAGGATATGGTAATGCTGCATTCGGCTCAACTGCAATATCAACTGATACCTTCAAACATCCAGCAGGGAGCTCTCTAGTGTGGAGTAATACTCCGTTAACGTTATGCACTTTTCCCTTGCCAACCATCCGATAGTATGGTGACGACAAATACAGCTGACAATGGGAAATGCCCTAAAACCAATAATAACGAGAAATCGTTAATGTGTATATATGTCAAATACATAATTTAAGCAAATAGTTCAATTTAAGACAATTATATGTAATTACCTCTGGAATGTTCGGCTGAAAGGTACAGTTGATACTGTTTTTGTCCGAAGCATCTCTGTATACCGTTGAGGCGCTAGCCTCTCTTTCTCTCCTCAATGCATCAAGCTCAGCTTGCATGGCTTCCAGTCTTGCATGAAGCTCCCGATTACTAGGAGCCTTTCCTTTTTTAACACTCAGGGAGGTCGGAGTGACTCCAAATCCCTTACCCCTCACCCGACCAGAATACTCAGGGACATCTAATGCCCGACTAAGTATGCCCTTAGTATCATTGGGAGATATAGACTGAGATAGCTCCTCTTGAAAAATCAGATGAATACCGTATACTTGTCAAATATTTGTGTATAAAAATGTTATTCAATTATTGAAAAAATGTTATACTTACACATTTCTGGTATACGTGTAAAACTTCTTCTTGAGGAACTCCATATTTGCCCACACGGGCTTCCTTCCACAAAACATGTGCAGGAAGAGATGTTTCTGAACTTTCCTCCTTCTGCAGCTACACATTAAGTCATACAATTTGATCAGATAAAACTAATATATGATGAACAAATTTGTTATCGCAATTTATAAATACTTACCATGGATTGTTCTAAGCGTCCATATCCGACACGTCCTTTTCGGTACGGATATGCGGGACTTGATGCTCTTTCCCGATTTGTAGCACTTATTCTTTGAAAAACCGGGTCTTGTCTTTTGGATTTGAAAGCTTCCCATTCTTCAGTCGATATCAAACTTTCATATTTTTTAGGAAGCTCCGCATCCACAAAATTACCATCCGCATCCTTAAGGAACTTGGATGATAAAAATGTCTGAAACCCTCTTAGAAGCTTTCCGGCCAACTTCATACAAAAACCTCTTCTTTCTTCTTCGATGTTAAAACATCGCTAAGAAAAACATACAGATTGATAGTTAGTATCGGTAATTGAAAAAACATAATTGATACCGTATAATTAAGGGCCAAATGATTGTACCTTTATCTCACTCCAAATTTTTTCTTTCGACTCATTCAGCTCTTTGTTTCTCCAATCATCACATGTAATGGGAATTTCATTCCTTACTAGTGCACCGATAAAACTAGTTAAGGTATGCCCATTAGGTTCTATAAGCTGTCCCTGGTTGTTCCAACAGACATCTAGTATGATGCCTCGAGATCTTCCTTGGACCACCCTCCTCATTACTGTGATGCCTCTTCGAATTTCTTCTTCCGCGGATACTTTTTTACTAACTTCCTCCTGTTAGTTATCAGCCATGTCTAACCTGTAATAAACCAAGGAAACCATCAAATATCAAATATAACTTATAATCAAAGCAATTGAAAACAAAAAAATAAAGAAATCATGCATTATCAGATATAACTTATAATCAAAGCAATTGAAAACAAAAATATAATGAAATCATGCATTATCACATATAACTTATAATCAAAACAATTGAAAAAAAAAATAAAGAAACCATGGATAATTTACCTAAGTCACTAACATCTCTTTCTTTTCTTTGTTGGAATATTAATCACTTGTTTCTTAGCAATGCGTACGGATGAATTGATCCAAATTCCCTCATTATGATCGTTTCTTATATATGACTCATCCGGTATAAGATCCTCAACTTCATCATTTCTATTCAACTCATTCCGTCTAATGCATGACTCATTCTCAACATCAATATCACATTGATCGACACCGCTATCATCAGTCACTTTGTTAGAGAAAAGCACTATAGACCATTTTGTACTCTTCGGGTCATTCACATAGAACACTTGTTTAGCTTGAGATGCTAGAATAAAAGGTTCATCTTTGTACCCCACCCTAGTAAGATCAACTTGCAAAAATCCAGACTTATCCATTCGTATGCCACTACTATTCACCCACTTGCAACCAAAGATGGGAATCTGAAACTTCTCGTAATCAAATACCCAAATGTGCTCAATAACTCCAAAATATGACAAATTTGCATATTTGGGGTTTAAGTCCTTCATATTTGATATATGCATTGCTTCAGCTAGCACGGTGACACCACTATTTTGCATAGTACTCTTATCATCTTGTTCTTTGGTATAAAATGTGTATCCATTAATTGAATATGCGCTATGAGAAAACACATGCAAACTTGGACCATATGCCAAACATCTCAACATTTCTGTTACCGAAGAAGGATCTGAAGAGCGCTTCAAATAAATATGATCCTTCAACCATTGTATGAAACTTTGATTGTGCTCTATAACTATCCAATTTTCATTTCTGTTCGGATTTAACCTTCGGAGTACATCCTTGTGCATTTCAACATATGGCTCAACCTCATTATTATTGTGCAGAACATACAAATGAACTTGATCCCGTTCATCCCTTGATATTGTCACAATTTTATTCCCAATTAATTTTTTACCTTCCATTTTGTCGAAAATCTGAGCTCTGGGGAGTCCAATCGATTGAACGTTAGACAAATATTCGGTACAAAACTCAACAGCTTCTTCAACAATGTATCGTTCAACAATACAACCCTCTGGTCGACTTCGGGATTTCACGTACCCTTTTAATATTTTCATATACCGTTCAGCAGGGTACATCCATCTCATATATGCTGGTCCACACAACTGTGTCTCTTTCACAAGATGAACAACTAAATGAACCATTATGTCAAAAAAAGACGGAGGAAAATACATTTCAAGCTCACACAAGGTAATTACAATCTCTTTTTGTAGTGTTGGTAAGATCTCGGGATCGATCACCTTACTACAAATTGACCTAAAGAAAAAACACAATTTAGTTATGGCACTTCTTACTTTTTCTGGCAAAATAGAACGTATACCTATCGGTAGAAAATGTTCCATTATAACATGGCAATCATGTGTCTTCAAATTCTTCAACTTGAGGTCTTTCATAGAAACAAGTCTTCTGATATCAGATGAGTATCCTTCTGGAACCTTAACTTCACTCAGAGACTTACACAATTTTTTTTTCTCCTTTCTAGATAAAGTAAAAGCAGCAGGTGGTAGATATGTTCGTCTTCCTTTCTTCACGGGTGCTAATTCAGTTCTCATTCCCATTTTTAACATGTCCTCCCTTGCTTTAAGGCCATCCTTAGACTTGCCTTTTATATTGAGTAATGTACCGATAACACTTTCAAATACGTTTTTTTCAATATGCATAACATCGAGAAAATGTCTCACGTACAAAGACTTCCAATATGGCAATTCAAAAAATATCGACCTTTTCTTCCACCCACCTTTCACAATCTTATGTGCAAAAGGCTTGCCAAACTCAGTACGCACATCTTTCACCTTTTCAAAAACTTGTTCACCTGACAATGCGGGTGGAGCTCTACGATGTTCGGTGTCTCCATTGAATGCTTTTCTCCACCCACGGTAGTGATGTTTAGAATGTAAGAATCTACGATGACCGAGAAACACATTCTTCTGGCAAAGTTCCAATCGAATCGTATCGGTTCCGTCTTCACAAACAGGACACGCACGTTGACCTTTAATGCTATACCCAGATAGATTCCCGTATGCTGGAAAATCATTAATTGTGCCAAATAACATCTCCCTCAAATTGAAACTTTCTTTCCTATATCCATCATAAACCTCCACACCGTTCTCCCACAAAATCTTTAAATCTTCGATCAGAGGTGTCAAGTATACGTCTATGTCATTCCCTGGTTGTTTAGGCCCAGAGATTAACATAGATAACATCATGTACTTACGCTTCATACATAGCCACAGAGGTAGGTTATAAATCATAAGAATCACAGGCCATGTGGTATGTGAGATACTTTGAAGACCATGTGGGTTCATTCCATCAGTAGATAATGCCAATCGAAGGTTTCTTGCTTCTGATCCAAACTCAGGATAATCGTTATCAATCTTCGACCACTGTGGTGAATCAGCCGGATGCCGATACATTCCATCAATAATTCTTTCATCTGCATGCCAAGTAAGATGTATTGCATCGGTTTCACTACGAAACATGCGCCTAAATCTCGGAATTATCGGAAAATACCATAAGACTTTTGCGGGAGATAATCTTTTCTTATATCGAGACAAACCGCATTTAGGGCACTCAGTTAACATTGCATATTCGTTACGAAACAAAATGCAATCGTTAGGACAAGCATGTATCTTATCATAGCTCATGCCAATAGAGCACAACATTTTTTTTCCTCATAGGTTCGATTAGGAAGAACATTATCATCCGGTAGCATTTCTCTCATAAGGGCCAACAACTCTGTGAAACTTTTATCCGACCATCCATTGCCCGCCTTTAAGTTGTACAACTTTAATACCGCAGAAAGTCTTGAGAATTTAGTGCAACCTTTGTACAACGGTTTCTCTGCATCGCTTACCATCCTCTCAAACATTTCAGGACAATCATGAAGATCTTCTTCCAGTGCTTCTACAATCTCTTCAACTCGATCACAATCGTATGTTTCCGTGTCTTTGTCGTATGAAGCATAGGTCGTATTACTTTTTCCACTCGATTCAACATTCTCGTTAATTTTCTCACCATGAAATATCCAACACTGATAACTTTGATCAATTCCATGCCTCAGCAAATGCGATTTCAATCCATGTGCGTCAACCTTACCAATATAACAACAACGCAAGCAAGGACAATGCATTCGTCTGGGGTTTTCAGCGTGTTGAACAGCATACTTAACGAATTCCAAAACCCCACTCTCGTACTCTTTGGTCATTCGATCGGCACAGATCCATGTTTTATCCATGGTTTTCCTACTTATTAAAGTAAACAATTAATCCAGACGAAAATACATAACTAAGGTAGTATCTTTGAACATTCAACTGGTCAAAACTATTATTCCATAGTAGTTTCAATGAACATTCAAATTGATTTCAAAATACATTCACCAAAATCCATTTAACATCCTAACTAGTATTCACCTGTCACCAAACTTTGTAGCTTGTTCTTTTCAGACTAGCATGAGTTACTAAATTGATACACTAACTACTACTTTAACTCCTATTAGCATTTCAATAACTGATTTCAAAATACACTAATAAACCTTGTCCATTCAATATTAACTAACTTACTAACTTTATTTGCCAATTCAAACATGACTAACCAACTTTCCTAAATAACTAACTGAATCACATTTCAAATTTCATAACAGTCCCTCTAACAAAACTGTTCTAATTAATCTCTAACAGTCTCTGACACATAATTAACAGTTTCATAGCTAACTATCGAATCAACTCAACTAACAATCATATTATCATTAACCAACTAACTACTTTTCACTAACTTACTAACTTAACTAACATTTCAAACTAACACTTTAATTCCCTAAACACTAACTGATTCAACTTCAAAACCAACATTCAACCCTAAGGCAACAGAATAAACTTCAAAATCTCAAAATTTGGGTCATTTTATATGACTGAGTTTACCACAATGATCCTGGTTCCCTTTTTATGCTATACCTGATTTAACCGCTTAGTCAGTACTTTTAAATTATTATTTGCTGGCTTGTCTCCTGGAATTATGTTATGTAATTGATTATTTAGTACTTATCTTGCTTCTTCCAAGGACTTATACTAAACTTCTACAAAACTGCTTTTCTGTATTTGATAAGAAATGGGATTATTCACTGTCATCGATTTTCTTATGGTGTGCCTTCATTTCAGCATGTACAAAAGAGTGGTTTTTAATTCATTCCTATTTAGTAAAGAACAGTGTACTATATATGAGATGATTTGTACAGTGCAGAATTTGAATATTGATATTCTTTACCAAAAACACAAGATCTTGCACATTGGTGATACAGAAAAATACAGAAAAATATAAAATGGGGCAAGAGTTTTCACACATAATGTTCATCTATAACACATTATATAAAATCAAATATCACTCACAAACCATAAACATTCACATATGCAAGAATGAATACAATGTAGTCATTACCTCTACTTCAACATGCATGTGGTACCAAAGTTATTTAGGGTTTGAGAAAGAGACTTACCAAGGTGTGGTTATGGTGAGAAGTACGTGAGCACCGCCGGTACAGTGAGAAGGAAGGGTTTGTTTCGCTGCCGGTATAGTGAGAAGAAATACGTGAGCACCGCCGGTACCAAAGTTATTTAGGGTTTGTTTCCAGAGAGAAATACGTGAGCACGGCCGCCGAGAGTGAGAAGGTAGGGTTATTGTGTGAGTTGAGAAGAAGGTTACGGCTGATGGAGATTGAGGGGAAGAGGAAATGGCGTAAGTTTTTGAGGTGAGTGAAGAAGAGGGAAAACAAAAGAACAGAGAACGAAAGCGCTTTTGTGGTCTGAAATTTTATTTTAATAAGACCTTAGACAGCGCTTTTGTGGAAAGCGCTTTCTAAGGTATGCCTAAGACAGCGCTTTCCAAAAGCGCTTTCTAAACCCCCCCTTAGACAGCGCTTTTGGTTTTAATTTTTTTTTTTAATTTAAAGACTTTAGACAGCGCTTTACCAAAAGCGCTGTCTAAAGTCTATATTTATAAGCGCTTTCTAAAAGCGCTGTCTAAGGGGGGGTCTTAGACAGCGCTTTTAGAAAGCGCTGTCTAAGACCCCCCATTAGACAGCGCTTTTATTATTTTCTTGGAACATTTTCCGTGTTTGTTTTTAATTTTAACCTTAGACAGCGCTTTCTTTTAAAAGCGCTGTCTAAGATGCGCTGTTAAAAGTCATTTTTGGCGTAGTGAAAATATATCACAAAATATGGTCCAAGTGGACAAAGTGAAAATGACATTAACGTAAACAATTAGAATGGTATGAATAATGGCAAATGAATAAATCTTAAAAAATAAAGTGCATTAAAAATAAAGAACTTGAAATTAAATGTTATTTGTTGATAAGTTAGAAGTTAGTATTGCTTTTGCTTTTGCTTTTTTATTTAAGTCATTCTTTGGAGAACACTCAACCCACTTATGACAAGCATGGATCCTTGAACCAAGACATTTTCCAAAGGAAGGAAAAAAGACCAAGTTTTCACACAATACCATGAAAGAGGGTAGACTTACAATCTCACTAACTAGAATGATATGCCTTTTGTGTCAAAATTTAGCGCTATGTTAAGCAATCGTAATTGGACTTATGTAGAAGTCACAACTATTTGAGGTCGGACAATAGAATTTTGGTGTTAATGCATGTTAGAGACATAGTATGATGAACTATGCTCATGAAATATACCACACATAAAAAGGATATGCAAAGTGGGGGAACTAATCTCATCCATACTTATGTTGATTTTGCAATTAACTAGCTTTAGGATATTGAGATATTATAGGTCCATGATATGAATGCATACAGAACGGGAATGAGATGAAGAGGGAAGGGGAATGGATAAAACACAAATTGGACAAAGGAGGAATTTTACCAAGTTAAGATCATTCATTCATTTTGGGAGATATATGGAATGTACATTCCATCAATCCCCTAAATCCAATGATCTTAACCGAACAAAGTCAAAGCAACCTTGACCAAGGCCCAACAACACAAGTCAAAATCACAAAGGCAATTAAAATGGCTCAACACAATTAATTTGGCATTTAAACAATTAAAAATATTAAAAATAATGCATTAAATTAAATATAGTTGATCAATTTCCTAAAACCTCATCAAAACACCAAAGAAATGGTCATGAGATTTATCATAGGTCAAACAAGGTCAAAGGACCTTGGAGAAAAAATTTCATAATTTTTGGAAACTTAAAAGTATTTTTAAACAATTAAAAATATTCACAAAATTAATTAAATCATGAAAAATATTATTAATCATCCAAAAAATATTTTTAATTCAGAAAATGAAAGAGGATTTTATTTAAAATGTTTTGGTGAAATCTCATATTTTTTGGATCAATATTAAAATTAATATGAATTTATGAAAATCTAAGGAATATAAATAAAAATCAGATAATCAAAAAAATGTGGACCACTTGATTTCCCTCATTAATTGAGGTGGCAGATCAAGTGGTGGAGAAAGCGCGTTCCATGATGCACTTGAGTCAATTGACCACACGCTAGGTAATCACAATGTACGCTCCTGATTAAAACATTTTAAACTCATATAATGGCTCTGAACACTTCCAGCGCATCGCCGAAGCCAAAGGTCGGTCATCTTCTCCGATGACCCTGGACGGACTGGTTCAATCATCACCACATCATAAATGAAAAAAGAGGACATGGTCTTAAAGGAAAAATGGCGTAGGTCATGAATGTCACCTTAGTTTTAACTAAGTCCAAATACATAGAGAGATACGTGGAGTTGCATTTTGAGGTGTGTCAACTGAATTTCTTCGATTTGACCTCAAAGCAACTCAATCTTCTTGCCTACATTGGTAGGACTTCAGACAACCAAGGATCCAAGAGAATTGATGAGAATTGAGAGAGAATCAAATAGGAGAAAAATATGGAAAAATACCTTCAATGTTATGCAGAAATGGATCTCTCTTGCTTCAATTCGTGCTTGATCTTGCTTATGGAGCTTGTGGAAGTGGTTTAAGAGTAATGTAAAGCTTTGGAACCTGGAGTTTTTGAATCTCCAAACAGTGAGATTCAAACTCAAATTTCAGTTGAAATTACACAGATTTTCCTTTAAATTGAGAGGGTTTGAAAGTTTGGGGGCAAAGTTGGCGCCCAAGGTCCTTTGAATTGAGGCATTGGACCTCTATTTATAGAAATGGGAAGTGTTATTTCCACACTTGAAAAATTCTCCAAATTGGCAATGCAATGCACATGATTACATGGGTGTGTGTAGGCCCATGAAGCAATCAAAATAGGTCCATAATCAACTGAAATGAGGTCTGCATGAAGCTTGGATGGCAAGGCAAAGTTATTTGAACATTTGAATCATGAATCTTGCCAACTGATGCAGGCCTGTTTAAGCTATGCACAGACCTATCAAACTTTATACAAAATGAATGAATTAGGGCTCTTTGGAAAACATAGATCAATAGGAACAATTCTTATGTTGAACACTTTTCCATTTGGAACATGTATCATGGTGAATTTTGAGGTGGAAGTTTGGAAATTTCAACATGTCAAAATATTTTCTAAGTTTCAAACCACATATTCAATTATTCCACCTTCTTTAACTTCTTATGTGAGCTCCAAATTAGAAAAGTGTCTTCATCAAAGTTGTAGATCTTTCAAAAAAGCTTAAAGATGGTCATAAATTTAATATCATTTGGATTTAGGATTAGTGAGTTATGTATTTTTGAAGTTGAGGAAAATCACTTGTTCAATGATATTGGTCCAAAAATACCTATAATGTATCCTCATATCACATGCTCATAAACGTTGATTTAGCTATCACTCCAAACATAAAAGTTGAAGTAGACACCTTGAATTTGATTATTCAACTTGGAAATATTTCATCTCATAAAAATTTATCAATTTATCGCCTTGGGAAGTTGACTTTCAAATTAGGGTTTAGACAAAATGACCTATAATGTTTCAACATAGAAAATGACTTTCCAAGAAAATTTAGATCTAGACCTCAACATGAAAGTTGTTTGTAATGTAATATAGAGTAAATTTTCTCTTGGAATCATTCTTATATGATGAAAATTGTAGGAGATAGGGCCTAGGGAGACCCAGTTTTGATCAGATGAGTTCATCTGGCCAACCACCATCAACCATCTTGCTAACTTACAATTCTATTGACTTTTTAGGCTCATGGTAAATCATATATGCATAAGATGATGAATTTTGAAGTGTCCCTTGAAAAATTTGATCAATTGATGAGGAAGCTTGTTGAAGAAGTTACTCAAGATGCCCAAATGAACTAGGGTTTCCAAGGCAAACCAACTCCAAACTCTTGAAGAATGCTTGACCAAAATAACATGTAGAGATCAAGGAGACTCATATATGATGCCTAGAGACATTATGGATCATTCCTTGGTTGAACTCTTGGCAATGAGGGTCTTAAACCCTAGATGTGAACTTGATAGATCAATGGTGATCATGCCCTACCTACATAAGAGTTAGGCAAATGCAAAGGCATATTTTTGGTATTTTGGTTAGTAAAACAATAATATACAAGTATGATACAATCATGTGGTGCTTGGTGATCTCTCCCAAAACAAACCCAATGTAAGAGGGGCAAGGAGGATGCCAAGGTATGATCTCAATGCTAATGCAAATGATGAGATTGCATGAGGGATCTTAGGGTCAAAATTGGGGGTCTTACAGCTGCCCCTATTTAAGGACATTCTAACTGAGGAGGTGAAGGTTAAAATCTTCATATCGACTCAATAGAATGGGCTTAAATAACAACATATAGAAATGAACTCTTTGTGGGGAAATATTGCCACAAAGGAAAAGAAGTCAGAGATACCGAAGGCCTGCATGAGCATAATGCATTCCATGAGGAAAAATCACTAGGGAGACAGAGGCTCCGGGGGACAAAAAGGGTTATGCGTAAGCCAGGCTACGACTTAAAACTGCTAGGGGACTAGAGGAATTCCATAAAAATGGAAAGACTCAACCGGGGAAACAAAATAACCTCTGCAGGGGAAACAAATAGATCAGGATAAAACTGAAATACTCGAATCATGCAGGAAAAGAGAATACACTAAGGAAATATGCACTCAACTCAACTGGGGAAGAAATAAACTTTAACACAGGAGGAGCAAAAATTTATTATCCACTACTTGTTACTGGGTAATAAACATCTGTCAGAGAGGACACCCGTTACCGATTAGGGTAAACATATCAAGGATGACTCACTGAGGGATGCCAGGAGGTGCATTCATTATCGGTTACTGGGTAAGAATAGCCTTGCTGGGGATAAGCTGAACAATAGGATTTATAACTACCGGTTACTGGGCAGAAGACCAAAGATGAGAATATCCGTCATCGGTTAAGATGAACATATCAAGGATATACTCAAAGGAAAGAAAATTTGTCATCGGTTAAGATGAACATATCAAGGATAGTCTTGTCTGGAGATGTTAAAGAGGATATCCGTCATCGGTTAGGATGAACATATAAAGGATAAACCACCTGAACAGAAAGTAGGAATTACATCTATCGAATGCTGGATAGAATACCATCAAAGAGAATATTTGTCACCGGTTAGGATGGACATATCAAGGATAGACTCCGAGGGGAAAAAATAGGAATTACATTTATCAGTTACAGGATAGAAGACCACAAAGAGGATATCCCTCACCGGTTAAATTGAACATATCAAGGATAAACTCTGCAAGTGGAGAAAAGCAGGATTTACAACTACCGGTTACTGGGCAGAAGACCGCAAAAGAGAAGGAAGCATGTCATCGGTTAGGATGAACATATCAAGGATTAACTCTCTGGGAAACAAAATAGGGATTACAACTACCTTTTTATTGGGTAGAATACCAAAAAGGAGAGTATCTGTCACCGGTTAAGATGTACATATCAAGGATAAACTCAAAGCAGGGGAAGAAAATATCTGTCATCGGTTAGGATGAACATATCAAGGATATACTTCCTGGGGAAACGTGAAAACGATTCCTCTACGGAGAAAAAGGTTACTTTTTCCGGGTATTGGGCAAGAAGTAACAAACTGCAAACTAAGAAGAATATTACCAGTTACTGGGTGATAAACTCTTAGGGGACCCAAAGCATCTATCTAGGTAAGATCTAGAAAGAAGCGGTCAATCAAGACTCAACCCAATGAGGATATAACTCAAGGGGAGAGGTTCCATCCAGATAATCAACTAGGGATGAAGCTGAAACAAAAATCATTCACGAGGAAATAACTCAGTGGGTAAAAGAGAAAGGTTAAAGTCTTTCTGCTTAAGGGGCTCACACTCTACTATTGAAGGAGGACAGACATCAAACTTGCATGGGGATAAAGTACCACCATAACAAAGAATTTTTAAAAAAAAAACAAGAATGAATTAACAAGTGTGATGATGCAATGATGAATTATATGTATATGTATATATGATGATTATGTTGACAAAATAATCACAAAGGATACAAGAGTGTCGTAGATTTGAATCATCGATGCAATTCTCGGTCAATCCACAAAAGAGGGAGACAACTGCTGGAGAAAGGGGAGATCAACATCCCAAAGGCTCAACCCTAGTTGGGGAAGGAGGAGATCTTCTGAGGAAAATTGTTCTGACTCCGCTGGAGACCAAATATGAACTTAGCTAGGGAATAAATACTAAACTCCGTAGGGGATCAATCAACCAACTCAGCTGGCGACTTCACCAAGGAAATGCCAAATAATAATCGTTTGGAGAAATCAACAAACACCAAGTGCTGAATAATCCTGTCGAGGATGAAAGAGAAAATGCGGCTACTGCTTAGGGAGAACCAATAATGCTCCACACTTAGGGCTTACTACTTTCGAACCATTGTTGATATTCCTCTTAAATGAAATCGATTGCTTAAAATTCATTCTTTTAAATGTTTAAGAAAAATGATTTTGATTTAAAACTTTATTTTTCACAAATGATCATAATAAAATTTAAAACTATTTGGCGGGAATAAATAAGAGTAGAAACAATTGGATAAAAGCTCAACTTTATTTACTAGAATGGTAGTCTGTAAATGACAAGACTCCATAGATATTTACAAAGTTGAAAATGGTAATTTACATGGAAAAGGAGTACATTGAATACAATGATCACTAATCCTTCTATCAACTCTTGATATCCATTGTGCTTTTGACTGCTGCTGGGGATCAGAATCAACCGTTGTGCTCAACAACGTCTTCAAAACAGAAGATCAGCAGGATGTAGTTACTTGCCATAATCCCTAATTTTTGCATAAATTGCCCCAAGGTGGGGTACTCAATTTATCGGGATCATTCTTTTTGTTTTATGTCTCTAATTTTTGCCTGGATCTCCCTTTCGGGTTTTCAATCCACCGAGACGCTTTTTTTTTTTGCCTAAGCCACCCTTTTGGGCTTTCAACTTAGCGAGTTGTTCTTTTATTTTTTAGGCGAAGTATTTCTTGACTGCATCTACTTTCACAGGACAAGTGAACTCTCCACCATCCATAGTTGTAAGAATCAAAGCACCGCCTGAAAAGGCTCTCTTGACAACATATGGGCCTTCAGAATTAGGAGTCTATTTGCCCCTAGAATATGGTTTGAATGATAGAATCTTCTTGAGCACCAGGTCACCTTCTCTGAACACGCGAGGTCTGACCTTCTTATCAAAAGCTTTCTTCATCCTCTGCTGATATAACTGACCATGAAACATGGCAGTCAATCTCTTCTCTTCAATAAAATTCAGCTGATCATACCTGGCCTGACACCATTCAGCCTCAGTCAACTTGGCTTCCATCAAAATACGCAGTGATGGAATCTCAACCTTTACGGGGATCACTACTTCCATACCATATATAAGAGAGAAGGGGGTTGCCCGTGTTGAAGTGCGGATGGATGTACGATACCCGTGCAAAGCAAATGGGAGCATCTCATGCCAATCCTTGTACGTCACAACCATCTTCTGAATAATCTTCTTGATGTTCTTGTTTGCAGCCTCAACAGCCCCATTCATCCTAGGTCTATAGGGAGAAGAATTATGATGGGCAATCTTGAAGTCTTTGCAAAGAGGTTCCACCATATTATTATTCAAGTTTGATCCATTATCAGTAATGATCTTACTTGGCACACCATAACGGCATATGATCTGATTCTTGATAAACCTTACAACAACTTGCTTGGTTACATTCGCATACGATGCCGCTTCAACCCATTTTGTGAAGTAATCAATTGCCACCAAAATGAAACGATGCTCATTCGAAGCTTTAGGCTCAATCATGCCAATCATATCAATTCCCCACATGGAGAAGGGACATGGGGAGGAAATGATGTTCAATAGTGTCGGAGGAACATGAATCTTATCCGCATAAATTTGACACTTGTGGCACTTCTTCACAAACTTGCAACAGTCAGATTCCATTGTCAGCCAATAGTAACCTGCTCGCAACATCTTCTTCACCATTGCATGTCCATTGGAATGTGTACCAAGGGAACCTTAATGGACTTCAGCCATCAATAGGTCTGCTTCGTGTCTATCCACGCATCTGAGCAAAACCATATCGAAGTTTCTCTTGTACAAAACATCACCATTCAGGTAGAAATTGTCAGCTAATCTTCTCAAAGTCTTCTTGTCTTTCAATGATTCCCCAGACGGGTAAATTTGACTTTGGAGGAAACACTTGATATCAAAATACCACGGCTTTTCATCTTTGGCTTCTTCAACAACAAACACATGAGATGGCCTATCAAGACGCATCACAGTCAAATTGGGAACTTCATTCCAATATTTCACCCCATAATGCAAGCTTCATATTCTGCCATATTGTTCGTACACTTGAAAGTCAATCTAGCTGTAAATGGAAAATGCGTGCCTTGAGGAGTAATAATCATTTCCCCAATGCCATTACCATACTAATTTACAACTCCATCAAATACCATGCCCCAACGGGAACCAGGTTTTGGCCCTTCTTCAAGCAATGGTTCATCATAATCTTTCACTTTCAAGTACAAGATTTCTTCATCAGAAAAATCATACTACACTGAATGGTAATCTTCAATTGGTTGGTGAGCCAGATGGTCAGCCCAGACACTACCTTCGATCACTTTCTAAGATCAGTATTCAATATCATACTCTGACAACAACATCTGCCAACGAGAAATCCTCTCAGTTAAAGCAGGCTTCTCAAAAATGTACTTGATTGGATCCATTTTGGATATCAACCAAGTGGTATGATTTAACATGTACTAACGCAGACGCTTAGCAACCCAAGCCAATGCGCAACAAGTCTTCTCTAGCATAGAATACCGAGTCTCACAGTCGGTGAACTTCTTACTGAGGTAGTAAATTGCAAAGTCTTTCTTTCCAGTCTCATCTTGCTGACCAAGAACACAACCCATACTCTCTTCAAGCACAGTCAAATACATGATCAAGGTCTTTCTTCAATAGGTGGAGACAGAATCAGAGGCTCAAGTAGATTTCCTTGATACTGTCAAAAGCTTTCTGGAAATCTTTGGTCCAATCACAAGACTGATCTTTCTGAAGAAGCTTGAATATAGGCGCACATGTGGCAGTCATGTGTGAAATGAATCTTGAGATATAATTCAAGCGACCGAGAAAACCTCTGACTTGCTTCTCAGTTTTGGGCACAGGCATCTCTTGTATTGCTTTAACCTTGGCAGGATCAACTTCAATACCCTTCTCGCTGACAATAAAGCCCAACAACTTACCAGAACGAACACCAAAAGTACACTTATTGGGATTCAAGCGGAGTTTATACTTCCTCAAACGTTGGAATAACTTCAACAAATGCTCAACATGTTCCTCTTCATCAATAGATTTAGCAATCATGACATCAACATAGACCTCAATCTCTTTATGCATCATATCATGAAAAAGAGTAGTCATTGCTCTTTAGTAAGTTGCACCATCATTCTTCAAACCGAAAGGCATCACTCTATAACAGAATATTCCCCAAGGTGTAATGAATATGGTCTTCTCCACATCTTCAGGTGCCATCTTGATCTCATTATATCTGTAAAATCCGTCCATAAACGAAAAGACTTTGAATTTAGTTGTATTGCCTACCAACATATCAATGTGTGGCAGAGGGAAATCATCTTTCGGACTAGTTTTGTTCAAATCTTTGTAATCAACACACATACGGACTTTTCCATCTTTCTTCGGCACATGCACAATATTGGCCACCCACTGCGGATACTCAGCGGTCACAAGGAAACCGACATCAATATGCTTTTGCACTTCTTCTTTGATTTTCACTGCCATATCAGGATGCGTCGTTCTCAATTTCTGCTTGACTGGAGGGAATTCTAGCTTCAACGGCAATCTATGCTCCACTATCTTAGAATCCAACCCAGACATGTCTTGATAGGACTAAGAAAACACATATGAATACTCTCGAAGAGGATCAATCAACCCCTTCTTAACATCTAGACACAGTCGAGACCCAATCTTGACTTCCTTCACGTCATCTTTGGAATCCAAGTTGACTAACTCAATCTGCTCTTCGAATGGATGAATGGCTTTTCCTTCATGCTTAAGAAGACGAGACAATTCATCACTCACTTCTTCATCACTTTCCTCCTCAGCCTAAAACA
The DNA here is from genome assembly GCF_024323335.1 of Lathyrus oleraceus. Classification (NCBI taxonomy): domain Eukaryota; kingdom Viridiplantae; phylum Streptophyta; class Magnoliopsida; order Fabales; family Fabaceae; genus Lathyrus; species Lathyrus oleraceus. The sequence goes on along the minus strand of NC_066579.1, from coordinate 174,423,897 downwards.
TAGGGAATTCAAAATTTGGAGAAGGAGAAGGATCATTGTATTCAATGGGGTTAGAAACCAACCTGCATAATGATTTGATATTTTGATTTTGGAGAAATGAATTTGTGACCAAACATTATACAGATGGACAATTATATTATTTATTCATGTTTTTTGTGATTACCATTTTCAGAATAAAGCAAAAAGTAAAAACAAAACATCATAGATGTGGATGAATAGAATTATATTTTATTAATGATCAAATTGAAAATGCCCAAACAATGTTCACTTCTCCCTTAGGCATAGAAGAAGGATTTTTGAAAAACAAATAAAAGCAATTACTTAGATAGATGCATAATAACAGGAATATCAACAGCAATCCAATTGTTTCAAGCTTTTCCATGCGTCACAAAATTGGTGCAGTCTTCCTCTTCGTCATCCTCTAGCACAGCAACTAAGTGTTGTTCATTGCCATGAATGAACCCTCCTCTATAGAAGCTGAGTTGCACATTATCAGATCTAGCAGCTGACGAACCTTGCTGGAAACCCAAACCGGCTCTATTCTTGTTATTGGAGACCTCTGCCATCTGCCTCCACTGATCAACATTTCCATCTTCAACAATCTTCCTTGCATCTTTGAATGAGGACATGGGTGCCCCAACTCTCTTTTCAACAGTAATAGATAAGGCTTGGTTCAGAGTTCCAACCTTTTCCTTAGCTTCAATATAAGAGAAAGATGACAGGTGGCTGAGTAACACTGCCTTCTCCCCGCCAACAATGACTAACTTCCCATTCTTGACAAATTTGAGCTTCTAATGCAACATGGATGTAACAGGTCCCGCCTCGTGAATCCATGGCCTTCCTGACAGACAACTATAGGTCAGGTGGATATCCATTACTTGAAAAGTAATATGGAAGTCACTCGGACCTATATTTACCGGAAGGTTCACTTCACTAATCACCGTTTTGTGTGAACCGTCAAAAGCTTTGACGATCATACCACTATATCTCATAGGCGCTCCTTGGTATGACAACTTTGACAATGTTGACTTTGGAAGCACATTCAACAAAGATCTGGTGTCAACTAGCATATTTCACAAAGCGTCATCTTTGCAGTTCATGGAGATATGCAAAGCCAAGTATATGATTCCTACCCTCCTCAGGGATTTCTTCATCACAGAAACTGAGGTTATTACAGGAAGTGATGTTAGCTACAATATGGTCGAACTGATCCACCATAACATCATGTTCCACGAAAGCTTGCTCTAGAACTCTCTGCAGTGCTTCTTTGTGCGCTTCGGAACTCATCAACAGAGACAGTACTGAAATCTTTGAGGGGTTTAGAGTAGCTTCTCCACCACATTGAACTCACTTTTCTTTATCAGCCTGAGTACCTCATCATCATCATTAGTCTTCAAGCCATTGGATTCACCAGACTGACACCTTGGATTACTAACTGATTCTACAACAGGCACATCCACCTTCTTATTGACAGTCAAATCTTCTGCATTCTTCGGGAACACCGGCCCAAACACACGACCATTGTGGGTCACCTTAGTAACATCAACAATGCTTACAACAGAATTGGTCGTAGGCAAAGGAACCTCTTGACCATCTTTCACCATAGTCGCATTATACTGATACGGGACAGCTTTATCGGATGTGTACGGGACCGTACCCGCTAACCATATAACCAACGAAGATACTGATCTCTTGTCGATGTTGTTACTGCTGCTCCTATCATACAGGATGACCACTCTCTCAGGACTCTTGAAAATTGGTACTATAACATTGACATCGTCATCTATGTGACGGGATTGAACAATCTGGATCAAGCTTTCATCCATCAACCGCTGGATGTCTCTCTTCACGACCATACAACCTCTAGGATTGATACTGCAAATAGCATAACCATCATGGTTATGCTCACAATCACTAACCAAGCAAGTATCCTTGTGCATCCTCACCAAGGATCTTCTAATGAAGCGTACATCGAATACCTTGAACTCGCATGGACAACCGTCCACATATTAACAGAAGAGTTTCCATGGGTAGGCAGTGGGTTAGCTTTGACATTCGGCACTCGGTCCTCAAAGGACCATTCCACTCTTTACCAGCTTCTGAACTTCATATTTGAGCGGGTAATAGTTATCTATATCATGTTTGGGAGCTCCTTGATGAAAAGCACAATGGAGTTCCGGTTTGTACCACCATGGAAGTGGTTCAGGGATTTGCGGAGGATTTCTTGGTTGTAGCAGGTTCTTGAGAACCAAAGACGGATATAGCTTTGCATACATCATCGAAATTGGGTCAAAAGAGACCTTCTTCCTCTCAAAATTCGGTTGTTGATGATTGTTGGTATTATTGTTGTTGTACGTGTTTGTTCGTTGTTGTGGTTGTTGTTGTTGACGTTGTTGTTGTTGAATTGGTGCTGATTGATTTGCTGAAAACACTGGAATAACTAAAGATACTTGATAATGATGTTGAAGGGGTGGTTGATTTCTTCTTATCTGAGGCCTCCTTTGCCTCCCAACTGAAACTGCATTGGCTTCACTGTCCTTCTTCTTACTAAAATGGTTTCCATACCTCTTGCTGGATAACACCTCCTCTCTACACAACCGTGCTTTTCGGGCTCCTTCTTCGAGCCTCATCCCCATGTTTACCATCTCGGTAAAATGACTGGGGGCGCTGGCAATCATTCGCTCATAGTAAAATGAGCTCAGCGTCTTCAGAAAAATCTTGGTCATCTCCTTTTCCTCTAAAGGAGGGGTAATCTGAGCAGCAAGTTCTCTCCATCTTTGTGCATACTCCTTGAATGTCTCCTGGTTTTTATGAGACAACGATCCCAACTGGTCCCTATCTGGAGCCATATCAACATTGTATTTATACTTCTTCACAAATGCTTCGCCCAAATCATTGAACGTGCAGATGCTCTCACTATCCAATCCCATGTACCACCTTAGAGCAGCACGGGTCAGATTGTCTTAAAAATAATGGATCAACAACTGATTGTTATCTGTTTGAGTAGACATCTTTCTGGCGTACATCACCAAGTGGCTGAGTGGACATGTATTCCCTTTGTATTTTTCAAAGTCAGGCACTTTGAATTTCACCAGAATCTTCACATTTGGAACCAACACAGTTCCGCAACACTCTTCCCAAATAGGTATTTACCTCTCAAAGTTTTCAACTCCTTGTGCAACTCAAGAAATTGATCTTTCATCTCATCCATCTTCTCATACACATTCGGGCCCTCAGACAGCTCGGAATGATAGATGGTGTCTTCTACACGAGGCAGGGTATACACAATAGATGGTTGCACAAATATGATCGGGCTAGATACCGACATAGAAGCAAAGGTAGGTGCAAAGCCTTCAGGCATGAAGTTTGGCGGCATTCCTCACGGGAATCTGGCAGGCATATGCGGTGCAAAATGAGCAACAAATGCAGGAATAGTGGAGGTAGCCACCTCTGAAATAACAGTCCTTTGAGGAGGAGGAGTTGCAGGTGTTGGAGAAGACTGGCTCTTAGCGGCTAAGACTGACTCCATCATGGCAGCCAGGCGGGCGATCTCCTCTTTCAAATCTTTGTTCTCTTGCTCTAGATGTTCCATGATTCTTGATTGGTTGGCGCGAGTATTGTATCAATGAGTCGGCTTGGCTGAAGCACATAAGAAACACCAATGAGACATCTGGCAAAAGATAAACCTACTTGTGCAAATGATGCATGAAATGCAATGCTTGATTGTTTTTTATTTTTAAGGAACTTACTATATTATTTACAAATATATATAACAACAATTGCAACAATTTGATATGACCATAAAATCTCTTTTATTTATATAATTGGAAGGATTACACTGAGTATATTTTCAGAAACCATATGAAAAATACAAGAGAAAAGGAGACTAGTCATCCTAAGGATTCCTAACAACAATATCAGAAGATCTGGCTATAGGCGCATACTTCCTTCGAATGCGTCGGATCTCGGTCTTAAAAGAAGCCTTTATCTGAGTCTTCTCGAGGATAAGCTGATCAATAATCTTCTTCAAAGCAACGGAAGGTTGAGGCATACTAGAGGAAGATGAAATCTTCGGCTCTCTCTATCTCTTTGTCACTTGGTCTAAAGGTAGCTCAATAAGTGCATTTTTCTCCTTAGACTCAAGTTGCATTTCCTCATGCTTTCTGCTCAAAGCATGGAAACGCTCTTCCCACATATCCTTTTCTTGTTTCACCTTGGTGAGCGTGTCCTCCAACTCCTATACATCTTGGTTAGGGAGAGTTAATGGCTCAACCACAACCATAGACATAGGTCTCTCACAAGCATAAGGCATCTTCAACTCCAAAGCTCTCTTCTTCACCCAAAGAGTGTAAGTTTCGAAAGCTACACAATTGCACGGACCAAGCTCAGATCTTCCTTTCCTATGAATATTATGCCACGCATGCACAATCTTCTGCTTCAAGTGTTATGGATCTTTACCCTCTTGATAGAAAACTATATCATCATTAGTGAGAGACATAAGTCTCTGAGACCACCATAGACATTGTTTGTTCTCCATAAAAGCAGGCGTCTGAGGCAATTGCGAAATAAACCACTCGTACAGAAGAGGAAAGCAACAGACAATCGTTCCACCACCTTTAGAATTCCTTAGATGCAAAGACAAGTGCATATCACCCAACAAAGTAGGCACATGATTCCCAATCAATAAAATTCTAATGGCGTTAACATCAACAAAACTGTCAATGTTAGGGAACAAAGTTAATCCATAGATGAGCATCACAAAGATAGCTTCAAAAGCGTCCACACTACCGACTTGAGCAAAGGCAGTAGTTCCTTAATGAGGAATTCAGAAGGCAATCCAAACAATCCTCCTTTATTCACCCAATGAGCCTCTATCTCAGACTTCTTCAAGTGAAGGGCTTCAGCAATAAGATGAGATCTGGGAATCTCTTCCAATCCACTATAAGGCGCTTTGCTAGAAACAGGTATTCCGAAGAGATGGGCATACTCCTCCAACATAGGCACAAGCTGATAATCCGGAAAAGTGAAGGAATGGTAGAGAGGATCATAGAACTGCACCAATACACTCAAGAGTCCTTCAACCACATCAACAGACAAAATAGACAGAAGCTTCCCATGACGTTGTTTGAAGTCCAAGGGATCTAATACAAAAGATGCTAGCCTCCTTAACTCTTTCAAGTCGGGACATCTGAAGCTATACTTCTTAGTGTTCCTTCTTCCATAATCCATGGTCTGAAAATATTTGCAAATAATACCTCAGTTCCTTGAAATTTTCGTGTGATGAATGTTATGATGCATATGAATGCATGAATGAAACAATCACAAATACGGGATCACACATAAGGCAAACAAACAAAGGTCAAGGGATGAATCAAGTCATTGTCAAGATCAATTATCCATTTTGGTGGATTATGGTTTTCACCTTATCAACACCCAAGTTCTATTGATATTGACAAGACTTGATTGGATCGAACAAGAATCAAGGGTTTATTGTGAGTCACGAGCATGGAGTTTGGGTAAGAATCATCCCAAAGGAGTGAACCAAGGATAAAAATCAGTAGATCATGTTCTAAAAAGTTCCCAGAGTCTTAGTTCCATCAATCGGATATTACAGGTTAGGATGACTGACTCATCAACCCATAATATTCTCAAGAGAAACTCGTCTGAGTGTAGTATCGCGTAACAACTGTTATCAAGCCTACACTTGAACAATCTCCGCACTACGTCCTAAATAGGCAAAGAGGGGTTAAATGTTCTACGGTCCTCAGCTTCTCGAACCCCAAATCAGAGATAGTAATGTCTAACCATAAATACTTGTGTGACATTTCCAAATCCAAAAGGGTCTCCATTTAGCAGATGGGTCTCAAGCCAACTTGTTAAGGACTACTCCACACAAGTCGAACATGACTATACCATCCTCTTATCTTAATTACACTCAAGTTCGGGTTAGAACTTATCTCACCACTCAAAGATCACCAAACACAACAAGCAGATTATATCACACAAACAAATATACATACATTAAATATACATTTATATACACACAAAAAAGTAGGGTAAACCCACTGGAGAATACTCCTCAGCAGAGTCGCCACTTAATTTCTGTAGCGGGGAATTCATGATCATCAAGCTATGGACAAGCTAGACATCAAATAAACAAGAGTCGCCACCGCGCTTTTATTGTTTCCAAGGGAAAAGTACGAACAAAACCCAAAAATAAGAAGTTTTCAAATCAAAACTAATAAAATGCCATAGATTACAGGTAATGGGGTTGGTTACACAGAGGAAAGGTGTTAGCACCCAAAGTGTCCTAGGTACTCCTAGGGAGCCTTTTTTGTGCGCATATGTGTTTTTGTACAAATTATGTTTACAAACATATAGAATGGGAGGGTGAGAAAAGAATTCATTAATTCTATTTTTGTGTTTGACAAGACCTTCGGACTTGTGCCTACGTACCAACATAAAAATGAGGGATCAAAACCTCTTAGTTCGTGGTATCAATTTCAAAATGGATGCATTGTTTTTAACAAAAATTTAAGTTTGAAAGGCACAAAGGCCTAAGAATAGTTTGAGTGAGTTGGTTCTTTTTGGCTTTTTAAAATTTTAAGTCAAGTATAATTAAGTTTCTTTACAAGTTTGATTCAGAAAAGGAGTTTAAAAATGCAATGGCATAAGGTTAAGGTTTCTAATTTGAAATATGGTCAAAGTTAAAAAAAATAGACACAAACAAAGAAGGTTTTTAAAAGGAGGGAGATATTTTTAAATTAAAGAAGTGGGGAGGAGATGAACAGACTAATCCTAAGCATAAATCAAAAAGTTAAGAGTTGAAAAGATCTGACCAATGGGCTGCAATCCAATAGACAAGAATGTCATATAGAAACCAAATTTCCCTTGGACTTTTAGAATCAAGCAACAAACAATGAACAAAATATCAACTTGAAGAGTAAGGCATCAAATAAAGGTAGCCACATCTAAGCTTAGCAACTTCATGATCTTTCTTCAAATTTTCCCATGTAGCAGATGAATTCCAAAATGGCATAAGTCACAAGTTCAAAATAACAGCTTCACAATGACCATGTCGCAGGTGTACTCAAATGGATCTTCAATGATGTATCAGATGAAGTTTCAAATTACAAGCACTTGATTACATGAAAGTTGGTATTGGCCAAGTCCTTTACATAAGGAGTGTTGCCTAAAGTCTAAGTCCAATTGTCTTAGATCAAACCAACAGTCCACAGAAGATATTTTTTAGGGTTTTTGTTCTTATTATGTACATTAATGGTCAAAGACCACACAAACAAACACAATATACATAAACTAAATATATCACAAAATATGGTCCAAGTGGACAAAGTGAAAATGACATTAACATAAACAATTAAAATGGTATGAATAATGGCAAATGAATAAAGCTTAAAAATTTAAGTGCATTAAAAATAAATGACTTGAAATTAAATGTTAGTTGTTAATAAGTTAGAAGTTAGTATTGCTTTTGCTTTTTTGTTTAAGTCATTCTTTGGAGAACACTCACCCCACTTATCACAAACATTTATCCTTCAACCAAGACATCTTCCAAAGGAAGGAAAAAAGGCAAGTTTCCACACAATACCATGAAAGATGGGAGACTTACAATCTCACTAACTAGAATGCTATGCCTTTTGTGTCAAAATATTGTGCTATGTTAAGCAATCGTAATTGGACTTATGTAGAAGTCACAACTATTTGAGGTCGTGCAATAGAATTTTGGTGTTAATGCATGTTAGAGACATAGTACAATGAACTATGCTCATGAAACATACCACACACAAAAAGAATATGCAAAATGGGGGACCTAATCTCACCCATACTTATGTTGATTTTGCAATCAACTAGCCTTAAGATATTGAGATATTACAGGTCCATGACATGAATGCATAAAGAATGGGAATGAGATGAAGAGGGAGGGGGAATGGATCAAACACAAATTGGACAAAGGAAGACTTTTACCAAGTTAAGATCATTCATTCATTTTGGGAGATGGAATGTACATTCCATCAATCTCCTAAATCCAATGATCTTAACCTAACAGAGTCAAATCAACCTTGACCAAGGCCCAACAACACAAGTCAAACTCACAAAGGCAATTAAAAGGGATCAACACAATTAATTTGGCATTTAAGCAATTAAAATATTAAAAATAGTGCATTAAATTAAATATGGTTGGTCAATTTCCTAAAACCTCATCAAAACATTAAAGAAATGGCCACGAGATTTATCATAGGTCAAACAAGGTCAAAGGACCTTGGAGAAAAAAATTCAGAATTTTTGGAAGTTTAAAAGTATTTTAAAAAAATTAAAAATATTCACAAAATTAATTAAATCATGAAAAATATTAATAATGATCCAAAAAATAATTTTAATTCAAAAAATGAAAGAGGATTTTATTTAAAAAAAATTGGTGAAACTCTCATATTTTTTGGATCAATATTAAATTAATATGAATTAATGAAAATCAAAGGAATAAAAATAAAAATCAGATAATCAAAAAAACGTGGACCACTTGATCTCCCTCATTAATTGAGGTGGCAAACCAAGTGGTGGAGAGCGCGCGTTCCATGATGTGCGTGAGTCAACTGATCACACACTAGGAAATCATAATCTACGCTCCTGATTAAAACATTTTAAACTCATCTAATGGCTCTGAACACTTCCAGCGCATCGCCGGAGCCAAAGGCTGATCATCTTCTCCGATGACCCTGACCAGACCGGTTCAATCATGACCACATCATAAATGAAAGAAGAGGACATGATCTTTTAGAAAAAATGGCGTATATCACGAATATCGCCTCAATTTTAACTAACTCCAAATATATAGAGAGATACGTGGAGTTGAATTTTGAGGTGTTCAACTGAGTTGCTTCGATTTGACCTCAAAGCAACTCAATCTTCTCGCCTACATTGGTAGGACTTCAAACAGCCAAGGATCCAAGAGAATTGATGAGAGTTGAGAGACAATCAAAGAGAAAAATCTGGAAAAATACCTTCAATGCTGTGCAGAAATGGATCTCTCTTTCTTCAATTCGTGCTTGATCTTGCTATAGAGCTTGTGGAAGTGGTTTAAGAGTAATGCAAAGCTTTGGATCCTGGAGTTTTTGAATCTCCAAACAGTGAGACTCAAACTCAAATTTCAGTTGAAATTTCTCAGGTTTTCCTTTGAATTGAGAGGGTTTGAAAGGTTGGGGGAAAAGTTGGCACGCAAGGTCCTTTGAATTGAGGCATAGGACCTCTATTTATAGCAACGGGAAGTGTTATTTCCACACTTGAAAAAATCTCAAAAAATGGCAATGCAATGCACATGCTTGCATGGGCGTGTGCAGGCCCATGAAGAAATCCAAATAGGTCCATAATCAACTGAAATGAGGTCTGCATGAAGCTTGGATGGCAAGGCAAAGTTATTTGAACATTTGAATCATGAATCTTGCCAACTGATGCATGCCTGTTTAAGCTATGTGCAGACCTACCAAACATTTTCCAAAATGAATGAATTAGGACTCTTTGGAAACCTTAGATCAAGAGGGACAACTCTTATGTTGAACACCTTTCCATTTAGAACATGTATCATTGTGAAATTTGAGGTGGAAGTTTGGAAATTTCAACATGTCAAAATATTTTCTAAGTGTCAAACCACATATTCAATTATTCCACCTTACTTAAATTCTTATGTGAGCTCCAAATGAGAAAATTGTCTTTATAAAAGTTATAGATATTTCAAAAAAATTCAAAATGGTCACAAATTTAATATCATTTGGATTTAGGATGAGTGATTTATGCATTTTTGAAGTTGAGGAAAATCACTTGTTCAATGATATTGGTCGAAAAAGACCTATAATGTATCCTCATATCACATGCTCATAAAAGTTGATTTAGCTCTCACTCCAAACATAAAAGTTGAATTAGACACCTTGAATTTGATTGTGCAACTTGGAAATCTTTCATCTCATAAAAATTTAGCAAGTTATGGCCATGGGAAGTTGACTTTCGAATTAGGGTTTAGACAAAATGACCTATAAAGTTTCAACATAGAAAATGACTTTCCATGAAAACTTAGCTCTAGACCTCAACATGAAAGTTGTTTGGAATGTCATTTAGAGTAAAGTTTCTCTTTGAATCATTTTCATGTGATGAAAATTATAGGAGATAGGGTCTATGGAGACCTAGTTTTGATCAGATGAGTTCATCTGGCCAACCACCATCAACCATCTTGCTAACTTGCAATTCTCTTGACTTTTTAGGCTCATGGTAGATCATATATGTATAAGATGATGAATTTTGAAGTGTCCCTTGAAAAATTTGATCAATTGATGAGGAATCTTGTTGAAGAAGTTACTCAAGATACTCAGATGAACTAGGGTTTTCAAGGAAAACCAACTCCAAACTCTTGAAGAATGCTTGATCAAAATAACATGCAGAGATCATGGGGACTCATATATGATGCCTAGAACCATTGTGGATCATTCCTTGGTTGAGCTCTTGGCAATGAGGGTCTTAAACCCTAGATGTGAACTTGATAGATCAATGGTGATCATGCCCTACCTACAAAAGAGTAAGGAAAATACAAAGGCTTATTTTTGGTATTTTGGTTAGTAAAATAATAATATAAAAGTATGATACAATCACATGGTGCTTGGTGATCTCTCCTAAAACAAACCCAATGTAAGAGGGGTAAGGAGGATGCCAAGGTATGATCCTAATGCTAATGCAAATGATGAGATTCTGTAGCGGGGTGTTCGTTACCTTTAGATTTATTGACTAAATCAAAAGTAAATCATACAATTCGAGTCGCCACCGCACTTCTATTTATCCAAAGGAAAGGTTAGAAAACGAACAAAAACCGAGAAGTTTTATCAAATCAAAAACTAATAAAAATGTTAGAGATCTGGGTAAGGGGGTTGGTTATGCAATGGGAAGGTTATAAGCACCCAAAACATCCTTAGTACTCTAAGGGAGCCCTTTTCACAATTGTTGTAAGGTAGGTTGGAATTTGGAAAATTATTTGTGCAAACATGATTGGGGAGATGAGAGAAGAATGTACAAATTATTTACAATTTTATGTTTGAATGGATAAACCCATTGCCTACGTACTATCTTAAAAAAGATTAGGATCAAAACCTCGTAGTTCGGGGTAAAAATGTCAAAACAAGTTGGTCAATTGATTGGTCAAAAGCCTTAAAGGTCTTTTGTTATCAAAGGGAGAAAACTCAACCTAAAACGACAAATCCACCATGTGAGGAGAGCTTCAACATGCTAGTGAGGGGTTAACCCTATAATAAGCATGGAAGACTTATAGTCCATCACTAAGGATATAGGTGAGTATTATATCAGCCTCAAAGATAACGCAAACCTAATAGCTAGTGTTTATGAAAAGCTTTGGCAAGAAGTCTCCATTGAAACCACAAAAACAATTGAGTGAGTAATATTTACCAATGAAAAGTATTCACAAAAAGGTCAAAGTTGACTTAGGATTCAATTCAAAATAAGTGTTATGAAAAGAAGTTTGAAAAATCAAAAGCATAGTGCTTAGGTTTCTAATGTTGAAAACAATGTTAATGTTTGCACAAAAGTTTGGCTTTGGTTAGAGTGGAGGGAAGAAGAGAAAGGCTAAGGTCCTAAACATGCAAAGATGAAGGAGGAGAAGTAAAACCACAAGAAATGAGCTATAATCAGTGAGTTTCGATTGAAAAAAGTTTGAACATCAACCTTTGAAATGCAGACCTATGAAGCACGATCCTTCACAATTCTTGATAACAGCTTGTTCTTGAGATGGAAATAGGGCAAGGCTAAGGATCTAGAGTCCAATAATCAACCAAGGAAGTTGGAAATTGAATCTGAAAAATTGAAGTGAAAGAGCAAAATTCCTTTTGAGTGAGGTTTGGATTGAGTTCTGCAGCATATAAGGTGCCTTGAGGTTGAGAAATGGTGAAGCTAAGCACCTCTATTTATAGCAAAGCAAGCTGCAAGGCATGGGAAATTCATGTGTGCATGAAGTGAGGGCCTCCATGCATGGGCCTGTACAGGCGCATGGGAGGCCCAAATGCAAATGATTTGGCATGCTGAAGTCATAACAAGCTGAAATGGACGTGCAGATATGATGGAATTGGATTGTGCATGAAGTTTCATCATTGTTTCCATAATTGCACCCAAACTTTCTCCTCTTCGAAAATGCATCTTATCAAAACGAAACATGGCCTTGTGGGTAATGGTTGGAAAGGTCTTGACATGAGGAAAAATTGTCATGTTGAACAAAAATCCATTTGGAGGTGGGAAATTAATGAAAACTGATCATAAAGTCCAATGTACAAAACATGCATATGTGAATTTTGCCAAAATGGACCAACTTCAAGCCCTTCTGTTTCTACGATGCAAGCTCCAAATGACAAAACCTTCAACGAAACAATTGTAGATCTTTTCAAGAAAATTAATTTGGACTCAAATTTTGCATCATTTGGATTTTTGATGAGAAAGTTATGGGCACTTGAAGTTGGACTTTTTCACATTTCAATGACTTTGGTCCAAAGTGACCTATAATGTTTTGCATTATCACATGTGTTTATTTTAGGATTATGAAAATTTGTTAAAGATAAAAAATGAATTAGACATCGTAAACTTTCCAATGCATTTGATCCCACCTAAAAATCATGAAAAATGAATGAGTTATGTCCTTGGGAAGTTGACCCAACAATAGGGTTTTAGTCAAAATGACCTATAATGTTTTGAAATGAATGATGACCTTCCAAGATTAAAATATATTTTTGATGAACATGAAAGTTGTTCATATGGTTCTTAAGAACATTGTTTCTCTTGGGGTCATCTTCATTTGACAAACACATTAAACGTTAGGTCTCAGTGGATTTCAAAATGATCAGATGAATTGACTGATCAACTTCTCAAGTCCATACTCCCAATCTTGATGAATTGATGATTGAGAACAGTCAAATATGCATAAAATGATGAATGAAAGAACTTACCTTGATTATATTTGATCATGGGTTGAGGTTGCTTCATGAGCAAGGCAGAGTCCATGCACAGCTGAATTAGGGTTTCCTTGGGAAACAATCTTCAAGCCCCTTTGGTTAGCTTGATCAAATTGACAAATTGAGATGCTAGGGAGGCATTTGTTATGATTGAGAGCTTTGGGAGCCATTGTCATGCTTGCTTTCAACTTCATCTGGCCATTTCAATGAGCATGGGGGCTCCTAGGAGCCTTGGATCTTATGACTGCTCAAGCTACAAAACAAAAGGTGTTAGTGACATATTTTTGTGCTTTTGGTTAGTAAACAAAATAAGAAAATCAATAATATACAATTCAAGCATGCTTGGTGGTCTCAAACCAACTCACACAAGTCCCAACCCAAGGGTAAGGAGCTAAGATGCTATGATTCTTGAGGCAAATGCAAAGTGCAATGAAATGATGCCATGAGGGATCTTAGGGTCAAAATTAGGTTCTTACAGATGCCCCTATTTAAGGTCATTCTAGCCGGAGATATGAAGGTTAAAATCTTCGTCTCGACGAGGTAGAATGGGCTTAAATAATAACAAAGAGACGAATTTTGGTCCTTAATAGACCTCATGATGCAAATGTATGTATGCAAAAGGTAATACTCTTTAGGGATATATGTCCACAAAGGAAAAAGAAATCAGGAGAAACTGAACATCCATACGAGTAATACACTCATAAATGGGACAAAGACTCTAGGGACTTTACTGGGGAGTAAAGGGGATAAAATGCGTGAGCAGGTCACAACTTAAAACTTGCCAAGAGACAAGAAGGGGTTCCATGATAATAAATCAATGGAAAGACTCGAGCTCACACACAGATGTATGTATTGGGGAATATGCCAATACAGCAAAACTATCCACAAAGGATACTTCGGATAAAAATCCAGACCCAGATGGGGAAAACCCACAAAGGGACTCAGGATGGGAACATCCATGAAGGACTCAGCTGAGGAAGAAACAAATGAGGTATTACCGGTTACTGGGTAATAAGCTCGAAGAGACATGTGATCAAAACACCAGTATGAGGGCGAGAGAACAACACGCTCAGGGATAATGAGTATCTAAGACCGGTATAAGAGTGAGAGATATCAATCATCCAAAACATATGAGGGAGACCTAAAAGGTATATTTCAACTCAGGGAAATCTGACTCCACAAGGGACAGAAAGTCATAATAGGGAGCAGAAGGAAGGAACACCAGGGATACCGGTTACTGGGCATATAATAGGTGACCAACCAGGCGTGAATTGGGGAATATTTCTAAGACACTCATCATCCGAAAGGAGGGCTGAAAAAGCAAACTCGATCACAGAATAGGCATTCGATTCCATAAGGAAATACGAATCTTACTCGACTGGGGAAGAAAAAGACTTCGATAGAAGAGTGCATGAGATATATTATTTATTATCGTCATAACGTAGATAACATACTCACATGGAAGATTATCCACAACCGGTTACTGGGTTAATAAAGGATAAATCAACCGAAAAGAAAGGACATCGGGATACCGACCACTGGGTATAAAATGATGACCAATCAAGGGGAGAAACGATCATTACCTAAACAAGGGTAAATGAAAGATGACTCATTGGGGATACATTGACAAAGGCAATGATCCGGGAGATATATCACCGGTTACTATGAGATATACTCAGAAGGGTGAAGGAATATCAATATCGAATATTGGATAAAGATAACCAACAAAGAGGGGATTACATCTACCGATTACTGGGTAAAAAACCATAGAAGAGAGTAACCGTCATCGGTTAGGATGAACAAAATCAAGGGTTAACTCTGCAAGGGGATAAAGTGGGGTTTACAACTACCGGTTACTGTGTAGAAAACCACAGAAATAGGACTTACAACTACCGGTTGCTGGGTAGAAGGCCATAGAGACTTCACCGGGGAAAAGATGAACAACAACTGGTTACTGAGCAATTATTCATCTAAATGACGGGGAAGTGCAGAGGAAAAATAACAAGAGTAGTCAATCTAGGAAAAAACTAGATAGACACAATGAAACAAGACTCAACCCAATAAGGATATAACTCAGGGGATTAATTCCATCCCAATACATGTTAGGGGAGGAAACTGAAATAATAATCATCCACGAGGACATAACTCGGTGGGGAATATGGAAGAAAGGATAGATACTTTCTGCCAATGGGGCTGACTCTATGTGGGGAGATCAGACACAACATCTGCTTGGGGAAATATATATCACCAAATAGCAGGAGACAACAAACAAAGATATATGGCAGAGAATGCAACATGAATCTGAATGTTATAATTATGCATGTATATGCGTGGTTTATGTATGATTAATGCTGACAAAGAGACATATCTAACACAACCAGGTCCAAGACTCAAATGGACAGACATCCGGTACTACATCTCACAAGAGAAAGCCAGGAAGCACTGATCTCTGCATGGGATAAAGGCCAATGCTGAAGATCAAACATAGTCACTGCCGAGAGCACAAGCTACTGCTAGGGAAGCAAGCAGGATCACCGGGGATCAGAGAACACTGTTGGGAGTAAGCAAGGAATCACAATCACCAAAGATGGGGATCTTCCAACAGTATGCAGAGATACGGATAAGATCAGTCAGAGAAGAAATCTACTGAGGATCTTATCAGGGGGTGATGTAGACTTTTGTGGGGAACAACCACCAAACAGAAGCACATAAAACAACATTTACTTCTAAACACGGAAGGGAATATCTCTGCTACGGAGAAGGAGAAACAGTTACTCCGCTGGGGAAGGCATCAAGACATCTTCCTCGGAATTCCAACGCCAAAATGAAATTAGCCAGAGCTTTAACTAGGGAAGCTAAGCACGGATAAAATCCATCGTAGAAGTAACTCTACCGAGGAAATTATCAAGGAGAGAGATGAAACTCTGTGGGGAATAACCACCAAACAAAAGTTCCAATAACTATCACATTTCCTTAAACTGCTGGAGAAAACGTCTCTGCCGAGGAAATGGGAAACGCTGATCCGCTGGGGAGAGGAAAATAAACATTTTCATCACCCGCTCCGCTGAGGGGAAAACTATCCAAAAGTAGGAAGCAACAACAATCGGACTCCTGATCAAGCAACTCTACTGGGGAACAGTTGTCGAGGACTGAACCAGGAACAACCTGTAGGCGCTTGGCTGGAGATAACCTGCTGGCGACCATACTGGGGAGTCAAATGGGATCAACTCTGCTGAGCATGAACAAGAGCCAAACCTACTGGAGATTAGTGTAGGAGAATCCATAAGATATAAGCTACAACCAAATGCTCATGAAGGGAATTCCTGCTCAAACTGCGGGGATTTCCAATCTGAATGAGGGAATATCAACTTCCTCGGAAAGATAGCATATCAATTTATCAATCTATAAGGGATTTTAGGTCGATCCGCACAAGGGATGACAACCATATAATTGAAAACACAAATGCTAGATCCAATCTCACCGGGGAGCCAGAAGATTAGGACCAGACTCCAGACTCTATGGGAAATCAGATGATTGAGACCGAGTTCCACATTCTCTGGGGAATTTGGTGATGCATAATCTTCTTCTGTGCTCGCGGAGGAGACAACCTGAAAGATGATGAAGAGGATACAAGTATACTAGGAATGTGAACAAATGTCTTGCCCTTTTGGAGATCATACTATCCTTGGGAGAGCACTGAAGATGTCCCAATTATCCTTTTAGTCTTTTGTGAATGTTCACTTTTGTTTAAAACAATTTTTATGAAAATTTTATTTAAAACAATGATATTTATCAATTAAAACATGCAAACACTTGTTGAACAGAAACAAATAAGAGTGCAAAGAATTGGACAAAGGCTCAAATTTATTTGATGGAATGGTAGTCTGCAAATGGAAAGACTCCATGGATCTTTACAAATTTAAAATTGGTGATATATATTGGAAAAAGGCTACATTGAACATAATGACCATTTCTCCACCAGCTCTGCATCCAATGTATTTGAAGCTTCAATTGACAATGACTGAGCGAAATTCTCTAACGGATGACAGTTGTAGAACAAAGTCTTGTCAGGATGCAGTTACTTGCCAAATCCCTAATTTTTGCCTAGATTTCCCCAAGGTGAGGTACTCAATCTAGCGGGATATATATACTCATTTTTTTATGTCTCTAACTTTTGCCTGGATCTCCCTTTCGGGTTTTCAATCCACTGAGATGCTCATTTTGCCTAAGCCGCCCTTTCGGGTTTTCAACTTAGCGAGCTATTCTGTTTTTATTTTAGGCGAAGTATTTCTTGACTGCATTTGAATTCACAGGACGAGTGAAATCCTCCCCATCCATAGTTGTAAGTATCAAAGCACCGCCTGAAAAGGATCTCTTAACAACATAGGGACCTTCATAGTTTGAGGTCCACTTGCCCCTAGAATTGGGCGCGAAAGACAAGACTTTCTTGAGCACAAGGTCACCTTCTCGGAACACACGAGGCTTGACCTTCTTATCAAAGGCTTTCTTCATACTTTGCTGATATAACTGACCATGGCACATGGCAGTCAATCTCTTCTCTTCAATCAAATTCAGCTGGTCATAACGACCCTGAACCCATTCAGCCTCAGTCAACTTGGTTTCCATCAAGACTCTCATTGATGGGATCTCCACCTCTACTGGGAGCACAACCTCCATGTCGTATACAAGGAAGAAAGGGGTTTCCCCTGTTGAAGTGCGAACAGATGTACGATAACCATGCAAAGCAAATGGCAGCATCTCATGCCAATCTTTGTACGTAACAACCATCTTCTGGATAATCTTCTTGATATTCTTATTAGCAGCTTCAACAGCCTCATTCATCTTGGGTCTATAAGGAGAAGAATTATGATGTGCAATCTTGAACTCGCTACACAGCTCTTTCATCATCTTGTTATTCAAGTTAGATCCATTATCAGTAATGATCTTATCTGGCACACCATAACGACATATTAGTTGATTCTTGATAAACTTCATAACCACCTTCCTGGTCACGTTTGCATATTACGCCGCTTCAACCCATTTGGTGAAGTAATTGATTGCTACGAGAATAAACCTGTAACCGTTGGACGCTTTCGGCTCTATCATGCCAATCATGTCAATTCCCCACATAGAGAAATGACATGGTGATGAAATCACATTCAGAAGTGTCGGGTGAATATGAATCTTGTCCGCATAAATCTGACACTTATGGCATTTCTTCACATATTTGCAGCAATCAGACTTCATTGTCAGCCAATAGTAGCCTGCTCTCAACATCTTCTTTGCCATGGTATGTCCATTGGAATGAGTACCAAATGAGCCCTCATGGACTTCAGTTATCAACAAGTCTGCTTCGTGTCTATCCATGCATCTGAGAAAAACGATGTCAAAATTTCTCTTATAAAGCACATCGCCATTGAGGTAGAAACTGCCTGACAATCTCCTCAAAGTCTTCTTATCTTTCACAGAGGCCCCAGGCGGGTAAATATGACTCTGAAGAAAACATTTGATATCATAATACCATGGCTTATCATCTTTTACTTCTTTTACTGCAAATACGTGAGCTGGTATATCCAAGCGCATCACAGTAATATTGGGGACTTCATTCCAGAATTTCACCACAATCATCGAAGCAAGCGTAGCAAGCGCATCTGCCATCCGATTCTCATCTCGAGGGATATGATGGAAGTCAACCTCAGTAAAGAACGTTGAAATCCTCCTCGCATAATCTCTATATGGGATGAGGCCTGGTGATTCGTCTCCCATTCACCCTTAATCGGGAACCAGACTTTGGCCCTTCATCGAGCGTAGGCTCGTCGCAATCTTTCATCTTCAAATACAGAATCTCCTCATCGGGGAAGTCGTACTGAACTGATTGATAATCCTCAATTTGTTGATGTGCCAAGTGGTCAGCCAAAATACTACCTTTAATAGCTTTCTGAGCTCGATACTCAGTGTCATACTCAGACAACAACATCTGCCAATGGGAAATCCTCCCAGTTAAAGCAGGCTTCTCAAAGATATACTTGATTGGATCCAGTTTAGATATCAATCAAGTTGTATGATTCAACATATACTGGCGTAAGCGCTTAGCAGCCAAAGCACAACATGTTTTCTCAAGCATCGAGTATCGAGACTCACAATCAGTGAACTTCTTACTCAGGTAGTAGATAGCATAATCTTTCTTCCCTGATTCATCTTGCTGACCAAGGACACAACCCATAGAGTCTTCAAGAACAGTCGAATACATAATCAAGGGTCTCCCTTCCATAGACGGAGACAAAATAGGAGGCTCGGACAGATACTCTTTAATACTGTCGAAGGCCTTCTGGCAATCCTCGGTCCAATCATGACGCTGATCTTTCCGGAGGAGCTTGAATATTGGCGCACATGTGGCAGTCATGTGAGATATGAATCTGGAGACATAATTCATGCGGCCAAGAAAACCTCAGACTTGCTTCTCAGTTTTGGGTGCAGGCATCTCTTGTATTGCTTTGACCTTCGCAGGGTCAACTTCAATACCTCTCTCACTGACAATAAAACCCAATAACTTGCCAGAACGGACTCCAAATGTACACTTGTTCAGATTCAGACGAAGTTTGTACTTCCTCAAACGCTGAAAAAGCTTCAACAAGTGCTCAACATGTTCAACCTCCGTTCTCGACTTTGTAATCATATCATCAACATATACCTAGATCTCCTTGTGCATCATATCGTGAAAAAAGGTAGTCATAGCTCGTTGATACGTGGCTCCGGCGTTCTTTAAACCGAAGGGCATCACTCGATAACAGAATGTTCCCCAAGGTGTGATGAATGTTGTCTTCTCCATATCCTCGGGTGCCATTTTAATCTGATTATATCCGGAAAATCCGTCCATAAATGAGAAGACATTGAATTTAGTTGTATTATCTACCAACATATCAATATGTGGTAGAGGAAAATCATCTTTCAGACTAGCTTTATTCAAGTCTCTATAGTCCACACACATTCGGACTTTTCCATCTTTCTTAGGCATGGGCACAATATTGGCCACCCATTGAGGATATGTAGAAGTCACCAGAAACCCCACATCAATTTGCTTCTGAACTTCTTCCTTAATCTTCACTGCCATATCAGGATGAGTTCTTCTAAGTTTCTGCTTCACATGCACACACTCAGGCTTCAAAGGCAGGAAATGTTGCACGATATCAGTATCCATACCAGGCATGTCTTCATATGACTAGGCAAAGACGTCGACGTATTCTCGTAGCAACTCAATCAACCCCTTCTTTAAAAATTCTTCTAGGAGTGCCCGAATCTTTACCTCACGAACACAATCCTCAGACCCCAAGTTGACTGTTTCCAGATTCTCAAGATACGGATGAATGATCTTCTCTTCGTGCTCAAGTAGACGGGTAATCTCATCAAGAATCTCTTCAACATCATCCTCTTCGGCCTCAAATACAGGGAACTCAAAGTTGGGAGATGATGTTGGACCATTATGTTCAATGGGTTTGATCAACCTGCATAATGATTTTGGATATAAAAGAGATTTTAGAATTCAAACAAGGCAAATCATTATGGAGATGAAAAGATTGATTTTATTTTATTTTTAGGGTTTTATGTGATCACCAATTTCATGCAAAAAGCAAAAAGTGAAAATAATTTGAAAAAAAACAAACATTTAACATGAATTTATTGAATGAAATATCATTGTATTTATGGGCCAACAATGTCATCACTTCTCCTTTTGGAATGGGAGAAGGGTTTTTAAACAAAAATGAACATTACGTTGACTTATGGACAACTGTTGGAACATCAACAGCGATCCAGTTATTGCATACCCCTCCAGGGATGACAAAGTTGCCAGAATCTTCCTGTGCATCATCTTCCACAACAGCAGCAGCTTCTTGATCTTCGACGGTGTGGATGAAACCACCACTCTGAAATAGTCCGTGCTCGTTGAAAGTGCCTGAAGAATACCCTATGCCAGCCCGGGATTTATTGTCTTCCAGCTTGATCATTTGTCCTAAACCAGTAGTTGTGCCATGCTCAATGGCCAACTTCGCATCATTGTAGGATGCAAATGAAGAAGTTTCTTTCTTAGAAGGCTCAACAATAGACAAGGCTTGGAACAGCGTCCCAACCTCATCCTTAGCATCAATATAAGAAAAGAAAGACATATGGCTAACCAAGAGAGCCTTCTCTCCCCCTACCACCACCAACTTTTTGTTCTTGACAAACTTCAACTTTTGGTGTAGGGTGGATGTCACGGCGCCTGCCTCGTGAATCCATGGTCTGCCCAACAAACAGCTATATGATGGGTGAATATCCATGACCTGAAAAGTGATCTGGAAATCACTTGGTCCAATCTTGACTGGGAGTTCAACCTCTCAAATCACAGTTTTGTAGGATCCATCAAAAGCTTTGACGACCACTCCACTCTGCCTCATGGGAGGCCCCTGGTATGAAAGTCTGGCCAGAGTGGATTTTGGAAACACATTCAGTGATGATCCAGTGTCTACCAGCATATTAGACATGGCATCATCCTTGCAATTCATGGAGATGTGAAGTGATAAATTTTGGTTCCTTCCCTCCTCGGGGAGATGAGCATCACAGAAACTCAGATTGTTACAAGCAGTAATGTTTGCAACGATACTATCAAATTTTTCTATGGTGACGTCATGATCTATGTACGCCACGTCCAACACCTTCTACAGAGCTTCACGGTGTGGCTCAGAGTTCATTAACAAAGACATTACTGATATCTTTGAAGGCGTTTGTAGAAGCTGATTTACAACATTGTATTCACTCCTCTTGATGAGCCTCAACATCTCATCACAGTCCTCTCTAATCATGCCATTCTGGCCAGCAGGGACAAGAGTTCTAACAGCGGCGGCAGGTCTATTAACAGTAAGTGCCGGATTCAGAGAATTGGAAGAATTTCCAACCGGACGGATAGCACTATGAGCAGCATCAGCCCTTCTGGTGTCAGCCTGGGGTTTCGGCGGTGCCAAGAATACACGACCACAACGGGTCAAACCGCTGACATCAGCAATATTCACAACAGAAGTGGAGGGTAGAGGCACTTCCTTCCCATCTTCCAATGCCACAACATTATAACGATAGGGAACAACCTTGTTAGAAGAGTAAGGCACATGGCCAGTTGGCTTAATTATGAGAGTAGGAGAAGCCTTCTGCTTGCTGCCATCATATCCGACGACAACAGGCTCAGGTATCCTGAATACAGGTGATATCACATTAACTTCATCATCCTCATCGCGATTCTGAAGTATCTCTATCACACCTTCATCCAACATTTCTTAAATGTCTTTTATAACTTGACGACATCCTCTCTCATTGACAATGCAGACACGGCAACTGTCATGGTCATGCTCGTAGTGACTGTATTCACACAACAATCTGTGCATCTCGACCAAAGATTGTCGGATATGGCTGACATATCGGACCTTATATTTACCAGGGCAACTCTGGACCATGTTGACAGCAGACGTCCCATGCTCGGGCAATGGGTTCTTCTTCACGTTAGGACTTACGTCCTCGAAAAACAATATATCGCTTCTCACAAGGTCTTGAACCTTGGTCTTCAACGGGTAGCAATTCTCCACATCATGTCCGGGAGCACCGAAATGATAAACACAATAAAGCTCAGGCTTATACCACCACTGAGGGTTGGTAGGTATAGCAGGTGGGTCACGTGGAGTGATCAGTTTCCTTTCAATTAAAGAAGGATATAGCTCTCCGTAGGTCATCGGAATAGGATCAAAAGTGACCCTTTTCCTATCATAGCTTGTATTGGTCTGATTGTTGTTTCGAGGCTGCTAGGCCTGCTGTTGTGGACGGTGTTGTTGTTGTTGATATTGATGATGTTGTTGCTGCTGGTTCTGATTGTGATGCTGATATTGCTGGTTTTCTCTAAAAACAGATGCTATATGAGCCACCTGGTGTTGATTACTGGCGGGTCGCACAGTCTTCCTCTTCACAGAGGGTCTTCTAGATTTTACATGGGAGGTCACAACATGTGCGTCGCCATCTTTATTCTTCATAAACGCCCCATAACGTTTGGCAGAAGAGCCTTCATCTCTGGTCAGACGCCCTTCCCTGACTCCTTCCTCTAAACGCATCCTCATATTCACCATCTCGGTGAAGTCAGAAGGAGCGCTAGCAATCACCCGCTCATAATAGAATGAACTCAAGGTCTTCAGAAAAATCTTGATCATTTCCTTCTCTTCCAGCGGAGGCACAATCTGTGCAGCCAATTCTCGCCACCTCTGGGCGTACTCCATAAAAGTTTCCTTATCCTTCTGGGACATGGCCCTCAATTGATCCCTATCGGGAGCCATATCAACATTATATTTGTATTTCTTGACGAAGGTTTCGCCAAGGTCGTTGAAGGAGCGGATGTTCGCACTGTCCAGGCCCATGTACCATCTCAAAGCGGCACCGAACAGGTTGTCCTGGAAATAATGGATCAGGAGCTGATCGTTGTCGATCTGAGTCGACATTTTGTGTGCATACATAACCAAATGGCTGAGCGGGAAAGTGTTTCCCTTGTATTTTTCAAAGTCAGGCACTTTGAATTTGACAGGAACTGATCATTCCCTTTGAGAGTTTTGAGTTCCTTGCGAAGCTTAAGGAACTGATCATTCATAGCGTCCATTTTCTCATATACGTCCGAGCCCTCAGATGGCGCAGAGTGATAAATGGTGTCATCTATGCTCGGCATAGTATGCACGACCAGAGGTGGCACAGCAAGGACCGGGCTAGATGCCGGCAGAGAAGCAAACTTTGGGGCGAGTCCCTCAGGAACAAAGTTTGCGGGCATCCCCCAGGGAAACCCGGATGGAATAGCAGTAGGCGCGAAATGGGCACTGGAAGCAGGCACTATTGAGGAAGCAATCTCAGAAATGACTGTCCTCTGGGGAGGAGTTGAAGGCGTTGGAGACGACTGGCTTTGGGCGGCCAAGAAAGACTCCATCAGGGCAGTCAATCTTGCCACTTCCTCCTTCAATTTTCTGTTCTCTTGTTCTAGGTGATCCATTAGTCTTGGTGAGTTGGCTCTGGTGTAGTACCGATACGTCAACTTGTCTTCAAAATAAATGAAGAACACAAAGTTAGACCACTGAACAAGAAGCCCTAGAACAAAACCTGCTTATGCACATGATGTATGTAATGCTTGTGCATATGATTTATTTTTAATCAAAGGAACTTTAGAGTTCTATTTGCAAACATTTTGGAAATATTAATCATTTAGACATATATGGAAATATCATATCAATAATATCTGGAAAATATTTTTACACCAAAGAAGTACAGTCTTGGTAACCAAATACAATATAAGAGAGAAGGAAGATGAACATCCTATGGAACCCTAGAAACAATCGTCCAAGGCTCTCGAGACCGGAAGATAAGCTGCACGAAGCCTCTTCACCTCTCGCTCATAGGCTGCCTCCATATCTGCCTTCTCTTTGGCGAGTCGATCGTACTTCCTCTTCCAAAACCTGGAAGATTGAGGAAGAAGCGAAGTTACCACATCATCAGGCTCGTCGATAACCTGATGCTCCAGAAACTCTATCAATGCATCCTTATCTCTAAGCTGCTGAAGTAGCTCCTCTCGCTCACGGATCCAAGCACGTGAACGGTCTTTGTCTCTCAACTCCTTTACTCCTTGGTCAGGGAGGGTTGAAGGCCCAGCCATAACCATAGGTGTAGGTCTTGGATAATCATAAGGCATAAGGTACTCAGAAGCTCTCCTCCTAACCCACGAGGTATAGGGTTCCAAAGCAATACAATTCTTCGGACTGAGCTTTTTCCTTCCCTTCCTATGGATCTTGCGCCAAGCGCGGACCATCCTGCCCTTCAAGCCTTAGGGATCTTTACCCTCTTGAAAGAACACAACTTCTAACAGAATGTTATTAGGTTTATCCTTTAAGGGGAACCCAAGCTGACGACGTGCCAAAATAGGGTTGTAGTTAATCCCACCACATGTACTAAGAAGAGGCACATTGGAGAATTCACCACAAGAGTCGATAATCTGCACACCATCATATACACGGTTGTACCAAAAGATATCATCATTAGTGAGAGACATAAGTCTCGTGGACCACCGTAGACATCCTTTGTTCTCCTTGAAAGTGAGCGTCTGAGACAAGTGCGAAATAAACCACTTGTACAACAGAGGCAAACAACACACAATGGTACCACCGCCCTTTGCATTCCTCATATGCAAAGAGAAATAAGTGTCACCCAACAGAGTAGGAACGGGATTAAGAGGAGAGAAAATCCTAATGGCGTTCGCATCCACAAACTTGTCGATCTTGGGGAATAACACTAGCCCATAGATGAGAACTACAAATATGGCCTCAAAGGCGTCCTCACTCATGGCCTTCCCGTACATAATAGCTTGAGCAATGAGGAAATCAGATGGGAGACCTTGAATTCCACCTTTAGTAGTCATATGAGCACCAATAATAGATTCATCTATATGAAACAGATTAGCAATCTCTTGAAAAGTAGGAACCCTCTCCAAGCCACTGAACGACAACTGATCTAGAATAGGTATACCCACAAGATAGGCATACTCCTCCAGCGTAGGCAAAAGCTGGAAATCCGGAAATGTGAAGCAACGGTACAATGGATCATAGAACTGCACCAATACACTCATCAGACCTTCATCCACTTGAGTAGCAAGAATAGACAGAAGCTTCCCATGACGAGCTTTAAACCCCAAGGGATCTAATACATAGGATGTCAAACTCCTTAACTCTTTCAAGTCTGGTTGTCTGAAACTGTACTTCTTCGTATTCCTTCTTTGCTTATCCATGTCTGAGAATTTGCAAATAGACCTCTTAAGTTCCTTGAAAATATTCTCATTGTTGATGATATGGATGTGTATGAATGCATGAATGTATGGATGCAACAATCACACTCAAGGATCAAACAAATCACACCACACAAAGGTCATGGGATGGATCAAGTCATCCTTAATATCAATCATCCATTTTGGTGGATTATGGTTTACACCTTATCAACACCCAAGTTCCAGGGATATTAAGGATACACAAGAACAGATCAAACATGAATCAAGGGTTTGTTGCAAGTCATGAGCATGGAGTCTTGGTTAAGAACCACCCAAAGGGAGTGTACTAGGGTTAAACCTGACAATCATGTTCTACAAGATGTTCCCATAGTCATCATCCCATCTTTCGGATATTATCGGATAAACGACTACTCGTATTCCAAAAATATTCTCAAGAGAGACTCTTATGAGTGTAGTATCGCGTAACAATCGTATCAAATCTTACACTTGAACGAAATTCGCACTACGTCCTAAAAATAGGCCAAGATGGGCTAGGTAATCTAAGGTCCTTGGCTTCTAAGGCATATATTGTTAATAAGTTAGAAGTTAGTATTACTTTTGCTTTTTTGTTTAAGTCATTCTTTGGAGAACACTCAACCCACTTATCACAAACATGGATCCTTGAACCAAGACATCTTCCAAAGGAAGGAAAAAAGGCAAGTTTCCACACAATACCATGAAAGAGGGGATACTTACAATCTCACTAACTAGAATGCTATGCCTTTTGTGTCAAAATATTACGCTATGTTATGCAATTGTAATTGGACTTATGTAGAAGTCACAACTATTTGAGGTCGGGCAATAGAATTTTGGTGTTAATGCATGTTAGAGACACAGTACGATGAACTATGCTCATGAAACATACCACACACAAAAAGAATATGCAAAATGGGGGACCTAATCTCATCCATACTTATGTTGATTTTGCAATCAACTAGCCTTAGGATATTGAGATATTATAGGTCCATGACATGAATGCATAAAGAATGGGAATGAGATGAAGAGGGAGGGGGAATGGATCAAACACAAATTGGACAAAGGAGGACTTTTACCAAGTTAAGATCATTCATTCATTTTGGGAGATGGAATGTACATTCCATCAATCCCCTAAATTCAATGATCTTAACCTAACAAAGTCAAATCAACCTTGACCAAGGCCCAACAACACAAGTCAAACTCACAAAGGCAATTTAAATGGATCAACACAATTAATTTGGCATTTAAACAATTAAAATATTAAAAATAATGCATTAAATTAAATATGGTTGTTCAATTTCCTAAAATCTCATCAAAACATCAAAGAAATGGCCATGAGATTTATTATAGGTCAAACAAGGTCAAAGGACCTTGGAGCAAAAAAATTTCATAATTTTTGGAAACTTAAAAGTATTTTTAAACAATTAAAAATACTCACAAAATCAATTAAATCATGAAAAATATTAATAATGATCCAAAAAATAATTTTAATTCAAAAAATAAAAGAGGATTTTATTTAAAAAAATTTGGTGAAACTCTCATATTTTTTGGATCAATATTAAATTAATATGAATTAATGAAAATCAAAGGAATAAAAATAAAAATCAGATAATCAAAAAACGTGGACCACTTGATCTCCCTCATTAATTGAGGTGGCAGATCAAGTGGTGGAGAGCGCGCGTTCCATGATGCATGTGAGTCAACTGATCACACACTGGGAAATCACAATCTATGCTCCTGATTAAAACATTTTAAACTCATCTAATGGCTCTGAACACTTCCAGCGCATCGCCGGAGCTAAAGGCCGGTCATCTTCTCCGATGACCCTGGCCGGACTAGTTCAATCATCACTACATCATAAATGAAAAAAGAGGACATGATCTTAAAGAAAAAATGGCGTAGATCACGAATATCACCTCAATTTTAACTAACTCCAAATATATAAAGAGATACGTGGAGTTGAATTTTGAGGTGTGTCAACTGAGTTGCTTTGATTTGACCTCAAAGCAACTCAATCTTCTTGCCTACATTGGTAGGACTTCAAACAACCAAGGATCCAAGAGAATTGATGAAAATTGAGAGAGAATCGAAGAGGAGAAAAATCTGGAAAAATACCTTCAATGCTGTGCAGAAATGGATCTCTCTTGCTTCAATTCGTGCTTGATCTTGCTATAGAGCTTGTGGAAGTGGTTTAAGAGTAATGCAAAGCTTTGGATCCTGGAGTTTTTGAATCTCCAAACAGTGAGATTCAAACTCAAATTTCAGTTGAAATTTCTCAGGTTTTCCTTTAAATTGAGAGGGTTTAAAAGGTTGGGGGAAAAGTTGGCACGCAAAGTCCTTTGAATTGAGGCATTGGAACTCTATATATAGCTATGGGAATTGTTAGTTCCACACTTGAAAAATTCCCCAAAATTGGCAATGCAATGCACATGCTTGCATGGGCGTGTGCAGGCCCATGAAGAAATCCAAATAGGTCCATAATCAACTGAAATGAGGTATGCATGAAACTTGGATGGCAAGGCAAAGTTATTTGAACATTTGAATCATGAATCTTGCCAACTGATGCAGGCCTGTTTAAGCTATGTGCAGACCTATCAAACAATTTCCAAAATGAATGAATTAGGACTCTTTGGAAATCTTAGATCAAGAGGGACAACTCTTATGTTGAACACCTTTCCATTTGGAATATGTATCATGGTGAAATTTGAGGTGGAAGTTTGGAAATTTCAACATGTCAAAATATTTTCTAAGTGTCAAACCACATATTTAATTAGTCCACCTTGCTTAACTTCTTATGTGAGCTCCAAATGAGAAAATTGTCTTTATCAAAGTTGTAGATATTTGAAAAAAATTCAAAATGGTCACAAATTTAATATCATTTGGATTTAGGATGAGTGAGTTATGCATTTTTGAAGTTGAGGAAAATCACTTGTTCAAGGATATTGGTCCAAAATAACCTATAACGTATCCTCATATCACATGCTCATAAAAGTTGATTTAGCTCTCACTCCAAACATAAAAGTTGAAGTAGACACCTTGAATTTGATTGTGCAACTTGGAAGTCTTTCATCTCATAAAAATTTAGCAAGTTATGGCCATGGGAAGTTGACTTTCGAATTAGGGTTTAGACAAAATGACCTATAATGTTTCAACATAGAAAATGACTTTCCATGAAAACTTAGCTCTAGACCTCAACATGAAAGTTGTTTGGAATGTCACTTAGAGTAACGTTTCTCTTGGAATCATTTTCATATTATGAAAATTGTAGGAGATAGGGTCTAGGGAGACCCAGTTTTGATCAGATGAGTTCATCTGGCCAACCACCATCAACCATCTTGCTAACTTGCAATTCTCTTGACTTTTTAGGCTCATGGCAGATCATATATGCATAAGATGATGAATTTTGAAGTGTCCCTTGAAATTTTTTATTAATTGATGAGGAATCTTGTTGAAGAAGTTACTCAAGATACCTAGATGAACTATGGTTTCCAAGGCAAACCAACTCCAAACTCTTGAAGAATGCTTGATCAAAATAACATGTAGAGATCATGGGGACTCATATATGACGCCTAGAACCATTGTGGATCATTCCTTGGTTGAGCTTTTGGCAATGAGGGTCTTAAACCCTAGATGTGAACTTGATAGATCAATGGTGATCATGCCCTACCTACAAAAGTCTAAGGAAAATACAAAGGCATATTTTTGGTATTTTGGTTTGTAAAATGATAATATACAAGTATGATACAATCACATGGTGCTTGGTGATCTCTCCCAAAACAAACCTAATGTAAGAGGGGTAAGGAGGATGCCAAGGTATGATCCTAATGCTAATGCAAATGATGAGATTCTATAGCGGGATATTCGTTACCTTTAGATTTATTGACTAAATCAAAAGTAAATCATACAATTCGAGTTGCCACCGCACTTCTATTTATCCAAAGGAAAGGTTAGAAAACGAACAAAAACCGAGAAGTTTTATCAAATCAAAAACTAATAAAAATGTCAGAGATCTGGGTAAGGGGGTTGGTTATGCAATGGGAAGGTTTTAAGCACCCAAAACATCCTTAGTACTCTAAGGGAGCCCTTTTCAAAATTGTTGTAAGGTAGGTTGGTATTTGGAAAATTATTTATGCAAACATGATTGGGGAGATGAGAGAAGAATGTACAAATTATTTATAATTTTGTGTTTGAATGGATAAACCCATTGCCTACGTACCATCTTAAAAAAGATTAGGATCAAAACCTTATAGTTCGGGGTAAAAATGTAAAAACAAGTTGGTAAATTGATTGGTCAAAAGCCTTAAAGGTCTTTTGTTATCAAAGGGAGAAAACTCAACCTAAAACCACAAATCCACCATGTGAGGAGAGCTTCAACATGCTAGTGAGGGGTTAACCCTATAATAAGCATGGAAGACTTATAGTCCATCACTAAGGATATAGGTGAGTATTATATCATCCTCAAGGATAACTCAAACCTAATAGCTAGTGTTTATGAAAAGCTTTAGCAAGAAGTGGCCATTGAAACCACAAATAAATGAGTGAGTAATATTTACCAATGAAAAGTATTCATAAAAAGGTCAAAGTTGACTTAGGATTCAATTCAAAATAAGTGTTATGAAAATAAGTTTGAAAAATCAAAAGCATAATGCTTAGGTTTCTAATGTTGAAAACAATGTTAATGTTTGCACAAAAGTTTGGCTTGGGTTAGAGTGGAGGGAAGAAGAGAAAGGCTAAGGTCCTAAACATGCAAAGATGAAGGAGGAGAAGTAAAACCACAAGAAATGAGCTATAATCAGTGAGTTTCGATTGAAAAAAGTTTGAACATCATCCTTTGAAATGCAAATCTATGAAGCATGATCCTTCACAATTCTTGATAACAGCTTGTTCTTGAGATGGAAATAGGGCAAGGCTAAGGATTTAGAGTCCAATAATCAACCAATGAAGTTGAAAATTGGATCTGAAAAATTGAAGTGAAAGAGCAAAATTCCTTTTGAGTGAGGTTTGGATTGAGTTCTGCAGCATATAAGGCGCCTTGAGGTTGAGAAATGGTGAAGCTAAGCACCTCTATTTATAGCAAAGCAAGCTGCAGGGCATGGGAAATTCATGTGTGCATGAAGTGAGGGCATCCATGCATGGGCCTGTACAAGCGTATGGGAGGCCCAAATGCAAATGATTTGGCATGCTGAAGTCATAACAAGCTGAAATGGACGTGCAGATATGATGGAATTGGATTGTGCATGAAGTTTCATCATTGTTTCCATAATTGCACCCAAACTTTCTCCTCTTCGAAAATGCATCTTATCAAAATGAAACATGGCCTTGTGGGTAATGGTTGGAAAGGTCTTGACATGAGGAACAATTGTCATGTTGAACAAAAAACCATTTGGAGTTGGGAAATTAATGAAAACTGGTCATAAAGTCCAATGTATAAAACATGCATATGTGAATTTTGCCAAAATGAACCAAATTTAATCCCTTCTGTTTCAATGATGCAAGCTCCAAATGACAAAATCTTCAACATAAACATTGTAGATCTTTTTAAGACAATAAATTTGGACACAAATTTTTCATCATTTTGATTTTTTATGAGAAAGTTATGGGCACTTGAAGTTGGACTTTTTCACATTTCAATGACTTTGGTCCAAAGTGACCTATAATGTTTTGCATTATCAAATGTGTTTCTTTTAGGATTATGAAAATTTGTTCAACATAACAAATGAATTAAACATCTTAAAATTTCCAATGCATTTGATACCACCTCAAAATCATGAAAAATGAATTAGTTATGTCTTTGGGAAGTTGACCCAAGATTAGGGTTTCAGTCAAAATAACCTATAATGTTTTGAAATGAATGATGACCTTACAAGCTTCAAATAAAATTTTGATGAACCTGAAAGTTGTTCATATGGTTCTTAAGAACATTTTTTCTCTTGGGGTTATATTCATTTGACAAACACATTAAAAGTTAGGTGTTAGTGGATTTCAAAATGGTCAGATGAATTGACTGATCAACTTCTCAAGTCCATACTCCCAATCTTGATGAATTGATGATTGAGGACATTCAAATATGCATAAAATGATGAATGAAAGAACTTCCCTTGATCATATTTGATCATGGGTTGAGGTTGCTTCATGAGCAATGCACAGTCCATGCACAGCTGAATTAGGGTTTCCTTGGGAAACAATCTTCAAGCCCCTTTGGTTTGCTTGATCAAATAGACAAGTTGAGATGCTAGGTAGGCATTTGTGATGATTGAGATCTTTGGGAACCTTTGTCATGCTTGCTTTCAACTTCATCTGGCCATTTCAATGAGCATGGGGCCTCCTAGGAGCCTTGGATCTTATGACTGCTCAAGCTACAAAACAAAAGATGTTAGTGACATATTTTTGTGCTTTTGGTTAGTAAACAAAATAAGAAAAGTAATAATATACAATTCAAGCATGCTTGGTGGTATCAAACCAACTCACACAAGTCCCAACCCTAGGGTAAGGAGCCAAGATGCTATGATCCTTGAGGCAAATGCAAAGTGCATGAAATGATGTCATGAGGGATCTTAGGGTCAAAATTAGGGTCTTAAAGATTGCATGAGGGATCTTAGGGTCAAAATTGGGGTCTTACAGTGTGTGGTATGTTTTAGGAGTTTGGTTCTTCATACCAAATCTCTAACATGCATTGACACCTAAGTTTTTATTGTCTGGCCTCAAATAGTTGTGACTTCTATATAAGTCCAATTACGATTGCTTAACATAGAGCTAAATTTTACCTTTAAGGCATAACATTCTAGTATGTCAGATTGTAAGCCTCCCCTTCTTCATGGAATTGTGTGAGGACTTAACCTTTTTTCCTTTCATGGGAGCTAGTGGCATACTTATTGAATTATCCAAGTTGGAGCCCTTCTCATGGAAGATGTCTTGGTTCAAGGATCTAAACTTGTGAATGAAGGGTTAAGTGTTCTCCAAAGAATAACTTAAACAATTAAAAATCACCATTGCACTTGACTAACCTTTGACTAACATTTGACTAGTTCTTATTAATATTGTTTTACTTTCAAGTCATTTACTTTATGCAATTTAAATTTTAGTCATTTATCATTCATTTGCCATTTACATTTCATATAACTTGTTTATGTTTATGTAATTTTCATTTTCCTCATTTGAGCCATATCTTGTGATTATATATATATTGTTTGTGTATTTTGATTTTGTTTGTGGCCTTAGGACCTTAAAATACCTAATAACAACAAAAAAACCTAAAAAACATCTAGTGGACTGTTGAACTTGATCTGAACTTTTGGACTTAGGATTAGGCAACATTCCCTATGCAAAAGGACTTGGCTAATGCCAACATTCTGAGACTGAGTTATTGTGAACTGGGCCTTCATTTGATGTAAACCTTGGGATTTGTTTGAACTCGTCTGCTACTCTTTCTTTATGCTTAATTGTTATTTTGACCTTGTGTCTGATGCTTTGCTCGGAGTTGATCAAGGAATAATTCATCTGATACATGGGAAGACAAAGAAGACTTCTAGATATGGAATTTGCATAGTTGGATGTGGCTATCTTTATTTGATGCCTTAACCTTCATGATGTCTGGATATTGCTAATTGCTTATTGATTATTGCTTGATTCAATGTCTAAAGGGAAAATGGTTTCTACATGACATTCTTGTTTGTTGGATTGCATCACATTGGTCAGATCTTTTCAACTCTTAACTTTTAAATTTATGCTTAGGATAGCCTCTTCATCTCCTCCCACTTCTTAAATTTCAAAATGTCTCCCCCTTTTCAAAGACCTTATTTTCTTGTGATTTCAAATTTAGACATGTCTTAATAATTAGAAACTTTGGCCTTATGCCAATGAATTTTTAAACTCTTTCTTAAATTAAATTTGTAACTAAACTTAATCATACTGACTTAAAATTTTAAAAGACAAAAAGAACTAATAACTCCATTCAAACGTTTGGCCCTTTGTGCCTTTTTATTGAACCTTTGTTAAAAGCAACCCACCAACTCATTTGAAATTTTTACCACAAACTACGAGGTTTTGATCCCTCATTTTTATTATGGTACGTAGGCACGAGGCCGAAGGTCTTGTCAAACACAAAAATATAATCAATGAATACTTTTCTCATCCCCATACTTTATTTTTTCTCAAACATCTTTTATACCAAACACATATGCATACATAAAAAAGGCCCCCCTAGGAGTACCTAGGACACTTTGGGTTCTAACACCTTCCCTCTGTGTAACCAACCCCCTTACCTGTAATATCTGACATTTTATTAATTTTGATTTGAAAACTTATTATCTTCAGGTTTTGTTCGTACTTTTTCCTTTTCCTTTAGAAACAATAAAAGCGCGGTGCCGACTTTGGTTTTATTGACATCAAGTTTATCCATAGCTTGATGGTCATGAATTTACCGCTACACGTTGATTATGAGAAATCAGAGCCTGTTGATATTGAGGCTGGTATGCAGGTTGCTGATATTGAGCAGCAACAATGTACGGATAAGGGTAGTATGGCATAGAAGATATAGGTGCTTGAACTTGAGGGCAGACATTTGCTATTACAGTGATTGCCTCAGCCTCCTTCTTCTTAACAAAGCCCTAAGATTTTTTTACCAGTGTCTGGCTATCAACACTGGCGATCTCTCTTGTTTTTAGCCCGTTCTCAATGCCTTCTCCAATGGTTACTATGTCTGCGAAATTGGATGATGAGCTACCAACCATATTCTCATAGTACAAACCTTGGAGTGTGCTCATGAAAATATCAACCAATTCAGCATCTGTCAGTGCGTGGCTAACTCTAGAAGCCATCTCACGCCATCTCTGAGCATATTGTTTGAATGTTTTGTTGTTCTTGCAAGCTTAATTTTGCAGTTGTAACCTGGTGGGAGTCATGTCCATGTTATACTTGTATTGCTTGAGAAAGGCTTCAGACAAGTCCTTCTAAGATCTGACTTTACTGCATTCTAAGCTCATATACCAATCCAAGGATTCCCCTGATAAGATGTCTTGGAAGCAATGGATAAGAAGCTCATCATTATCAACGTAGGATGCCATCTTCTTACAATACATAATGACATGACTACTTGGACAACTTAAACCCTTGTATTTTGGTAGGTTTGGTGCTTTGAACTTAGGAGGAAGCACCACATTAGGAACTAGACATAAGTCTTTAGCATCCATACCATAAGCAGAGAAACCTTCAATGGCTCTCATCCTTTCATATAGTAACTGGTAGTCTGCTTGTCTATTTTGATCTGAACTAGAAGCAATTTGATTAGAAATCTAAGGATTAACTTGATGATTGGGAGGTGGAACACCCTGCGAAGCTTCCTGAGAAATGACTATAGGGGAAGCAAATTGGGGATACCCTTGAGGATACATAAATCCAGGATTAACCATCTGACCAACAGTCTGACCATATTGATTATGATATGGAGCATAGGGTGCCCCTGGATACACAAATGGAGGTGCAACAGTAGAAGATGCCCCAAGATAAGGAGGAGGTATTTGAACACCTTGATTCAAATTCTAAACAGTAGGTTGAGTAGCTCAAGGACGAAGACGAAAGTGAAGGATATGGCTTATGTACTCATCTTCATTGTCATCGGGAGTTTCAATAATAACTGGTGCAGAAGTCTGAAGAGCCTGTTCTGGGTTGATCTCACGGTTGTCAACATTAACCATTTAAGGAGAGTGAGTGGTCATGCCCCAAGGATAGGAAACAGAATTACCATTGGCATGGTGTATAAAAAACATTTGATATGGCACGAAAACATTCCCATTAGAAGCTTGAGGAGTAAAATTTGGAGGAAAACCCTAGGGATAGGCAGCAACATGCCTACTAAGACCTGACTGGCAGATTGGTTGGCTCACCATAGGTTAAATCACAGTGTCCGCAACAACATCAATAGAAATGGTGATAGCAACGACATCAGTAACCACATCGGTAGCAGGATTAGAAGCAGAGGTAGAGGTAGTATCCTTCTGAGCTTGAAGGTACTCCATTATGGTGTTCATGTTACCTTAGAAGGTGTCCATTCTTCCTTGGAACTGAGCCAAGGTTTCTCTATAGGTAGCATTCTCTTGTTCCAGATCTTCCATAATTCCCGATTTGTGAGCTCTTGTGAAGTACTGGTGTCAAAGAGTCATCATCTTTTTGGTTGAGGAAAGGATAAGGTGAGCTCTTTCTGGTTGATAAACATGATATGTGAATGCAAATAATTATGCAACATCCATAGATTCAAAGCATCGATGGTATAATAACTCAGGGTCAAAACTCCGACATTTATACAACAATGCAATAATGATATGTAATAGAGTATATTAGTAGCATAAAACAATCTGGATAATATGTGTATACTGCCCGATGCAGGATCAAAGGTCTGACGTCCATGAGAATAAAGGTATGTAGAATCTATGGTTTCCTGCAGAAAAACCCATATCCCCCTCACAGGTATGTTCTATCCTTCAAAGGCAACCTAAAAAGGTTACTAGAGTCAATGACCCATTTTGAGATACCATTGCCTTAGACGACTGACTCGTCGGAAAATGACGCTCCCAAAAGGATCTACTTTAGGTCTGATGTCATGTGTCAACCATGATCGCAAAATAACTCCATGGAGGTCAAACACGACTCTAGTCACATTGCTAACCTATGTATGTACTCAAGCTCAGGTATAGAGCTTTTCTCCCATGTAATATATCCCAATCCAACAGGGAGTATAACAGATAATATCCATAATATAATATTTAAAGTGATAAAGAATGTGAGTAAATCAATAAAGGTAAACACCCAAGTAAACGGAGAAGAAAACAAAACTAGGCTCGACTCCTTTTAGCAAATAGGATGTACTCCATGTAGAGAAGCATTCCCAAGCAAATTCGCCAGCTGAAGCTGGGGATGCTCAAGAAGAGACCCCTAACTATAACCAAACTCCCTAGCCGAGTCTCCAATTGAAGCTAGCGAAAATATACCTTAATGCATCGCATGCTCGAACATACAACAGAGTCGCCATTGAACTTTATTTAATCCCGAAGGAAAGGGAAAACATCAATAAAACCCGGGGGAAAGATATATGTTGGGTAAGGAAGTCGGTTATGAAAGGGGAAGGTGTTAGCACCCCTAACATCCATGGTACTCCATGGGAACCGTTTTGATTGTTCTTGCTCGAATGAGTTTGATATCTAAAGATTACTCGTAAAAGAATGAGGGAAAAAAGAATAGAATAAATAAAGTTCTTAGTGAGAATTAGGGCCCTCATGCCTACGTATCCTCGGAGTGAAATATGGAATTCAGAGCTCCGTAGTTCATAGAACTAATGGTGGGAGGTGAAAAGAGATTGTGATCAAGGTATGGTTTGAACCAAAGGATAATGATTGTTTGAACTCCAATAAGGGGTGAAATATGAACCCAAGAGTAAAACTGGTATGAACCAACAAGTGAGGGGCCCGAGGCATGGTATCACTATATTGGGATAACCGAAAACAAAGAGGATTGCATGTATACAACTGTAAAGTAAGTAAGGACATGTTCGTCTAAGCAACAAGGTCTGACAAGAGAAACAAATCTACAAAGATATGATTGGAGTGATGAATATTGTAACTTGTACCATCATAATGGTAACATAGGAGTCCATAAAGACAAGTTGGCTTTGAATCAAAGAGTAAACATATAAACCAACAAGTGATGGGCCCGAGGCCTGGTATCACTGTAGTGGAATGACTGGAAACAACGGGAATTAAATGTCTGGTAATAAGCCAAATAACTCTTGATACAAAGGTGTACATTGATTAGGTCGTCCTAAAAGGATGAGTATGGAACCCAAAGGGAAATATTGATTGGCACAAGGAAAAATATATCACTTGCTGGGGAACAAATAATTTGAAATAAAAAAAAAATATTGTCTCGGATCCATGAAGGAATAAACTCTGAACCGAAGAGTAAAAATGGTATGAACCAACAAGTGAGGGACATGAGGCATGGTATCACTGTATTGGAATAACCAAAAACAAAGGAATTAAATGTCTGGCAATAAGCCAAACAAATCTTGGTTCACAAGGCGGACTTTTCATTAGGCGTCCTAAAAGGATGTGCATGGAATCCAAGGAAAAGTGATGTTCAATCTCAAGAAGATGTTATTGGTTGAATGAATGAAGGATTAATAAATAGGGTAGGTCACGAAGAATCTGAATTCTCCTGCCTACGTATTCTCATTGTGCAATGAGAAAGTCATAACTTTCGTGGTTCAACCCACTATGGCTGAAACAAAAGGGGATAGGTGATAGGATTGCCCAGAGGCAAGGCAAATTCCTTAATAAAGCAAGGAAGTGGCATTAACCAATGATGGTACTCAACCACAAGGACAAATGAGATATAGTCAGATTCTGAACTCCACAGGGCAAAATAGATGAATGCCATAGTCTGTACTCCACAGTGCAAAATAGATGAATGCCATAGTCTGAACCAAAACAAAGGCAAAGGAACAGATTTCCAGAGTTTGAACTCAATAAGGGAAAACAGAATATAATGCCAAAGTCTGAACTTCAAGATAATGTTAAAGGTTTCTAGAATCCGAACTCCGTGGGAAAAATGTATAAGGATGCCATAATCTAAACCATACAAGGCAAAGGAACTGATATGAATGCCAGAGTCTGAACTCCATAAGGGAAAAAGAGTATGATGCCAAATTATGAACTGTAAGGCAATGAAAACGGTAGCCAGAGTCTGAACTCAATGGGCTAGATGAGTGAATGCCAAAGTCTGAATCGTAGGGCAAAATAATATGTCAAAGTTTGTACTATATAGAAAAAATCAGGATGGCCAGAGTCTGAACTCAATGAGGTAAGGATGCCAAGATCTATATCTTATAGGCAAGGAATAAAGCCAGAGTTTGTACTTCATAGGCTAAAAGAAGTTCCCAAGATCTACACCTTAAATGAAAGCAATAAAGTATACCATAGTATGAACTGATAGGCTATGCATGAAGCAATTATTGAGAAATGGGTATGTGACCCCAAAATAATGATCCCAAGATATGTACGAACATCCAGGAGGAGTCTCTGATATTGAGTCCAAGAAGAAAGTAATGATGTTTCAGTGTTGAAGTGTTGAAGTGTTGAAGTGTTGAATGATTGATGCTTGCTTGAAGAAGACTTGTCAATTGCATGATTCAAATTGGATTAAAGTCTATGAACAAGGGAGAATGCTTCAAATAGCTAGGGCCTATACCCCATACGCAAAGTCACTCTAGACAAGGGTAGGAGAAACATTATCTCATCTTTCCTCATTACTTAAGGCTCATAGTGTATGATACATCCCATAACTGACAATTTGTTGGATAAGAATCCTCATTACTGCTCCTTGAGCTGGTGTTGCTTTTCATGAAGAAGACTTGGTAGTTTATTCGATTCGTATTGCACTAAAGTCTATGAATAAGGGTGAATGTTCTGAATAGCTAGGGCCTACGCCCCGTACGCAGAGTCACTCTAGACGAGGGTAGGAGAAACTTCGTCTCATCATTCATTATTACTTAAGGCTCGTATCATCCAATTCAAATCGTATTTATCAAGTGTTGACCTTTGATGTTTCTTGTATAATTCGATACTCGATGTGACTGGGATATCTTGCATGAAAGACTGGTCTTAAATCTTGGAGATCCACAACATTAGAATTAGTCTTATCATGTGATCAAGTGAATTTTGATCACTTGAATAGATTTTGAGGTTATACATGATCAAAGGATTTAATTGGTCAAAATTGCTTTTGATCAACTTAAATCGGATGGCTTGAATTGACTTGAAACTTATGACTTATCCTAATCTAAGGGTTAGAATTATTTATAACCTATTCCTAAGGGGAACATGAATTTGTTAATCAAAGACTTGATTTAAACTAAATAAAATTCTAAGTCAAAATTGATCCTAAGGGAGCATGCATTGTTATATGGCTAAAAGAGTAAAACAAGCCCTTAAAGGGCAAAATGGTCTTTTTTAAGGAGAATTGCGATCCAAAACGCAGCAGAAATTAAAATTTTCTCCTTTAGAGATCCTTACGAATAGTCATGATCAGTGATAGAATATTTACCTCTTGTGACGATTGAAACCTTTGGTGCAGATCTCTTGTGACGATCAAAACCTTTGATGCAGATCCACGGAGCGATCACGAACGTTGAACGATGACAACGTCTCTACTCAGTCCACACGAACGGATTCTTTCAATCTCAGTGCTAGCTGGTACGAATGAAGGCTTTGAGTGTGTGTGTGTGTGAGAGAGAGAGAGAGAGAGAGAGAGAGAGAAAACAAAAATAATGCAACCGCCATCAATGCTTCTGCACAAGGGTTCTATTTATAGAACCACTTGTGTGGGCTTCATGCTAAAAAGCCCACTTAAGTGTATTTTTGCCCATATCTTATAATATGCCCAAAATCACTTAAGCTCATGGTACCTTACCATATTTCGTATTCTACTTAAGTACACCGTACCTTTATGATGTTCTACAATTCACTTAAGGGCACCGTACCTTACGGTGTTCCTTAGTTACTCTATCTCTCATCAATCCGTCCTTTGTGTGTGACCCTGTAGGTTTTCGCGACATTGGCAATTATATTAAATCATGTATTTAACATAATAAACAGTGAGCGGTATCTAGCAACACATCACTGCTACCCAAGACACGAAAATGTCATGTGATCTGACAATTCCTTCTGTGATAATACTTATGTGTATAATTATCCTTTTGCCCTTATGTCTATATTGAACACAAGGCATAGACTGTGTCATTCTTGTCCAGTTCAATATTGGGCCCATAGACATTTATCCTGTTATGCAGGATGGGCAAATTCCATCTAGGTCACTCATGTCCCTCAGCATGCTTCGTGGAGTACCCATCAACTGTCTTTATGGTTATCCAGTTACGGACAATGTTTGATCAGCAATAAAGCACTCGACTCTACATCTAGGGTCCATAGTGGTTTCAGGTCGAAGAGTGGTATACACCATTATCACCATGAGAATAACTTATGACACTTTGCATAACTTTCTATATAATATTCTCATAGCGGGTCAATCCGGTATAAATATTACTCTTAATATTCATACCTATGTTTAAGACTTGATAACTCCTTATCCATGATCCATGAGATGTGATCATCAGTCTATATACATAATAGTCTTAATGCTTTAATGTCATCCCACTTCATAATAAAGCTCGACTACGGATACTTTAAGAATAGTGTCCTTATGTTTAATGTGATCTCATGATCAAGTCATACCTGATACATTAAACAGACTAGCTATTCTAGGGACTTTATTTAACAAACGTAATAATGAAAAAGCCTTTTATTATTAATAAATAATTCGATACAAGTACCAAAAGTATTGGCCTCTAGGGCTTACACCAACAATATCCCACTAGCACTAGAGCCAATCAGGCATACCCTTAATACCCATAGATCTAGTATGGCCATCATGCTTCTGCTGCGCAAGAGGCTTTATCAGTGGGTCAACAATATTGTCAAGTGTAGGTACTCTGCATATTTTCACATCTCCTCTATCTATTATCTCTCGAATGAGATGATAACGCCTAAGTATGTGTTTGGATCGTTGGTGAGATCTAGGCTCCTGGGCTTGTGCGATAGCACCATTATTAGCACAGTAGAGACCAATGGGATCCACAATGCTAGGAACTATGCCAAGTTCACTAATGAACTTTTTGATCCAAACAGATTCCTTTGCTACACTTGAGGCAGCAATATACTCGGCCTCGGTTGTAGAATCAGCAACTGTATCTTGCTTTGAACTTTTCCAGCTCACAGCGCCACCGTTTAAGCAAAACACATAACCAGATTGCGATCTAAAGTCATCCTTATCTGTATGGAAGCTAGCATCGGTGTATCCAATTACAGCCAACTCTTCCTGACCTTCATATATCAAGAATGAGTCCTTAGTCCTTCTTAAATACTTAAGGATATTCTTGACAGCTACCCAGTGAGCATCACCAGGATCAGATTGGTACCTACTCGTTGCACTTAAAGCGTCTCAACACTTTGTCTATGTATGTACTCTGACTTAGGCCAAGCAGTTTTTGTGATCTATCTCTATAGATTCTGATTCCTAATATATAGGCTGCTTCACCTAGGTCCTTCATAGAAAAGCATTTCCCCAACCAAGACTTTACTTGTTGTAGGGTAGGGATATCGTTTCCAATGAGTAATATGTCATCTACATATAATACCAGGAAAACGATCATGCTCCCACTAACCTTATTGTAGACACAAGGCTCATCTTCGTTCTTGATGAATCCATATTGTTTTACTGTTTCCTCAAAACGAAGATTCCAGCTTCTGGAAGCTTGCTTCAATCCATAGATTGATCTTTGTAACTTACATATCTTTTGGGCTTCCTCTGGTATGTCAAATCCTTCAGGTTGTGTCATGTACACATCCTCAAGAAGATTTCCATTAAGGAAAACAGTTTTGACATCCATCTGCCATATTTCAT
This sequence comes from Lathyrus oleraceus, assembly GCF_024323335.1. Lineage (NCBI taxonomy): Eukaryota > Viridiplantae > Streptophyta > Magnoliopsida > Fabales > Fabaceae > Lathyrus > Lathyrus oleraceus. The sequence continues at coordinate 174,381,546 of NC_066579.1, read as the reverse complement.
AATCATGATATGCAGCGATATCAAGTAAAATCCGAACAGATTTAAGCATTGCAACTGGTGAAAAGGTTTCATCATAGTCAATCCCATGAATTTGTTTATATCCTTTTGCAACCAGTCTTGCCTTATAGGTATGTACCTTACCATCCATGTCAGTCTTCCTTTTGAAGACCCACTTGCATCCTATAGGGTTAACTCCTACAGAAGGCTCTACCAAGGTCCAAACTTGGTTTGTGTACATGGAATCCATTTCAGATTTCATGGCTTCTAGCCACTTCTCAGACTCGGGACCAGTTATGGCCTCTTGGTAGGTCACAGGCTCATCTTGATCCATGAGTAATACATCACCTTGATCAGTTATGAGATATCCATATCTCTCAGGTAGTCGATGTATCCTGCTTGACCTACGCTGGTCTTGTTCTACTTGAGCAGGTTGCTCTTCCACAACTTCTTGTGTTTCCTGCTCTAATTCCTCCATAGGTGTATCTATGCTTTGTGATTCTTGAATTTCTTCAAGCTCTACTTTCCTCCCACTGGTTCCTTCGGAAATAAAATCCTTTTCTAGGAAAACTCCAGTTCGAGCGACAAACACTTTGCCCTCAGAAGGATTGTAGAAGTAATACCCTCTTGTTTCTTTAGGATACCCCACAAATAAGCATTTGTCAGATTTGGGCTCAAGCTCAGTTGAAATTTGTCGTTTCACATAAACCTCGCAACCCCAAATCTTTATGTAAGACATATGTGGTTTCTTACCACTCCATATCTCATATGGTGTCTTCTCAACCTTTTTGGATGGAACACGGTTAAGTGTGTAAGCTGCTGTCAATAGTGCATGTCCCCAAAAGGAGTTTGGAAGATCGGCGTGACTCATCATGGATCGGACCATGTCTAACAGGGTTCGATTTCTTCTCTCAGATACACCATTCCATTGGGGTGTTCCAGGAGGAGTAAGTTGGGATAGGATCCCACACTCTTTCAGATGGTCATCAAACTCTAGGCTTAAATACTCACCACCTCGATCTGATCGAATAGTTTTAATATTCTTACCTAGTTGGTTTTGTACTTCATTCTTGAATTCCTTGAACTTTTCAAAGGACTCTGATTTGTGTTTCATTAAATACACATAACCATATCTACTGAAATCATCAGTGAATGTGATGAAGTACTGAAAACCTCCTCTGGCTGGTATGTTCAGTGGTCCATATACATCAGTATGTATGAGGGCCAAAAGATCATTAGCTCTTTCACCTTTTCCTGTGAATGGAGATTTTGTCATCTTCCAAGTACTTTGGGCAGTTTTCTCTTCCAGTGTGCGGTCTTACCGCAACGGAAACATGTGTTTGTCTTTGCTATGCCTCTTTAGGGTTCAAAGTAGCAACAGTGGGTATGGGTTTGGCAAGTTCCTCTCCCTTCCCTTTATCACTCTGCTTGGTGGGCCTTTTGTTCTGTCTCTTTCCATTTCTGATCATCAGAATGGACTTCCCTTTTGTCTTCAGATTCTGCTCAGTAGTTCTTAACATGGCTAGCAGTTCAGGGAGAGATTTATCCATATTATTCATATTGAAATTTAGGACAAATTGACTGAATCCATCTGGCAACGATTGCAAGATCAAATCAGTCGCAAGTTCATTTCCGAGGGGAAAACCCAACCTTTCAAGGTTTTCCACATACCCAATCATCTTGAGCACATGGGGACCTACAGGGGCTCCCTCAGCTAACTTGCCTTGAAAAGGGGTTTTTGAAACTTCAAACCTTTCATGCCTTTCTTGCTCTTGATAGAGCATTTTCAGGTGTTCGATCATATCGAACGCTATCATGTTCTCGTGTTGCTTTTACAATTCTGAGTTCATGGTAGCTAGCATGAGACAAGCAGTTTCATTGGCATCATCGACATGCTTTTTATAAGCATCTCTTTCCGCCTTAGGTGCAGAACTAGGAGGTTCCTCTTCAGGAACAGGTGTCTCCAAGACATACAGCTTTTTATCATGTTTGAGGACAATCCTCAGGTTTCGGTGCCAATCCAGGAAATTTGTCCAAGACAATTTATCTTTGTCAAGGATTGATCGCAAAATGTTTGTTAGATGTGTTTGTTGAGATTAATGAAAATATAAGTATCATTGACATATTTAATTAGGCCTTTAATTAAATATGCTCCCACTATTTTACTCAAAACAAATGACCCTCATCATTTGATTCGGAAAATCCCGTTGGAAGATTTTCTAGTGGGTCGAGATCCATATTTCACTTCGTTCTAAGTCCGCATAGGCGGATTACATAAAACTAGGTTATTTAGGTAGGAACTCCTTCCAATTGTATTTCATACAACTCTCGAAAATTTCAGTTGGGTGAATAACTCCTTATTCCAATCCATCATATGGATCATTCCTAACTCTTGCTTCTAAACATATATAATATTATTATAATTAAGTTTGACCCATCGTTTTAGCAGTTGGATATTACAATTATCCCATCGCACCTTACTAATATAGAACATGCACCTCGCGTAGGCGAAACCTACATTATCCGATACTAGTCTTGATGAGTGCTAAAACTTGGAAAGCAAACATATATAATATTACCATAATTTGTTTAGTTAAGTTTGACCCATTGTTTTAGCAGTTGGATATTACAATTATCCCATCGCACCTTACTAATATAGAACATGCACCTCGCGTAGGCGAAACCTACATTATCCGATACTAGTCTTGATGAGTGCTAAAACTTGGAAAGCATAAACTTAATATTTAGTTTGAGGGAATTTCAATTGTTCTGATCTCACCGGCTTATTTATCATATAAATCGTCTCTCACATGCAACAACATACATCAACATACATTCACATGCATCAACATACATTCACATGCATCAACATACATAATGAAACAGTTATGGCCCCTAGCGCAATTGTTCTCCCAAGCCAATGAGAGAACCTAAGCTAACCTAATAACGATCTAAGCTTTTCCAAGCAAGATCTTCAAGGTTGTCCTCCTTTGATATTGAATTCTTCTCTTTCTTCATAACATTGTCCTCCTTTGATATTGAATTCTTCTCTTTCTTCATAACATTACATTACAGAAGAATCTCGTTTTACATACGAGGGATTGAGATGAGAAAAGAAGTTACATTAAGAGATTAAAAGGAGTGGCACGACACGCAGGTCGTATTTAAAAACCCAAAACAAAATGAAGGAAGACTAAGGCCATAACTGATCACCATAAGGCAATAATGATAAACACATTATTCTTATTATTAATTTTTAATTCCTTTAATTAATTAAAACTAAATTAAATTTCGGCGACCGATCATACTACGCAGAGTTAGCCGGGGGTTCCGTTGCCCGGTCAGCACAACAGAAACCCCGAGAATTCATTTGAAATGGACATTGTTTTGCATCAACACAACTCTTGCGCAGTCACAAAACAGAAACCCCAAGAATTCTGACTCTGTGAGTGTGACGACCGTCACAAGCATGTTACGACCGTCACAGGCCCATGACGAACGTCACAGGCCCATGACGAACGTCACGCGGAAAAAAACAGAAACACCTAGAATTCTGGATCTGTGAATGTGACGACCGTCACACAGCACGTGACGACCTTCACGTCCAGCTTGTTACGATCGTCACAAGTCCATGGCGATCGTCACGCGACCAAAAACCAGCGCTTTGAAACAGTCAGCAGACGTGTTCCAACAAGCCCTCAATTCACAACTCCTTGACAGCACAACCCTTGCACCGTCATTAACCCTAATGCATTAATTTCAGACCGTCAAACACACCTCGATTGTTGATTCAGTATGATTGATCAACAGGTAATTGCTTCACCATACTAATGTCGAATTCCGAAGCAATTGACCATTGATCGCTCAAAGGAAAACAACCATTTAGTGTTTGAATGAACGAAATAGAAACAGTATATCACATATACCGTACTTTGCATTAGGATTACTTATATCATATATAAGTTGATCGGTCTCAATTGCGTAACCTATGGACGATCGATGTATCGCTGCTTCACCATACTAATGTCGGTTCCGAAGCATAGTCAACATCAATCATCCAACTCGTACACTCATGATGCCAAATTTAATTACTTGTTTAATTAATTGATTAATTCTGTCTTTTAATCATATTAATACAGAAAATAAACAGCTATCCGAGTCATGGTTTCGTAAGTGGCTTTGATACCACTGAAGGAGAATTGCGATCCAAAATGCAGCGGAAATTAAAATTTTCTCCTTTAGAGATCCTTACGAATGGTCATGATCAGTGATAGAATATTTACCTCTTGTGACGATTGAAACCTTTGGTGCAGATCTCTTGTGACGATCAAAACCTTTGATGCAGATCCACGGAGCGATCACGAACGTTGAACGATGACAACATCTCTACTCAGTCCACACGAACGGATTCCTTCAATCTCAGTGCTAGCTGGTACGAATGAAGGCTTTGAGTGAGAGAGAGAGAGAGAGAGAGAGAGAGAAAACGAAAATAATGCAACCGCCATCAATGCTTCTGCACAAGGGTTCTATTTATAGAACCACTTGTGTGGGCTTCAAGCTAAAAAGCCCACTTAAGTGTATTTTGGCCCATATCTTATAATATGCCCAAAATCACTTAAGCTCATGGTACCTTACCATATATCGTATTCTACTTAAATACACTGTACCTTTACGATGTTCTACAATTCACTTAAGGGCACCGTACCTTACGGTGTTCCTTAGTTACTCTATCTCTCATCAATCCGTCCTTTGTGTGTGACCATGTAGGTTTTCGCGGCATTGGCAATTATATTAAATCATATATTTAACATAATAAACATTGAGCGGTATCTAGCAACACATCACTGCTACCCAAGACACGAAAATGTCATGTGATCTGACAATTCCTTCTGTGATAATACTTATGTGTATAATTATCCTTTTGCCCTTATGTCTATATTGAACACAAGGCATAAACCGTGTCATTCTTGTCCGGTTAAATATTGGGCCCATAGACATTTATCCTGTTATGCAGGATGGACAAATTCCATCTAGGTCACTCATGTCCCTCAGCATGCTTCGTGGAGTACCCATGAACTGTCTTTATGGTTATCCAGTTACGGACAACGTTAGATCAGCAATAAAGCACTCGACTCTACATCTAGGGTCCATAGTGGTTTCAGGTCGAAAAGTGGTATACACCATTATCACCATGAGAATAACTTATGACACTTTGCATAACTTTCTATATAATATTCTCATAGCGGGTCAATCCGGTATAAATATTACTCTTAACATTCATACCTATTGTCGCAACCTGAAAAATACAGTGCGCCAAAAAACAACCGGCGAAAGAAAATGACAGAAGAGTCGCCACCATGCGTTATTCATCCCAAAGGAGGGAAAGGAAACACTCGAAGTAAACCTGAAAAAGGAAAGGACAAGACGGGGTCTTGCAACCAAATCTTGGGTTCGGGAGTCGGTTATGCGAAGGGAAGGTATTAGCACCCCTACGCATCCGTAGTACTCTACGGGATCCACTTTTGTAGTTCTTGTTTAAAGGGTGTGGGTTTATCTAATGTGTTATTTACTAAAAAAAGGGGGTTAAATGAAAATGACTCGCGCGGATGTCGCATCCACTGCATACGTATCTCATATGAATATGAGAATCAGAGTCTTCGTAGCTCGGCTACCTAGGGGTTAAGGGTAATTGTGCTCGCTAAGACATCGCGTCTTATGCCTACGTATCTCATCTGGCCTGAGAATCAGAGCAAAACGTAGTTCGGCTAACTATGGGGTTATGGATTGGGTTTTGGACGAACGACGTCACTACGCAATCTACCGGATGCTCGACCTTTTGAGACTTACTCGCCTGTAGTAGAAGGAGTTAACGTGTTGCTTTGGGTTTTAGGGTTTGGGATGCTCAAGGGCAAAAAGGCAGTCCTTAACGAAGGAACCGCGCTACCTGCAGGGATACGAACACATACAAAACAAACATGTATAAAGTAAATGTGCCAACAAGGGGCTCAGAAGTAAATAGACAAAAGAAAACAAATGCCTCCTATCGAGGTCTTCCAGCTAAGAAAGCGATAAAATGCGGAAAAGAGGTAAAAGTACCACACGGATAAAGATCCGAAGTAACAGCAATTAAAGGAGTAAGAAACCCAGGGATCTCCCAAGCTGATGCCATCAAAGAAAGGTGAGTCAGTACAGGTAATCAGAATGAACCTCTAGGGGGTATCCCATAAATAAAGTGGGAAAACCACGCAAACCATCTCTGCAAGAGTCTGTGAGCCCTCACAAAAACTCAACAAAAGGGTTAGTGAAACACGATAAGCATTTTTTTCATGGATAACAGTATGGTTTCAGAAACCTCAAACCCTGTGGCATACATTTCAGAAATCATGTGATTAAACATTCAAGGCATAGGTTTCACCCATTCATGCATAATTAAACCTGTGGGCAAAAACATAATGAAATTCATCCATCATACCTCATACATTCAGATGATCCAAATTAAGAGCATAAAATTATGGGAATGAGGCAAACCTGATGGGAGAGACCGGTTGAAATCAAATGGCACGGCTGGGTTTGCAAACCAATGTTAGGGTTTGCTTGAGTTGAAAGTCTGTGAGTCAGAATGAACCTTTCAGAGTTGCCTGGGGGTTACTCTGAGTTCTCTGTCAGGTTTCTCTCCAGGTTTTGTCAAGGGTTTTGTTTCAAGGAAACCTCAAAGTATTTTGCTTCTCTTCCTTTTTCTGTCTGATCTCCCTCTTTTACAACCTGATTTTCATGGCTTTGTGGGCTCAAATGAGAGAGGTCCAAGTCCAAGTATTTTCTATTATATATATATATATATATATATATTTTTTTTTTTCGTTCTTTTTTTTCTTTATTATTTTTCTTTTTTTCTTTTTGTTTTAAATTTCTTGGATCTAATTCTGATTGACATGATGAAATGCAATATGAAATGCTAAATGAATGCATGAATGAGGAGGGCAAATTTTGGGGTGTTACACCTATGTTTAAGACTTGATAACTCCTTATCCATGATCCATGAGATGTGATCATCAGTCTATATACATAATAGTCTTAATGCTTTAATGTCATCCCACTTCATAATAAAGCTCGACTACGGATACTTTAAGAATAGTGTCCTTATGTTTAATGTGATCTCATGATCAAGTCATACCTGATACATTAAACAGACTAGCTATTCCAGGGACTTTATTAAACAAACGTAATAAAGAAAAAGCGTTTTATTATTAATAAATAATTCGATACAAGTACCAAAAGTATTGGCCTCTAGGGCTTACACCAACAATCTCCCACTAGCACTTGAGCCAATCAGGCATACCCTTAATACCCATAGATCTAGTATGGCCATCATGCTTCTGCTGCGCAAGAGGCTTTGTCAGTGGGTCAGCAATATTGTCAAGTGTAGGTACTCTGCATATTTTCAAATCTCCTCTATCTATTATCTCTCGAATGAGATGATAACGCCTAAGTATGTGTTTGGATCGTTGGTGAGATCTAGGCTCCTTGGCTTGTGCGATAGCACCATTATTATCACAGTAGAGACCTATGGGATCCACAATGCTAGGAACTATGCCAAGTTCACTAATGAACTTTTTGATTCAAACAGCTTCCTTTGCTACACTTGAGGCAGCAATATACTCGGCCTCGGTTGTAGAATCAGCAACTGTATCTTGCTTTGAACTTTTCCAGCTCACAGCGCCACCGTTTAAGCAAAACACATAACCAGATTGCGATCTAAAGTCATCCTTATCTGTCTGGAAGCTAGCATCGGTGTATCCAATTACAGCCAACTCTTCCTGACCTTCATATATCAAGAATGAGTCCTTAGTCCTTCTTAAATACTTAAGGATATTCTTGACAGCTACCCAGTGAGCATCACCAGGATCAGATTGGTACCTACTCGTTGCACTTAAAGCATACGAGACATCTGGTCGAGTACATAACATGGCATACATGATAGATCCTATTGCAGATGCATATGGAATCTTATTCATGCGATCCCTTTCTTCCTTAGTTAAAGGGGATTGTGTTTTTTATAGACACATGCCATGTTGCATAGGTATGAATCCTTTCTTGGAATCATGCATATTAAAGCGTCTCAACACTTTGTCTATGTATGTACTCTGACTTAGGCCAAGCAGTTTTTGTGATCTATCTCTATAGATTCTGATTCCTAATATATAGGCTGCTTCACCTAGGTCTTTCATAGAAAAGCATTTCCCCAACCAAGACTTTACTTGTTGTAGGGTAGGGATATCGTTTCCAATGAGTAATATGTCATCTACATATCATACCAGGAAAACGATCATGCTCCCACTAACCTTCTTGTAGACACAAGGCTCATCTTCGTTCTTGATGAATCCATATTGTTTTACTGTTTCATCAAAACAAAGATTCCAGCTTCTGGAAGCTTGCTTCAATCCATAGATTGATCTTTGTAACTTACATATCTTTTGGGCTTCCTCTGGTATGTCAAATCCTTCAGGTTGTGTCATGTACACATCCTCAAGAAGATTTCCATTAAGGAAAGCAGTTTTGACATCCATCTGTCATATTTCATAATCATGATATGCAGCGATAGCAAGTAAAATCCGAACAGATTTAAGCATTGCAACTGGTGAAAAGGTTTCATCATAGTCAATCCCATGAATTTGTTTATATCCTTTTGCAACCAGTCTTGCCTTATAGGTATGTACCTTACCATCCATGTCAGTCTTCCTTTTGAAGACCCACTTGCATCCTATAGGGTTAACTCCTACAGGAGGCTCTACCAAGGTCCAAACTTGGTTTGTGTACATGGAATCCATTTCAGATTTCATGGCTTCTAGCCACTTCTCAGACTCGGGACCAGTTATGGCCTCTTGGTAGGTCACAGGCTCATCTTGATCCATGAGTAATACACCACCTTGATCAGTTATGAGATATCCATATCTCTCAGGTAGTTGATGTATCCTGCTTGACCTATGCTGGTCTTGTTCTACTTGAGCAGGTTGCTCTTCCACAACTTCTTGTGTTTCCTGCTCTAATTCCTCCATAGGTGTATCTATGCTTTGTGATTCTTGAATTTCTTCAAGCTCTACTTTCCTCCCACTGGTTCCTTTGGAAATAAAATCCTTTTCTAGGAAAACTCCAGTTCGAGCGACAAACACTTTGCCCTCAGAAGGATTGTTGAAGTAATACCCTCTTGTTTCTTTAGGATACCCCACAAATAAGAATTTGTCAGATTTGGGCTCAAGCTTAGTTGAAATTTGTCGTTTCACATAAACCTCGCAACCCCAAATCTTTATGTAAGACATATGTGGTTTCTTACCACTCCATATCTTATACCCAATCTTTCAAGGTGTTCCACATACCCAATCATCTTGAGCACATGGGGACCTACAGGGGCTCCCTCAGCTAACTTGCCTTGAAAAGGGGTTTTTGAAACTTCAAACCTGTCATGTTCTCGTGTTGCTTTTGCAATTCTGAGTTCATGGTAGCTAGCATGAGACAAGTAGTTTCATTGGCATCATCGACATGCTTCTTATAAGCATCTCTTTCTGCCTTAGGTTCAGAACTAGGAGGTTCCTCTTCAGGAACAGGTGTCTCCAAGACATACAGCTTTTTATCATGTTTGAGGACAATCCTCAGGTTTCGGTGCCAATCCAGGAAATTTGTCCAAGACAATTTATCTTTGTCAAGGATTGATCGCAAAATGTTTGTTAGAGGTGTTTGTTGAGATTAATGAAAATATAAGTATCATTGACATATTTAATTAGGCCTTTAATTAAATATGCTCCCACTATTTTACTCAAAACAAATGACCCTCATCATTTGATTCGGAAAATCCCGTTGGAAGATTTTCTAGTGGGTCGAGATCCATATTTCACTTCGTTCTAAGTCTGCGTAGGCGGATTACACAAAACTAGGTTATTTAGGTAGGAACTCCTTCCAATTGTATTTCATACAACTCTCGAAAATTTCAGTTGGGTGAATAACTCCTTATTCCAATCCATCATATGGATCATTCCTAACTCTTGCTTCTAAACATATATAATATTATTATAATTAAGTTTGACCCATCGTTTTAGCAGTTGGATATTACAATTATCCCATCGCACCTTACTAATATAGAACATGCACCTCGCGTAGGCAAAACCTACATTATCCGATACTAGTCTTGATGAGTGCTAAAACTTGGAAAGAAAACATATATAATATTATTATAATTTGTTTAGTTAAGTTTGACCCATTGTTTTAGCAGTTGGATATTACAATTATCCCATCGCACCTTACTAATATAGAACATGCACCTCGCATAGGCGAAACCTACATTATCCGATACTAGTCTTGATGAGTGCTAAAACTTGGAAAGCATAAACTTAATATTTAGTTTGAGGGAATTTCAATTGTTCTGATCTCACCGGCTTATTTATCATATAAATCGTCTCTCACATGCAACAACATACATAAACATACATTCACATGCATCAACATACATTCACATGCATCAACATACATAATGAAACAGTTATGGCCCCTAGCACAATTGTTCTCCCAAGCCAATGAGAGAACCTAAGCTAACCTAATAACGATCTAAGCTTCTCCAAGCAAGATCTTCAAGGTTGTCCTCCTTTGATATTGAATTCTTCTCTTTCTTCATAACATTGTCCTCATTTGATATTGAATTCTTCTCTTTCTTCATAACATTACATTACAGAAGAAACTCGTTTTACATACGAGGGATTGAGATGAGAAAAGAAGTTACATTAAGAGATTAAAAGGAGAGGCACGACACGCAGGTCGTATTTAAAAACCCAAAACAAAATGAAGGAAGACTAAGGCCATAACTGATCACCATAAGGCAATAATGATAAACACATAATTATTATTATTATTTTTTAATTCCTTTAATTAATTAAAACCAAATTAAATTTTGGAGACCGATCATACTACGCAGAGTTAGCCGGAGGTTCCGCTGCCCGGTCAGCACAACAGAAACCCCGAGAATTCATTTGAAATGGACATTGTTTTGCATCAACACAACTCTTGCGCAGTCACAAAATAGAAACCCCGAGAATTCTGACTCTGTGAGTGTGACGACCGTCGCAAGCATGTTACGACCGTCACAGGCCCATGACGAACGTCACAGGCCCATGACGAACGTCACGCGGCCAAAAACAGAAACACCTAGAATTCTGGATCTGTGAATGTGATGACCGTCACACAGCACGTGACGACCGTCACACAGCACGTGACGACCTTCACGTCCAGCTTGTTACGATCGTCACAAGTCCATGGCGATCGTCACGCGACGAAAAACCAGCACTTTGAAACAGTCAGCAGACGTGTTCCAACAAGCCTTCAATTCACAACTCCTTGACGGCACAACCCTTGCGTCGTCATTAACCCTAATGCACCAATTTCAGACCATCAAACACACCTCGATTGTTGATTCAGTATGATTGATCAACAGGTCATTGCTTCACCATACTAATGTCGGATTCCGAAGCAAATGACCATTGATCGCTCAAAGGAAAACAACCATTTAGTGTTTGAATGAACGAAAAAGAAACAGTATATCACATATACCGTACTTTGCATTAGGATTACTTATATCATATATAAGTTGATCGGTCTCAATTGCGTAACCTATGGACGATCAATGTATCGCTGCTTCACCATACTAATGTCGGTTCCGAAGCATAGTCAACATCAATCATCCAACTTGTACACTCATGATGCCAAATTTAATTACTTGTTTAATTAATTGATTAATTCTGTCTTTTAATCATATTAATACAGAAAATAAACAGCTATCCGAGTCATGGTTTCGTAAGTGGCTCTGATACCACTGAAGGAGAATTGCGATCCAAAACGCAACGGAAATTAAAATTTTCTCCTTTAGAGATCCTTACGAATGGTCATGATCAGTGATAGAATATTTACCTCTTGTGACGATTGAAACCTTTGGTGCAGATCTCTTGTGACGATCAAAACCTTTGATGCAGATCCGCGGAGCGATCACGAACGTTGAACGATGACAACATCTCTACTCAGTCCACACGAACGGATTCCTTCAATCTCAGTGCTAGCTGGTACGAATGAAGGCTTTGAGTGAGAGAGAGAGAGAGAGAGAGAGAGAGAAAACGAAAATAATGCAACCGCCATCAATGCTTCTGCAAAAGGGTTCTATTTATAGAACCACTTGTGTGGGCTTCAAGCTAAAATGCCCATTTAAGTGTATTTTGGCCCATATCTTATAATATGCCCAAAATCACTTAAGCTCATGGTACCATACCATATTTCGTATTCTACTTAAATACACCGTACCTTTACGATGTTCTACAATTCACTTAAGGGCACCGTACCTTACGGTGTTCCTTAGTTAATCCATCTCTCATCAATCCGTCCTCTGTGTGTGACCCTGTAGGTTTTTGCGCCATTGGCAATTATATTAAATCATGTATTTAACATAATAAACAATGAGCGGTATCTAGCAATACACCACTGCTACCCAAGACACGAAAATGTCATGTGATCTGACAATTCCTTCTGTGATAATACTTATGTGTATAATTACCCTTTTGCCCTTATGTCTATATTGAACACAAGGCATAGACCGTGTCATTCTTGTCCAGTTCAATATTGGGCCCATAGACATTTATCCTGTTATGCAGGATGGGCAAATTCCATCTAGGTCACTCATGTCCCTCAGCATGCTTCGTGGAGTACCCATCAACTGTCTTTATGGTTATCCAGTTACGGACAACGTTTGATCAGCAATAAAGCACTCGACTCTACATCTAGGGTCCATAGTGGTTTCAGGTCGAAGAGTGGTATACACCATTATCACCATGAAAATAACTTATGACACTTTGCATAACTTTCTATATAGTATTCTCATAGCGGGTCAAATCGGTTTCAATATTACTCTTAATATTCATACTTATGTTTAAGACTTGATAACTACTTATCCATGATCCATGAGATGTGATCATCAGTCTATATACATAATAGTCTTAATGCTTTAATGTCATCCCACTTCATAATAAAGCTCGACTACAGATACTTTAAGAATAGTGTCCTTATGTTTAATGTGATCTCATGATCAAGTCATACCTGATACATTAAATAGACTATCTATTCTAGGGACTTTATTAAACAAACGTAATAAAGAAAAAGCCTTTTATTATTAATAAATAATTCGATACAAGTACCAAAAGTATTGGCCTCTAGGGCTTACACCAACACTTTTCACAATAATATTGATATTGAATTAAATCTCAATCATGAAAATAAATTAAATCTAATTAGTTCTAATTTCCTAAAAAATCTAATTAAAACTAATTACCAATATTTCTGAAAATTCTATTACTAATCAAAACTCGAAATTTCTAAAAAATTCTAATCTATTATAAACCCTAAAATCCCAATTAATTTCTAAAGCTAAAACTTTAAATATAACTAATCTAATTAGGCTAATCATAACTCTAAAACTTAATTAAACTAATCAAGATTAAAACCTAATTCTAATATAATAATCCTAAAATTCCTAACTAATCCACTAAGAAAAAACTAACAAATAGCATAAAAACAAGCCAGGGAAAGAGGTGTAGAACCTGAACATAGAGTGCAGAATTCAGCAATAGGGGCTATGGGCCCAACAGAGTAAGCCCAAATACAAAGAAATGTTGATGGATCCAATATGGCTAGCATCTAGTGAAACAAGGGTGTGGAAAGTAAAATATTGGGCTTAATGGCTAAGCCCAGTAGAATTTGCAAAAGGGAAATGTTAAAATTCAGCAAACTCACTTTGTCTTCTCTACACATCATCTTCCAATTTTCATGTCAAAAAGGAATCACCACCGGAGCTCTGGCACCACCTTGCCATAGGCGGAAGAGTTGGCCGGAATCAACAAAAAACACTATATTCCTACTCCTATCAACCTCTTCTATCCTAATATATCATCTATTCTAACTACAAGTTAATCAATTATGGAAATTGAGCCATTAAAGTCAAGAATCCTAATCACAAAATCTGAAATTAAATTGGGATGGAGGAGAATCAAACCACCAAACCTTGGGGTTTTGATTCTCCACTACCTAAGCTACATTGTGGTATCGAAAATCCAGCAAACAAGCAAGGATAAAAATTCACCGACCTGCAAGAACATAGCTTTATTCTTGGAATTTGGTGTTGACGATGAAGAAGATGAAGCGAAAACCATAGGTATGCTACTTGGAACCTTTAATCTTCTACTTCTACTATGAACTTATTCTCTTCAAGAATCGTCTCTGAAAAGTTCTGAATTGAATTGTTGTTGTTGATGTTGATTATGTGAATGTAAGAATGGTGTTGAATGCAAGAGGTTTAGCTCAATTGATAACAAACTTCAATGTGAATCTTGATCCAATGGTGATTTTAGCTTTGGTGTATGGAGAGGAATTGGAGAAGATGAAGTGAGAGAGTGAATGTTGAATTTGCAATGACTGATTTTTGAGAGAATGATCAAGTTCTGGGCTCCTTTTTTTTGTTATGAGAATTATGCATTTATATAGATTATAGGTTTGGATCAAATGAAGGTTCAGAGTTAGTTTTGTGAGGCTTGGAATTGGTTAAATGAGGCTTGGAGTTAGTTGAAGTGGTTTGGAGTTAGCTTGGGACTGTTATGAGTAACTCATAAATGTTGAGAAGTTTGGTGAATTGGAGTGTTAGGAGCTTGGTGCAATGCATGAATGATATCGTTGGTTGCTGCATAATTATGTAAAGATTTCAATATGTATTGATGCAAACATTGGGACAGGTTTGGAGTGCAAATGAAACTGCATTACTGCTGAAAAATGCAGCATATTGGCTCACTGTCCCAGGTGTAACCGATTACCCAAGGCGTGGTAATCGATTACCATCATGCAGAATGGTTTTTTTGGCTACTGGAAGAAGGGGTAAGCAATTACCCAAAACATGGTAATCGATTACCATCATGTAAAAATGGTTTTGTGGCTACTAGAAGCAGGGGTAATCGATTACCCAAAACATGGTAATCGATTACCATCACGTAAAAATGGATTTTTGGCTACTGGAAGTAAGGGTAATCGATTACCCAAAACATGGTAATTGATTAGCATCACAAAAAAATGGTTTTTCCTTTGTTTTGATGCATGGGCTCATGTGTGAGGCATAATGGCTTGGTTTTTTTCTTGTGTGTGATTTTGCAGGATTGGTATGATCCAGGCTTGGTGTTGGTTAATGACACGGAGTATGGAATTCATGACTTTGATACTTGTATGTTCTGGAGATACTTAAAAGATGGAATGCGAATATACTTGGTGTACTTATTGATTTTGGCCTATTGACCATTTGGTATTGAACAAGCTGCTTGAGCTATGTTTTGTACTTGAGTAAAATTGAACAAGTCTTGAATCCGATTTCTATAACTTGAATGACCATTTGTGCCATGAATCGAATAAATCAAAGATTGATATATTCCCTAGTAACCTCAATATCCAATGTCATGCAGAAATCAATACAACTACTAGTGTATACCACGGATTTAAGTCCCACGTGACTTTATCCATAAGGAGCGAACCATCCAATATTGTTGTGTAAATACCGCTTTAGTAAAGCCTTTGAACTAATGAGGTTTGTTTTAAAACACAATTGTAAATTAATGTGCTATGATGGATGTATATGTAGATGCAATGGGAAATAAGTCAAACGAAAAAACTGCAAAAGGTAGGGCAAATTTTGGGGTATGACAGTCACCAACAGGTTCCTTCACCATATGAGTAAAAGACAACGGGCTTAATGTGATTGCGCCTGAATGAAAAAGGATGAAAAGGGATGAGTAAGTTAGGCCTAGGTATAATAACATCATGTGGATTGGTTTGTATAGGAAGGAAACTTATGACCGCAAACTGCAGAAAGTGTAACTACGGTATCCTTAGTTCACGAGTTAGTACCTATCTACGTAACCTTGATCGAACTAAAAGTATTTAGCATGAATTTGATACTTGCGTGTTGTTGTTTTTTTCTTTTGTGCTCATAAGAGTTTTCTTGAGGACAAGCAAAGGTTTAAGTGTGGGAGAATTTGATAACACTGAAACACACTGCGCATTTGGCTCGGATTGCACATGATTATTATAGTTTTATTGTTTTTTTCTTGTGTTATGCTTGTATTTTATCTTGTTTTCAGGTATATTTCTTAAATAAAGCCTTTCGCGGAAAAAGGAAGCGAAAAGAGCAAGAATCGGAGATTTTCAGTGGAAAATACACATATGGCGTTCCAGATGGTGTTGGTCATAGGAGCAGCCATGATGTGTAAGAACTTACCCATGTTCCAATGGTCACAAGACCATGTATTCGACCCCTTGTACACATGGCGAACGCCATGCCTAGATGGCGCGCGTCATCTTCCCATTTCGAGCCCAATCAAGGACGGTTGTAGAAAGTGGCCATGACAAGAGACATTTCCTCTACACGAATTTTGAAGATGCCACGTAACTTCCAAGGCATTATTACAATATAAATATGACTTAGATCTTTAGTTATAGGCATCCAGTCTAGTTGCAGCATAGGCCATAGATCACACTGTTAAAGCAATGATTCTTCACATCGGAGGATTATTGCACCATTGTTGTAATCAAGTTTGAAGCACCGTAGAGTAGAAGTTAATCTTGCCATCATTTTCCTTTTAAGTCAGATTTATTTCAAGTTTGTACCAAATTCAAGTCTTTGATTTGGAGCAGGATTTTAATAAAATTTGCATTATTATTATTTATTTCTCGCTTCGCTTTTAAATTGTTTATTTTCTCGCACTGCCTTTAATTTGTTTACTTCATTGCTTTGTTTTATCTTGTTTATTTTCCTTGCACGATTACTTGTTGGATTTATTTTCTCATTGCAAAATATTCATTTTCAAACCATACTTTGAATGTATCATTCCCGTTGTTCACTTTTAAAACCGTTTGCACACTTAGCACTTTATTTCCCTAAATGACTTATTCCATGAATCAATTATATGCTATGTTGTTTAATGTAACCATGTCCAACTAAATCCTTGTTGCTGGAATGTGAGGACCGTCGTTTCGGCCGTACTCCGTATATTGTATCTGTAAGGATACTTTAGGGGCTATTTTGATTTTAATATAAGTTTTTTGTGTTTAATTTGATCGGTTACTATGAAAGTAGATCCATTATTAAGTCGGGTAAGATCGAAAGTCGTCTGACATTTGAGATAAAACTTTGTTAGGTTTTAATTGATAAAAACAGCGAAAGCGTTCTGTTAAATTAATTAGGAGATTTTAATATTATTAGAAAGTGATTTTAAAACTATTTTTGGACGCGTTTATAGGTTTAGGATCCGGTTGGCCGAGCATATGCCGGAAACCTTTTTATGCAAAAAGTTTCCAGTCAAAAGCACTTTTCAATTGAGCATAAGAGGAAATTATATAAAAAAGGATTTTTCACTTTAATGCAATACGCGATCGGTGCAACGTGAGAGGCTAGTATAAATTAGAGGTTAGGTCTGGTTCTGATTATGCTAACACGGTGGTTCCTTTTTAATTAAGTCTTTTTCAAGGAAGAAAACATTTCCCCATAAGTAATTCTATTTAGAAACAATAGGAGTATTGTTTAATCGATGTGAATTACATTCCAGTATCATTTTCTCTGAATTTATCTTCACTATTTTTAATTCATGTGCACTCTATACACCTGTTTGATTAGCCTTAGATAAACACCGTAACGATAGTAATCGATAGATTGACATTGGTCTCCGTGGGATCGATAATGTTATATATTACTCTAACGTATTCCATATACTTGCGGAAAGCATGCATCAATCGCCGAAGGAGACTTCCGGTGCGGCGGAGTATAAATCCGGTAAGGGGAGAGAGACAAATAGAAAGAGAGAGAGAGAGAGAGAGAGAGAGAGAGAGGACTATTAGGTTGAAATTTGAAACGTGAATTGATGTTGATCCACTCCCCCTCTCACTTGGTTGTGCCTTTTGGGCTCAATAGCCCTCTAGCCCACCACGTTCTCTATTCACACCCCACATCAACATCCATACCCCCATAAAACACTAAATATAATAATCCTTGGGCTTATGACTAAGCACAATCCAATTAATTGTTACACACCTTGTAGGCCAATACACCACCTTGCCTCTCTTTTTGTTCTATGTCTTTGTTAATCTTTTTTATATCTTTTTTAGATTAAATCTTTTACTACATTTAAATTCTTTTTGCATGGAAAATACTTAGAAAATATTAACACTTAGATTTTTAGGTCTTAATGTTTTTTACCATTTAATCCATATTTTGGAATGTAACAAAATAATGGTGCACCATTAGCTTAGAGGTTAATCATTAATTTTTAGGCTAATTTCCAATTTAGATTTTTTAGAAAAATAACATACATGTTCATGTGAATTCTAGACAAGTTTTAGTTTTAGGAATTAACATGCTTGTTAACACTTTTCTTTTCTTAGGTTTTTAGACTTAAAATCAGTATGCTTGATTCACATTTTGATCTCACTCTGGACTGATTGGTCAAAGTTCTCATTGATCAAATAGCCCATTCATCATGTTTGATCCCCCCTGTCTAGTCAAGTGATCAGAATCCTCTTGATCACTTGATAGGACTGATAATTTATACTTGCATTGCATTAGACATCCCAATACCTCAACTCAAGTTCAGTACTTCACACTCAAGCAAATCAAGATTGCACAATCATGACCTTGAAGGCTATAAACATCAGGTCTGGAGCACTATTCAAGCACAACAAAAAATAATCTTCTTCAACACTTTTCAATTATGATGAGGATTGCACGCCGTCAGCCTTAAATAGTGGAGAAGGGATGAGAGGGAGAATTCATATCCTCATTCTGAATATCATTGGATATGGGACGAATGACCCAGTTGTTCAAAGAATTCACCTCTACTCATAGACTATAGTGTAATTCAAATCAAGTAAATTGATAGTCTTCTTCCCTACGAGTAAGTCCATCATCAAGAGCCTAAAGATAAGATAACCTCAAGGATGAAGACTTTTCATCATCAAGCACAACAAAAAGAATCTTCTTCAACACTTATCAATTGTGATGAGAATTATGCGCCACGAGCCTTAAGCAACGAAAAAGGATGAAAGGGATTTTTCCTATCCTTATTATGGGTACCTCGCATACGGGGCGTAGGCCTAATTTATTTAGAGTATTCGCCTCCATTCATAGGCTTTAGTGCAATTTGTAACACCTCAAAATTTGCCCTCCTCTTCTTGAGACTAGTTTAGGGCATTGCATGTCATGTTTTAGAACATTATGCATTGCATTTTGCATCCCATATGAAAATGAGAAGGTCATCCTCCTAAGTCTTTTCAAAAGATGGGGAAGTTAGGTGATTCAAGCCTGAGGGTCTCTATGAGTTGATCATCAATCATCTGAGGGTATGGGCTCCAATTAGGGTTTCTTGATTCTTCAAAGGTTTTGAGCATCATCTCATCTGCAAGGATATACCACCATCATCATGGTTCTATCATCTTCAAGGGTTTCAGAGTTCATCCTCAAGTTCTTCTGGATTAGGGTTGTGACCTCTGGTCAACCCTAATCAATGCAGTTCTTCCAACTAGGGTTTCTCAAAGAGATGAGGTATTTTCTTGGGCTGAGGATCATATGATTGTTATAAGGAGCTTACCTGAGCTAGGATTTCATTTTGAAGCAATTTCACCAAGTGGTAGGGGTTCAAGTTGTTCAAGACATTTCAAGGTCATCTGAGGACCAAAAGTCAACTGTGCAGTCAACTGAGGGCTATGAGGTGGGGAAATGAGTTGAGACACCTCAATCATGTTCAAATGGGGTTTATTCATCATTCTAAACATCCTTCTTGAAGATTCAAAGGTCATGGCAAAAGTTACTAAAAATGGAAAATGACCTATAATTCAAAGTTTCCAAATTTGGCAAGTTTTTGGTCCACTTTCAACTTGACTTTTTAATATCAAATAGGTTTCAAATATATTTTTGGTGACCATGAAAGATGTGGATCTTTGTCTCCCCTTTTCAAAAAGTCCTAATTCATGTCCATATGATGGATGGTTGAGGAGTTATGGTCATTTGATCACAAAGTGTGCATGGAAATTCAAAATGGCATAACTTTTGAGGTAATGCTTCAAGTTGGTTCATTCTTTTTGCAAAGTGCTTCTCATGCTCAAGGCATCTCAAAATGACATCATTTGGCTCAATTGTGCAAGAGGAATCATGGTCAAAAGTCACATTATTTCACATTTGTTCTAAGGATGGTATCATGCTACAAATCAAGATTCACAAAGAACCAAGGCAAGGCTTCACTTCAGCATTCTTCATAGACCATATTTGAGTGGAAATAAGCCCTTGCCATGCATGAAAGAGGCGTGTATATTCATTGTTTCACACATGTTCAAAATGAAGCAAATCTTCACCATTCATTCTTGGCTTAAGATGCAAGCAAAATAATCTTCAAATCCTGACCCTTGGTTGTTCTTGAGTGGATTAAAATCCTAGCATGAGGATGAACACGTGCATTATGGCCATGGGAGCTCATTTTGCATTTTTGCAAGTGGCATAATAACTCACTAATCATGATTAGTACATGGCTAAAATGATTAGCAGTGTCATTAACAAGGAGTATAAGTAGCAAAACCCTAATCATAACTGCCATAACTGCATTTTCAGATCTAGAATTGATGAAACTCTCTCAAAATATCTCTCTTCGAATTCGCATTTTCTTCACACATTTCTCAAAGATCATTGCATATTCTTGATCCTCATGCTTCACTGATCAAGAATCATCCATCGTTTGGTGCAATTCTTCAAGAAATCAAGCAGTTCAAGTGCTTTCTCATGGTGATCGAATTTGGAAATTAAGGTGCATTCAAGAGGTTTCAGCCATTGCTTTTTGCATAAAGCTTCAAAGGAAGTTCAAAGGAGTTGATCTGGAGCAGCTGAGCTTGTGAGAACGCGATTTCAGAGATCTCCAATTCAAGGTGACTCCATTTTCACTCTCTCCTTTTGCTGATTTTAGGTTTTAGGATTGAAGATCGTATTGTGTAGATCATGAATATATGATTAGAATTGAGATTGAGTGAGAATTGAGGATTTCATGGCGACTGAAAGTTTGGATCTTGAAACTTCTCTTCTTCGATTTGCAAAACCTAGGAAGAATTAGGAGAAACTAAGGTGATATTTGGAATCAGCGTTGGAAAACGAGTGGAATGGTGGTGGTCTGGTAAATTTCTGGAATTTTTTATGGTGGCGTCGCCGTGGGATCCACCGGGGAGCTCGTCGGAGAAGACGACCGGAGCAGAGCTCCGGCGTCTGTGTTGGCTAGGGTTTTGGCTGAGTAGGCGCCATGTGTTTCACTGCGTGGGAGATTGATTGGATGAGAGGGGTTTGACTGGAGCCACGCGTGCGTTGAAGGCTGACTGGGAGGCTGAGTTAATTAATGAAACGGTGCGTTTCAATGTTTAAACTTGGACCATTGATTCAAAGAGTGCGCCAGATCCAATGGCCTGTGATGTTTCTGAGTTAATTCAAATATCTCATTTCCTTCCATTTTCCATTTGAATTTCCAATTATTTTGGTCATTTTGTTTAATTCATAAAAAATCCAAAAATTGTCCAATTGAGTCCCAATTTCTTTTCATAGTTTTGTATTTGTGTCTACTTTTTTATGGTGTTGAATTCAAGAATTTTGGATGTCTAGAT
This sequence comes from Lathyrus oleraceus, assembly GCF_024323335.1. Taxonomy (NCBI): domain Eukaryota; kingdom Viridiplantae; phylum Streptophyta; class Magnoliopsida; order Fabales; family Fabaceae; genus Lathyrus; species Lathyrus oleraceus. The sequence goes on along the minus strand of NC_066579.1, from coordinate 174,359,814 downwards.
TTTTATGTGGAAATTTTTGAATCAATGTTATGCCAAATTGACCTAGTGCATTCAATGTATTGTGAAATCCTCAATTTTGATCCTTTGGATCCACTCTTTTTTATACATGACATTCATACATGACGTGAACTTTTGGTCATTAGTTTGGAATTTTTCTCACATGTTATCTTCATTTTTGACACATAGAGAAAAATGTGACCATTTGTGTCACATTTTTGACCTTGAATTGGTTCATTTTTGTTCACATAGCATTTGCATCATTTTGGATTTGATCTTTTGTATATTGAACATTCATGGCATAACGAACTCATACAAAATATCCCAAAGTCATTGCATTCATTTCTGATTTGATATGAATTTTCTAAGTTGGAAGTTCATTTTGTGCATATTTTTGGTCATTACATTACATATGCAAGTTGAGGCACTTGATCATTGATTTGATGCTGGTCCTTTTGAGGACATTGGAGGGATTGTTTGAATGTGTGATGTGCAAAAGGATGGGTCCTGGATTGGTCATTTGGTTAGGTTTTGAGCCTTGTCTTAGAACTAGGGTTTTGACCCAATTTTGGGGTTTGCTTTTGGTCCTTTCTTTGACTTGGTTTGGTGTCTTCTTTGTAGTGTGAGCCTTTGCCTCTTTTGCATTGGTTTGACCCCTGATTTGTGAGTCTTGAGTCATTGGATTGGTGCATTCTTTCAAGTCACACTTCATTTGGTATTTATTTGAAGGTTGGGAACACAAGTGGATTTTCAAGGAGACTTGTAAGTTATTGATGGAGTGGAGGTTCTTATTGGTATGAGATGACATGGTGGGCTTATAAATTGGACTTGTGACTCATTAGAGATGATTTTAGAAGCATGATCCTACTGACTTTTGAACTTTGGAATGGTTTGAGACTTGTGATGACTTGTTGAGGTGATTCGGGCCTATTTTGGAGCTTTTGAAGCAATTGAATGGTATTTGAGGTATGGTGGGTCTTTGGCCTTGGTAATTGATGTTTTGGGGTTCATATGGTTCTGTTTGGGGTTTGTGATCTTTGGTTGGAGTTTATTTGGGGTTCTCACATCTTTTGGAGACATTAAGAAGTGTTTGAAGAGATATGAAGCCATTGTGAGCAAGTTTTGAGTGCAAGCTTGTTCTACTTGAGTTTTCAAGGGGTTTATGGTTGATTTTTGGAGCATTGGAGTATAGGTTATTGGGTGGTCATGTGAAGGACCCTACTTCTGACTTGGAGTGATCTTGATTCAATTCATCATATGCCATTGTTTGTTTGTGCTTTGTTGTGTTGTTTGGATGTACATAAACTAACTTTGTCTTGTGTTTCAGGTTTGGATACTCATCATTGGTGATTGGATTTGTTCTCACCTTATGAGATGCATTGAGTTCTGACTTATTTTTGTTTTGTAGGGTTTTTATTGATGTGGTGAGCTCATGAGATCATTTGAGTGCTAGGGCACTTATGCATTGCATTGTGTAACTGTTAGGGGGCTTCACTGATTATCTTCTGGTTTTATGACTGAAGTACTAACTGTTTAGTCTTTGTACAGGTACCTTAGTTGCTTACTTGCTTTAGCTCTTGCTTGAGCTTTGGATTGTGGTTGACACACCACTCAGGTAGTTAGCTTCTTACTTCATGTAGTCTGAAGTCCTGTCACCTTTTTGGCAGGCATTTTGCTGGCAAGTCCTCCTTCAGAGGCTCTGTTTGTGTTTGTTTAAAATTGTGCCCAAAGACCTCCAAGAAGAGGCATGTATTATTTGATAAGACCTCCAAGAGAAGAGGCAATTGACGGATAAAAGGGATTAGTAGCCAATCCCCCGTTATTCAGTGTGTCGTTCTTTATGCTCGCACTACGTGCTAATGCTTTTGAACATGTGCCCCAGATCTTTGTCCAGAGTCTGTCAAGTGGAAAAGGATCTCACTTTCTAGATCCCTACGCTTTTTGTGTCATGAGCTCACCCTGGCCAAGGTTAAGAGCAGGAGGTCTCATCCTCATCACCATTTTGATCTGCTCACCCTGACGTTCAATGTTAGTGGTTAAGAGCTACAGATTACCCCTTACAGTTTGGCTTGTTTGTCGAGGTTGATATGACCCCTCTTGACTAAAGCCCACCCATTGTTTGAGCCTCTTGTATGGATATAGAGTGTTATGCTTGTTCACTTGTGTTGATGTGTTTATTTGCTTTCCTCTTCTCATCTCCATTTCTGCAGGAGTCGTACGATTAACTTCTGAGGGAGTTGAATGTATGTAGAGTTTAGACTTGAGTTGACTCGCTTCCAGAGTGAGTCAAATTCTTGTTAGAGACCTCAACTTAGGGATATTGATTGCATGACAACTATTAGGCTCGAGTTTTAGTCTCCCTATAAGTTTGTTGTTTCCGCGGTCTCTGGTTAGGAGAGTGTTTTACCCCTGGTCAGGGGAACTACGTCGCCCTGATTCTCATACCAGATGAGATACGTAGGCAGGAGGTTGAGAACAATCTCCCTGGGCACCATCCTTTTCTTTGTTTTCGTGTGTGTTTACCCTTTAGTGGTTTTCTGTTATACTTGTGTTTGTTTCACCCTTTTCTTTGTTTTCGCGTGTGTTCACCCTTTATTTGGTTTCTTTGGTGTGAGTACCCGTTTGTTCAGCGTGTGTGGGTTGCATGCTTATACCTTGGGGAATTACTTCTGTTATTATTGGGGTTCATTTGTGACGATTGTTATTCATTTGGGGTTCATTTGTGACGTTTGTCATTCACTTGGGGTTCATATTGGGGTTCATTTGTGACGTTTGTTATTCACTTGGGGTTCATTTGTGAAGTTTGTTATCCACTTGGGGTTCATATCGGGGTTCATTTGTGATGATTGTTATCACTTGGGGTTCATCTCGGGGTTCATTTGATGATTGTTATTCATATTGGGGTTCATATTCGGGGTTCATTTATGACGGTTGTTATCATATTGGGGATTATTGGGGTTCATCTTCGGGGTTCGTTTGTGACGATTGTTATTCATTTGGGGTTCATCTTTGGGGGTCATTTGTGGTGACTGGTTTTATGTATCGGGAGTTTATTCTGGATATTTGGTTACTTTGTTGGGGTTCGTCCTGATAACCTGTTTCTTTGGTGTTCGCTGGTTAGCGTTTGTTATTGTTAGGAGTTGGATGTAAGTCCATGTATTGGCATTCTGTTTCCTGTTTGTTATTGTTGGGAGTTGGATGTAAGTCCATGTATTGGCATTCTGTTTCCTTTTTGTTATCGTTTGGAGTCGGGTGTAAGTCCATGTATTGGCATTCTGTTTCCTTTTGAGTATTTCTTTTGACGTCTCAGCGTCGCTTTTTGGTGGTTTGTTTCAGCGTGCGTTAGCCGAGCTACAAGTGCTCTGATTCTCCTCTGGATAGAGAAGATACGTAGGCATAAGATTCGATGTCTTAGCGAGCATGTCTCCTTCCCCTGAACTACGTTGACTCTGATGTTTGTTTCTGACAAACTACGTAGGCCCAGGATGCGACATCCTGCCGAGTCTACTTCCTCCGTCTTCTTTCTTTCCCCCACCTGTTTATCGTTCCAGTTTGTGCAGTTTCTTTGAGCAGTTTATTAGCAACCTTTTCCTTTCCTTTGAGCTATCTTTTGAGCGTGGATCCCGTCGAGTACGGCGGACGTGAGGGGTGCTAACACCTTCCCCTTGCGTAACCGACTCCCGTACCTTGTAATCTCTGGTCGTAAGACCGTTCCTTTCCCTTTCTTAGGTTAGTCCTGCGCTCCCTTTCCGTCATAGGATGAATAGCATCGGTGGCGGCTCTGTATTTTCCCCGCCGGTTGTTTTTCGCGTTGCGACAGCTGGCGACTCTGCTGGGGACTGAAGTTGACCTCTTGCTGGTCCATCTTCCCTAAGCGAGTTAATCCTAGCGCTCTCTAGAGTAGTTTTTAGGGTAGTTTGGGTTGCTTTTACTTCTTTATTTATTGCATTTGTGATTATTACATTGTGATTATATGTATATTTGCATATATGTTTGCATGCATCATGTTATCACTGTGCTGGATTTTGGACAGGTGTGGTTCCTCTGATTTGGGGGTGGGTGTTCTGAGTGGGGCTAAAAACCAAGCCCGAGTATACACCTAGGATTAGCATGGTCTCATGTTTCCTCACATGTTAGATCAACATGTTGTTGCGACGTGACATACCACAGCCGGACGAGGTTCTTTTGAGAGAGCTCTTCCTTGTGGAGTTTCCACTATGGTTGGGTTATCTCTTTTGAGCTATTGACTTTGGTGACCGTTCTTTCCCGGATCTTTGGTTTAGATGATCTTATGAGAGCTGCACAGCACACCCGAAAGGGAAAACCCATTGAGTATCTCGTCTGATTGTCGAGACCGATTATCCTCCTTAGGATGACCTTATTAGAATTCACCTGTGAGGGGAGGGGTTTGGTTCTTACAGGTACAGATTCTGTTGGTGACGCTTTGATGGTGACTTCGGTTCGGTTCATGATCTGGGTTACTATTTATAAGTTGGATTTATGGATATTTGTTTCCGACATTCTGTCCGTGGTATTTATTAGCGGGTTCCGTTTATTTCGGATCCCCGGGTCAGATTTGGGGTTACTTATTCAGATGATCTTGTTGCTATCCATTCAGTGACTTTCCAATGATGATGGTGATGTATCCTTCGATTCCTTTTATTTCGGATCCCCCGAGTTGGATTTGTGGTTACTTAGTCCCTTGGATGGTTGTGATCAGTTCTGAGACCGGAATCCAGTACAGTTGGTGTTCAGATGTCTTAGAGGTTGGCACTTTGCATTGCATTCATGCATCTGCATCATTCCCATTTTGCATTCATCCGCATCTAACTCATGTTTATCCATATGCAGGGTTGTAGCGGTGTATTCGTCACTTTGTGATTTATTTATTAAATCAAAAGCAAAGCATACAAAGAATCGAGTCGCCACCGCACTTTTATTTATCCAAAGGAATGGCTAAAAAGCGAATAAAAGCCTAAGAAGTTTTACACATAGAAAACTAATGAAAAGATCAGAGATCTGGGTAAGGGGTTAATTACGCAATGGGAAGGTGTTAGGCACCCAAAACGTCCTAGGTGCTCCTAGGGAGCCCTTTTCACAACTTGTTGTATGAAATGTTATTTGTTTATGAAATATTTATTGTGCAAACATGGATTGAAGGGATGAGAAAAGAATATACAAGTTATTATTTTTGTGTTTGAACGGATGAACCCGTTGCCTACGTACCTTTCCATGGAAGGTAAGGATCAAAGCGCCGTAGTTCGGCTAAAAGATTTCCAAAAGTATATGAATTGATTTTAAAACAACAGCCCTAAGGTCTTTCGTTATCCACGGGAGAAAACTCAACCTTATACAAACAACAAGTCCACCATGTGAGAAAAGCTTCAACTTGCTAGTGAAGGGTTAACCCTATAATAAGCAAGGAAGTCTTACAATTCAATCACTAAGGACAAAAGGTGAGATTAACATCAACCAACTAGGATAAATCAAACCTATGGCTAATGTATGAAAACTTATCAAGAAAGTGGACTTGAGCCACAAAACAATTTGAATGAGTGGAATTAATCAATTAGAATTTATTCACAAAAGATGGTCAAAGTGTGATTAGAATTCAGTTCAAAAGAAGTATTGTGAAAATGAAGTTTGAAAAATCAGAGGCTTAGGGCCTAAGTTTCTAATTTGAAAAGAAATGAAAATGTTTGCACAATAGTTTTCTTTGGTTTTGGGTTAACATGCAAATGGAGGTTTAAAGAAACAAAAGGTTGGGGGTGAGGAAGTAAAACTTCTTAGATGTTCACCTCTTGAGATCATATGTAGATGAATCAAGTGATTCCTTTGGAATAGGCAACAAATGAAGACAAATAAACAACATAAATGGATACCGGATGCCAATCAATGGACTTACACCAATCTCACAAAACAAAATGGATACCGGATGCCAATCAATGGACTTACACCAATCTCCTAAAACAAAATGGATACCGGATGCCAATCAATGGACTTATACCAATCTCCTAAAACAAAAAGAAACAATGGATACCAGATGCCAATCAATGGACTTACACTAGTCTCACAAAATAAATAAAACAAAGGCAAGAAGAAAGAGGAAACAAGTTGCCAATAAATGGTCTTACACTCGACTCCAAGGAAATGGGATGCGAATCAATGATCTTTGTCCCAACTCCCACCAGATCATAGGAAACAAATGCCAATAAATGGACTTACAATTGACTCCTCAATGGACAATCAAAGTGTCACAAAGATATGAACAATGATTATGAAATGATATACAAGTAATGATGATAGATGCACAAAGGCACACATAAGCAAATATGCACAGATGAATCAAGTAAGCAAACAAACAAGTCAATTAGCACACACTATACACAACCAATTAGGCTCAAGCAAGGTTGGGCTTTACAGCCAACTGGAATGGGGTATTTTGAGCTCTTAACCCTAACATTAAGAGTTAGGGTGAAGCAGATGAAAAGGAGATGAGGGGTGTGCCTCATAGCTCTTATCCCTGGTCAAGGAGAGCTTTGATCAATGGAAAGTGTGGGAGTTTAGAAAGTTGGAACTCTTCTCCACAAATGATTGACTCTATAAGATCTTGGGTTATTATTCACCATGCATCAACACATGGTGTGAGCAAGGTGAATGACACACTGAGTAGCAGGAGATGGATTATACATCTCTTTTATCTGCCAATTGCCTCATGAGAGGACTTTACCTGCTTGGCACAAAGTTAAACAACCACAAGCATTGCCTCTTAAGGAGGGCTTCAGACAGGTGCCTACCAATAATAGTAGATCTTCCAGACTACATGGAGATTAGGGATTATACCTAAGTGGTTAAGCAACCAAGCAAAGCAAAGTTCAAATGAACTTAAAGCAACTTAAGTACATGTGGAAACAACTAAACAAATCAGTACAATACTCAGACAAACAGACAACAGTCAATAAGCAACAGACAACCCCAATGTACACAATGTGGAAGCCAAAAGGCAAACTCAAATGAGTTAGCATCAACCTACAAAACACACAAATGTTAGTAATCAAAAGCAAACATCAATATTCACATGATGAAGCATCATCAACTATGGAACTTGGATGCTTAAACCTGAAATCAAAACTCACATGTAAGCAACAAACCACTAGGTCAAAGCCTAGGGTCAAAGATGGAGAAAAAATTCAAAACAGGGGCTGAAATTCAACACAAAGTAACTTCAAGCACCTATTGACATATGCTAAAAAGGCTCACATCAAAATCATTCACCAAAAGCATTTCATGATTAAGTGAAGTCCAAGACAATTTCAAAGCTCATATGTGATCATCATGAATGAAAAATTCAAATCAAAACAGAAATGATTCAAATAAATTTGGAAAAATTCATGCTCATTCAAGACATCTAACATGATCAACAAACAAAAAATCAGAAACATTGGAGATCATTTAGCATGGAAATCACATTGTACAAGTTGAACATCAAAAGGTGTGACACAAATTGTCACACCAAGTTAGCACATGCATAAAATAGAAATGGATTATGAGAAAAATGTCAAACCAAAGCCAAAATGTCCAGCAAAATGTCTAGATTCATCATGCAAAATTTCACATTCATTGGATAAGAAACAAGCATTTCACAATGAGATAAGCAAGGCAAGGTCACACATGCATATGTATTCAATCATCCTAGAACAAATTACTTTTTAAGCCAGGCACAACTTGCAAATTTATACTCATAAAAAACTAGACAGAATAAGGAGCATTTTGCAAAAAATTGGGATGAAATTGGTGCAATTTTCTATTTGTTGTGATTTTTCTAAGTTCATGAAAAAAATGAAGTCAAAAATGAGCATAGCATAAAAAATGGGAGGGAAAAGGAAAAAATAGCATGGCATTTGAAACAAATGCGCTCGGCCAGGATCGAACCTGGTCCGAATTTGAATATTGCGCGCTAAACCAAAACGGCAGCGTTTTGGCTAACCCTAAGCCTGGCAACGCATTTCCAGAATTCGTAGCAAACGCATGAAGATTTCGTAGCAAATTCCTAGAGAAGTCATAGCAAATCTGGAAATGCATGAAGTTCATCTTCTTCAGGATGAACTTCAAGAACAAATTCCCAGCAAATCCCAAAACAATCCAGAAATCAATAAATTTAGCACCAAACGATTCATCATGTCATGTACATTCAAGATCAAACATCAATTAAACACGAATCATCATAACAAAGCCAAATCGAAGAAAAACTTAAATGACATCAAAACTTTAAACATGCATAACTTCATCAATAATGCATCATTTCACTTCATTTTTTCACCAGCATCATCACCAATCAAAGATCTACATGAATATCCTAATGAATTGCAAAATAATTGAACTCGAAAACTGACCTTCTTGATGAACAGAACCTGGAATCGCGTGATATGAAGCTCAACAACGCCTCAAATCTCCTCTACAATGCTTGTTGAAGTGATTGATGATGAATTGGATGCTCCAGCGTGCACGAATCCAGTTCTATTTCCAATCTCCATTGATGCTTCAAGCTTCGAATCTGGTCCAAACTGGCACGGTTTCTTCCAATTCCACGTTCAAATCCACTCAAAAATGCTTCAGGATCATGAATCAATCAGTAGAAAATGGCTCTTGTGTGAAGAATTTGAAAAATATTTTGAGAGAAAAAATTTGGTGATTCTTGAATCTAGATCTGAAAATGAATGCTAATGATGAAAACAGTTGAGATTATCCTTATATATGCCATGCTAATGATGCTGAAATCATGTTTAAGCCAAATGCAATTGAGATTAGCAACTTATGAGGTGTATGTATCAATTGGTATTTTCACCTCATGCACTTGATGCATGCGTGAACAGTACCACGATGAGGCCCAAAATCACTTAAAATTACTCCATGCAAGCTTTGGAAATGGTTTTGTATGCATATGATCCACCAAAATGATTTTATGAAATTTCCTTCAAAAATCTTCATGAGTGAGCACATGATCATGCAAGTGGAATTCAAGCCATGTAATGAGATGTTTGGAAGCTACAAGTCATGAGGATCAAAATGCAAAAGGAACCACTCATTTTGGAGCTTTGAATCAAAAGATATGCCCATTTGAATTTTCAAGCACACTTTGCCATGATTGGATCATATCTCCTCAACCACACATTAGAAATTCATGATCTTGGACTTTTTGGAAATGGGAGAGAAAGATCTACAACTTTCATGTTCAACAAAATTTCTTTTGAAGCTTTCTTGATGATGTAATATTGAGTTGAAGTTGGTCCAAAACCTTTCCATTTTTGGAAATTTCAAATTATGGGTCACTTGCTATTTTGGGAAAGTCTTGACCTGACTTCAAATTCTTCAATGTGAGTGTTTGAAATGTAAAACGAGACTTGTTTGAACATGAATGAAGTATTTCTAAACATTTCCCACCTCCAAATCCACAGTTGACTTTGCAGTTGACTTTCTAGGTCTTCAGATGACTTGAAAATGTTCTGATGAGATTCAAGCCTCTACCACTTGGGATTTTGCTTCAAAATGACATCATAGCTCATATGAACTCTTGTGAATGATTGTGGGGCCCAAATCTCAAGAATGACCACCATCTATTTCTCAATGAATGCCTTTAATTGCCTTGACCTGTTATTGCTTCATCTGCAAGACAAAGGGTTAATGACATATTTTTGTACTTTTTGGTTAGTGATAAAAAAGAAAAACAATGATATACAAATGCAAACATGCTTGGTGATCAAGAACCACTCTCAAAGAATGATCCCACCCACAGGGAAGGAAGCAAGGTGTCCAATGATCCTTGAGGCAATGCAATGTTATGATATGATGCCATGAGGGATCTTAGGGACAAAATTGGGGTCTTACAGATGCCCCTATTTAAGGTCATTCTAGCCGGAGAAATGAAGGTTAAAATCTTCATCTCGACGCGGTAGAATGGGCTTAAATAACAGTAATGAGACAAATTTTGGTCCCTAAGAGACCTCATGATGCAAATGTATGCATGCAAAAGAAACAACCTCTGTGGGGAATACTGGTCCACAAAGAAGAAAAGACGATCCATTGGAGTAATACACTCACCAGGAATAGAGACTCTAACAGGACTCTCATGGGGATAAGAAAAAGAATGCGTGAGCAGGACACAACTCTGAATTAGGGGAAACTGAACTAGACACAGCGCGAGCAGGACACGACTGGACTAGAGACCTCACTGGGGAGTAGAGGACTCAAACCGGGGAAAGAAAAAAAAGAAATTTCCAAAGGGAAACAAATCCATTGGAAAGACTCAAGCTGACTCAAACTATCCTCGCACAATACTTCGGATGAAAATCCGGACTCGGACTGGGGAAAGATTCACACAGAACCTCCCTGCCGGGGAAAACTGCATACATTGGGGAAAACGCCAATACAACAAAAGGGAAAAATCACAACGGAAACTCCATTGGGGAATGTCTAACAAAGAGACTCTCCTGGAGAAAATCTGCAAGATGAGGTGTTACCGGCTACTGGGTAACAAACTCAAAGAGACATGTGATCTAAACACCGGTTACTGGGTGAACGAACAACAAGCTCAGGAAGAATGAATATTTAAGACCGGTATAAGGGTGAGAGATATCAATCAACCAAACATCTAACGGAGACCTGAAAAAGGTACATCAACTCAGGAAAATCTGACTCCACAGGGGACCAACGTCATAATAGGGAGCAGAAAGGAAGGAACACCAGGGATACCGGTTACTGGATATATAATAGGTGACCGACCAAAGCGTGAATTGGTATATATGCCAAAACACTCATCATCCGAAAGGAGGGCTTGAAAACGCAAATCGACTTACAGGATGGACATTCGACTCTGCGACGGGAAAACGAAATCTTACTCAGCTGGGGGAAAAAAACCCAAAGAGTGCATGAGATATAATATCCATTACCGTCAGAACGTGGATAGTATACTCGCATGAGATATATTATCTATTACCGTCAGAACGTAGATAGTATACTCACATGGAAGGAACACCAGGGATACCGGTTACTAGGTATATAATAGGTGACCGGCCGAAAAGAGAGACAATTGATACCAACACCAACAGGGTAAACGAAAGATAACTCACAGGGGATAAATTGCAAGCATCCGGCAATCATCCAGGAGACATATCACCGGTTAGGGAGATACACTCAAAAAAGGAGAACAAAGAATATTCGATTCCACAAAGGATTACGAATCTTACTCGACTGGGGAAACACAACAGGCTTCGACTGAAGAGTGCATGAGATATATTATCCATTACCGTCAAAACGTGGATAACATACTCGCATGGAAGATTATCCACAACCGGTTACTGGGTTAATAAAGGACAAATCAACCGAAAAGAAAGGCATCGGGATACCAAAACTAGGTATATAAGGATGACCGATCAAAGGGAGCAACAATCATTACCAATCAAACGGGTAAATGAAAGATAACTCACCAGGGATACATTGATAAACATCAACGATCCGGGGAACAAATCACTGGCAAACGGTGAAAGGACCCACTGAGGATAAAATTGCTAGCATCCGGCAATTATCCACAAGGAAAGATCTGCTGGGGATAAAAATTGCTAGCATATGGCAATTACCCAGAAGAGAGAGGGAACATCAACATCGAATACTGGATGAAGATAACCACAAAGAGTCACCATCATCGGTTAGGATGAACAACAAGGTTAACTCTGCAAAGGGGAGAAATTAGGATTTACAACTACCAAATACGGGGTAGAAGACCAAAAACTCTGGCTGAGGATAGGGTGAAATAATTGCCGAATACTGAGCAATTATCCAACTATTCCACAAGAAAGCACAGACTCCGCTAGGGAGACAACAACAACATAGGATTTACAACTACCGAAAACTGGGTAGAAGACCACAAAATCCACCATCAACCAGAATGAACCACAAAGGTTACCTCTGCTAGGGGATAAAAGTAGGATTTATAACTACAGAAAACATGGTAGAAAACCAACAACTCTCCTGAGGAATAAAAGGTATATAACCACAAATTCCGCCAAGAGGGAGAAGGGAACATAGGACTTACAACTACCGGTTACTGGGTAGAGGCCCACAAAATCCGATGGGGATAAACAGAACTATTGCCGGTTACTGGGCAATTCATTCATTTATTCCACAGGGAAGCACAAGAGATAGTTGAAAAATGCCAATTCAAGATCAAACCAAAAAGGGCAAACTGAAACAAGACTCGTCCTAATGAGGATATAACTCAATAGGAAGATCCATCCCAATATATGTGTTGGGAGGAAACGGAAAAAACCGTCATCCACGAGGGTATATCATCAGTGGGGAATTGCAGAAGGAAAGACAGACACTTTCTGCTTAAGGGGCTGACTCTATATTGAGAGATTAGACACCCGACATCTGCTTGGGAAGATCTACTAGAGAGATCTATATCACCATTAGCAGGAGACAACAAACAAAAGATATATGGAAAAAAATGCAATCATGAATATCTGAATGTTGAAAGTATGCATGAATATGCGTAATTTATGTTTGATGAATGCTGACAAAACAGACATATCTAACACAAACAGGCCCAGGAATCAAACGCCCGGTACTACACTTCCAGAGGAAAATCCAAGAAACCAACTGGAAAGCCAATCCGCTGGAGATCTACATGCTAAAAAGCAAAGATCTGCTGGAAAGCAAAACAAAAGATATCACAGAGGTCACAAAATCTCTGAGTGATGGATCATCAAGCAAACCCAACTTGGGGAACAGAAGTTCACAACAGGCATCAACTGCCATAAAGACAAATCTGTCGAGGAAATGGAGAAATCCTGAGGTTTCTGTAGGGGGATCCTCGGTATCAACTGGGAAACAAGAGTTCACTGCACAAGCAAGAACTGCTGAAGAGAACAGAACACACTAGTAGAATCTAGCCGCACAAGCAACTCTACTGGGGATACTGTCAGCGACTCCATTGGGAATAAACCCACTGAGGGAAAATAGATCACACAAGTAGATTCTGGCACAAGCCACTCTACTGGGGATCAAAACATCAGGAAATCACCAAGTCTAAGAACGATAGATCACCAACCAACCCAACTAGGGAACAAAAGTTTACAACATGCAGAAACTGCCACAAAAGCAACTTTGTTGAGGATACCAACTCTATTGGGGATACTGCAGGGAAATCATGACACTTCTGCAGGGAAATATCACAGACACAATTCACCGTACCACAAATCTACTGTGGAATTATCTGAGGAAGAGAAGGAGAACTGGTGATCAACCACCAAATGTTGAACCTTCCAAGAAGAACCACCAACCGCTGAGGAGGAAATAATCACTGCTCTGCTGAAGGGATAAGAGGTGAAAACCTCAACAAGCACTCTGATGGGGAGAGATAGCATAGATGAAGTATATCATATCAACCACTCCACTGGCGACCTTACTGAGGAAACAGACGAAGTACCGGGATGTCAACCCACCAACTACCGAATCTTCCAAAAGGAAAACACCCATGCTGGGGAGAGAATATTGTTGGAGAGGACTGTGAAGTTCTCAACAAACACTCTGCTTAGGGAACAACCCCAACAACAATCCGGATAAAGAGGATACAACCATGCCAGGAATATGAACAACCGTCTTACCCCGTTGGAAATCATGCCACCCTTGGGAGAGCACTGAGAAATTCTTAAGTATCCTTTCATCATTGTGAATGTTCACTTTGTTTAAAACAACAATTTGAAAATTTTATTTGTTTAAAACAATGACATTTTATCAATTAATACATGCAAAACATTTGTTGAATTGAAACAAATAAGAGTGCAAATAATTGGATAAAAGCTCAAATTTATTTGATGGAATGGTAGCCTGCAAATGGCAAGACTCCATAGATCTGTACAAATTTGAAATCGGTGATATATATTGGAAGAGGGCTACATTGAACATAATGACCATTTCTCGACCAATTTGAATCCGATGTATTCGAAGCTTCAGTTGACGACGATTCAAAAATCTTTGACGAAAAGACAGTTGTGGAACAGAAAGTCTTGTCAGGATGCCGTTACTTCCCAAATCCCTAATTTTTTTGCCTAGATTGCCCCAGGGTGAGGTACTCAATCTAGCGGGAAGCAAATATTCTCTTTTTTTTTATGTCTCTAACTTTTGCCTGGATCGCCCTTTCGGGTTTTCCACCGAGACGCTCATTTTTGCCTAAGCCGCCCTTTCGGGTTTTCAACTTAGCGAGCTATTCTGTTTTTCTTTTCTCTCTTTTTTTTAGGCAAAGTATTTCTTGACTGCATCTGAATTCACAGGACGAGTGAAATCCTCCCCATCCATTGTCGTAAGCATCAAAGCTCCGCCTGAAAAGGCTCTCTTGACAACATATGGAGCCTCGTAGTTTGGAGTCCACTTGCCCCTGGAATCGGGCGCGAAAGACAAGACTTTCTTGAGCACGAGGTCACCTTCTCGGAACACACGAGGTTTGACCTTCTTATCGAATTCTTTCTTCATTCTCTGCTGATATAACTGACCATGGCACATGGCAGTCAATCGCTTCTCTTCAATCAAATTCAACTGGTCATAACGACTCTGAATCCATTCAGCATCAGTCTACTTGGCTTCCATCAAGACTCTCATTGATGGGATCTCCACCTCTACTGGGAGAACAGCCTCCATGCCGTAAACAAGAGAGAAAGGGGTTGCCCCTGTTGAAGTGCGGACAGATGTACGATATCCATGCAAAGCAAATGGCAGCATCTCGTGCCAATCTTTGTACGTGACTGTCATCTTCTGGATAATCTTCTTGTTATTCTTATTAGCAGCTTCAACAGCCCCATTCATCTTGGGTCTGTAAGGAGAGGAATTATGGTGTGCAATCTTGAACTCAGCGCACAACTCTTCCATCATCTTATTGTTCAGATTAGATCCGTTATCAGTAATGATCTTATCTGGCACACCATAACGGCATATCAGCTGATTCTTCATAAACTTCACGACCACCTGCCTGGTCACATTCGCATATGATGCGGCTTCAACCCATTTGGTGAAGTAATCAATTGCTACGAGAATAAACCTATGTCCGTTGGACGCCTTCGGTTCAATCATGCCGATCATGTCGATTCCCCACATAGAGAAAGGCCATAGTGATGAAATCACATTCAGAAGTGTCGGAGGAATATGAATCTTATCCGCATAAATCTGACACTTGTGGCATTTCTTCACATATTTGCAGCAGTCAGACTCCATTGTCAGCCAATAGTAGCCTGCTCTCAACATCTTTCTTGCCATGGCATGTCCATTGGAATGAGTACCAAATGAACCCTCATGGACCTCAGTCATCAACAGGTTTGCTTCGTGTCTATCCACGCATCTGAGCAAAACCATGTCAAAATTTCTCTTGTACAACACTTCACCACTGAGGTAGAAACTACCTGACAACCTTCTCAAAGTTTTCCTATCTTTCATAGATGCCCCAGGCGGGTAGACCTGGTTCTGAAGGAAATTCTTGATATCAAAATACCAAGGCTTGTCATCATGTACTTCTTCAACTGCAAACACGTGAGCTGGTCTATCTAAGCGCATCACGGTGATATTGGGAACTTCATTCCAATACCTCACCACAATCATCGAAGCAAGCGTAGCAAGCGCATCTGCCATCCGATTATCTTCTCGAGGAATATGATGAAAGTCAACTTCAGTAAAGAACGTTGAAATCCTCCTCGCATAATCTCTATACGGAATGAGACCAGGTTGATTCGTCTCCCATTCACCCTTGATCTGATTGACAACTAGGGCCGAATCACCATACACATCAAGATGCTTGATTCTCAAATCAATACATTCTTCTAATCCCATAATACAGGCCTCATACTCAGCCATATTATTCGTGCATTTGAAAGTTAGCCTTGCTGTAAAAGGAATATGCGTGCCATGAGGAGTAATGATTACTGCCCCAATTCCATTTCCATACTGATTTACAGCGCCATCAAACACCATCGTCCATCTGGAACCAGGTTCCGGACCTTCATCAAGTGTAGGCTCATCACAATCTTTCATTTTCAAATACAAAATCTCCTCATCTGGGAAGTCATACTGAACAGACTGATGATCTTCAATCGGCTGATGCGCTAAATGGTCAGCCAAGATACTACCTTTGATAGCTTTCTGAGCTCGATACTCAATATCATACTCAGACAACAACATCTGCCAACGGGCAATCCTCCCAGTTAAAGCAGGCTTCTCGAAGATATACTTGATTGGATCCATTCGGGATATCAACCAAGTTGTATGATTTATCATGTACTGGCGCAAACGCTTAGCAGCCCAAGCCAAAGCACATCACGTCTTCTCAAGCATAGAGTATCGAGACTCACAATCAGTGAACTTCTTACTCAGGTAGTAGATAGCAGATTCTTTCTTCCCTGATTCGTCTTGCTGACCGAGTACACAACCCATCGAGTCTTCAAGAAAAGTCAAATACATGATCAGAGGTCTTCCTTCTACAGGCGGAGACAAGATCGGAGGTTCAGACAGATACTCTTTGATACTATCGAAAGCTTTCTGGCAATCCTCGGTCCCATCAAGAGACTGATCTTTCCGGAGGAGCTTGAATATCGGCGCACATGTGGCAGTCATGTGAGATATAAATCTGGAAATATAGTTCAAGCGGCCAAGAAAACCTCGGACTTGCTTCTCAGTTTTGGGTGCAGGCATTTCTTGTATTGCTTTGACCTTTGCAGGATCAACCTCAATACCTCTCTCGCTGACAACAAAACCCAATAACTTGCCAGAACGGACTCCAAATGTACATTTCTTCGGATTCAGACAAAGCTTGTACTTCCTCAAACGCTGAAAAAGCTTCAACAAATGTTCAACATGTTCAACTTCCGTTCTAGATTTAGCAATCATATCATCAACATAGACCTTTATCTCCTTGTGCATCATATCATGAAACAAGGTAGTCATAGCACGTTGATACGTGGCTCCGGCGTTCTTCAAACCGAAGGGCATCACTCGATAACAGAATGTTCCCTAAGGTGTGATGAATGTTGTCTTCGCCATATCCTCAGGTGCCATCTTGATTTGGTTATATCCGGAAAATCCGTCCATAAACGAGAAGACTTTGAATTTAGTTGTATTGTCTACCAACATATCAATGTGTGGTAGAGGGAAATCATCTTTCGGACTAGCCTTATTCAAATCTCTGTAATCAACACACATACGGACTTTTCCGTCTTTCTTAGGCACAGGCACAATATTGGCCACCCATAGAGGATATGTGGAAGTCACCAGAAACCCCGCATCAATTTGCTTCTGAACTTCCTCTTTGATTTTCACTGCCATATCTGGATGAGTTCTTCTGAACTTCTGCTTCACTGGCACGCACTCAGGCTTCAAAGGCAGGAAATGTTGCACAATATCTGTATCTAGACCTGGCATGTCTTCATACGACCAAGCGAAGATATCGACATATTCTCGTAGCAAACTGATCAACCCCTTCTTGACAGACTCTTCAAGAAGTGCCCCAATCTTCACCATATGAACACAATCTTCAGACCCCAAGTTGACTGTTTCCAGATCTTCGAGATGCGGCTGAATGATCTTCTTCTCGTGCTCAAGGAGACGGGTAATCTCGTCAGGAATCCCTTCAACATCATGTTCCTCTGCCTCGGATACAGGGAAATCAAAATTGGGAGATGGCGTTGGATCATTATGTTCAATGGGTTTTAGAATCAACCTGCATAATGATTTTAGATAATAAAAAACTTTAGAATTTAAACAAGCAAACCATTATGCAGATGAAAAAGATTGCTTTTATTCTTGTTTTTAGGGTTTTTTGTGATCACCGATTTCATGCAAAAGCAAAAAGTGAAAACAAATGGAAAAACAAATGTTTAACATGCATTAATTGAATGAAATATCATTGTATAAATGCTGCCAACAATGTCATCACTTCTCCTTTTGGCATGGGAGAAGGGTTTTTTAAACAAAGTGAACAAATTACGCTGACTTATGAATGACCGTAGGAACATCCACAACGACCCAATTATGGCAGATTCCGCCAGGGATAACCAAGTTGCCAGTATCCTCTGCATCCTCTTCCAGAATAGCAGCAGCTTCCTCAGCTTGATCAGCATGGATGAAACCTCCACTCTTGAACAGCCCTTGCTCGTTAAAAACCCCAGAAGAATAGCCAATGCCAGCCCGAGATTTATTGTCTTCAAGCTCAATCATCTTCCCCAAACCAGCAACTGCACCACATTTAATGGCCAGTTTCGCATCACGATAGGAAGCAAACGAAGGAGACTTCTTCTCAATTGGTTCAGCAATAGACAAAGCTTGGAAAGGCGTTCCAACCTCATCCTCAGCATCAATATATGAGAAAGAAGACAGGTGGCTAACCAGGAGAGCCTTTTCTCCCCCTACCACGACCAGTTTCTTATTCTTGACGAATTTTAGCTTCTGGTGTAGGGTGGATGTCACGGCGCCAGCCTCGTGAATCCATGGTCTACCAAGGAGACAGCTATAAGATGGGTGGATATCCATAACCTGGAAGGTAATCTGGAAATCACTTGGTCCAATCTTGATTGGGAGATCAACTTCCCCAATCACGGTCTTACGCGACCCATCAAAAGCTTTCACAACAACACCACTCTGCCTCATGGGAGCCCCTTGATATGACAATCTCGAAAGAGTAGTCTTCGGCAATACATTTAGAGATGACCCAGTGTCCACCAGCACGTTGGACATGGCGTCGGTCTTGCAGTTCATAGAAATATGTAAAGCCATGTTGTGGTCTCTTCCCTCCTTAGGGAGATCAGCGTCACAAAAACTCAAAGTGTTGCAGGCAGTAATATTTGCAACTATACTGTCAAACTGTTCGATAGTAACGTCGTGATCGACATAAGCCACGTCCAATACTTTCTGCAGAGCCTCCCTATGGGGTTCTGAATTCAGAAGCAAAGATAGCACGGAGATCTTGGACGGCGTTTGTAGAAGCTGGTCTACAACGTTGTACTCACTCTTCTTGATGAGCCTCAGCATCTCATCACACTCTTCATTCACAATGCCACTCGGGCCAACAGAAGAAGTAGGAGTCTTTTGTACAGAGGAGGGTTTGGCAACAGGTGCCGGATTCGGAACATTCTCTGCAGTCCCAACCGGACGCTCAGCAGAATCAGAAAAAACATGAGTCTTCGGGGGTGCAGAAAACACACGACCACTACGGGTAAACCCGCTCACATCAGCAATGTTTACCACAGATGTTGAAGGCAAAGGCACTTCTTTCCCATCTTCCACAGCAACTGGATTATAGCGGAAGGGAATTGCTTTCTCTGAAGAATAAGGCACCGGGCCTGCAGGCTTGATGACCAGAGAAGGAGATACCTTCGGCTTGCTACCACCATAACGGATGACAACAGGCTTAGGAATTTTGAACACAGGAGAAATCACATTCACTTCTGGTTCATCTTCATCAACATTTCTGTTTTGAAGAATCTCAATAGTCCCCTCATCCAACAGCTCTTGAAGCTCTCTGCGCACTTGGCGACAACCCAATCTATTGACGGAGCAGATACGACATTTGTCGTGGTCGTGCTCCATATGACTGTAATCACACAGCAGACGATGCAACTCGACCAATGACTGTCGAATATGGCTTACGTATTTGACCTTGTACTGGCCAGGGCAACCCTGGACCATGTTAACCGACTTCCCATGCTCGAGCAATGGGTTCTTCGTAACATTGGGGCCTGAGTCCTCAAAGCTCAGAATGCCGCATCTCATAAGGTCTTGAACCTTAGTCTTCAATGGATAGCAGTTTTCTATATTGTGCCCCGGAGCACCGGAATGATAAACGCAATGTTGGTCGGGCTTGTACCACCACTGCGGGTTAGCAGGTACAACCGGAGGATCCCTCGGGGTAATCAGTTTCCGCTCTATTAAAGAGCGATATAGCTCAACATATGACATAGGAATAGGATGGAAAGCGATCTTCTTCCTCTCATAATTCAAATTAGCCTGATTACTGTTGCCACGAGGCTGGTAAGCCTGTTGCTGTGGGTGATGTTGCTGTTGATACTGAGGTTGTTGCTAATTATGCTGATTGTTGTCTCTGAAGACAGGTGTTATATGAGCCACCTGATGCTGACTGCTGGCATGACGCACAGGCTTCCTCTTGGCAGAGGGTCTTCTGGGTTTATCATGGGATTGCACAACATGTGCCTCCCCATCTTTCTTCTTAAACGCCCCATATCGTTTAGAAGAGCCTTCATCCTTGGATAAACGTCCTTCCCGGACTCCTTCCTCCAATCGCATCCCCATGTTCACCATTTCGGTGAAATCAGAGGGAGCACTAGCGACCATCCGCTCATAATAAAATGAACTAAGAGTCTTCAGAAAGATCTTAGTCATCTCCTTCTCTTCCAACGGAGGAGTAACCTGAGCTGCCAGCTCTCGCCACCTCTGGGCGTATTCCTTAAATGTCTCTTTGTCCTTCTGGGACATAGCTATGAGTTGATCACGGTCAGGAGCCATATCCATATTATATTTATATTGTTTGACAAAGGCCTCGCCAAGATCGTTGAAGGAACGGATGTTTGCGCTATCAAGGCTCATATACCAACGAAGAGCTGCACCAGACAAACTATCCTGAAAATAATGAATCAGCAACTGATCATTATCTGTTTGAGTAGACATTTTCTTGGCATACATAACCAGGTGGCTAAGAGGGCAGGTGTTCCCCTTATACTTCTCAAAGTCTGGGACTTTGAATTTGACAGGAATCTTAACACCGGGAACCAAACATAGTTCAGCAGCAGACTTGCCGAACAAATCTTTTCCTCTGAGGGTCTTCAATTCCTTGTGGAGTTCAAGGAATTGGTCATTCATCGCATCCATCTTTTCATTAACATCTGGGCCCTCAGACGGCTCAGAATGATAAATGGTGTCGTCTACCCTAGGAATGGTATGCACGACAGGAGTAGGCATTGCAAGGACGGGGCTAGATGCCGGCATGGAAGCAAATGTAGGAGCTGGAATATCAGGCATGAAACCTGGAGGCATACCCCACGGAAACCCGGCTGGCATGGCTGGCATGAAATGGGCACTGGCAGCTGGCACTATTGACGCAACTACTTCAGATATAACAGTCCTCTGGGGAGGAGTTGCAGGCGGTGGGGACGGTTGATTCTGAGCAGCTAGAAACTGCTCCATCAGAGCACTTAGTCTGGCAACTTCTTCTTTCAGCTCTCGGTTCTCTTGTTCAAGTTGATCCATCACTCTTGCAGAATTAGCTCGGGTGTAGTACCGATGAGTCAGCTTGTCTTCAAAATAAATGAAGAGTGAAATTCTGGTGTAGTCAGAATTCAGATGTTCTACTCCAAGTCATGACATCTGATCTAACATTGTAACTAATACAGCAAGATAGTTATTAACCACTGTACTAATATGCACACGTTCACAGATGTCACGACATCTCATTCTATGTCACCCTAGAATGTATGAACACCTGGTTCTGTGCATCAGGAAGAAAGACTCAACAGAATTCAATCCTAGCACTCACTTCTGTTTTTTTCTTACATGATGTCATACTGTTGATTTTGGACATCATCTGTTACATTGTTCCAGTGTGTTTGTCTTTTACTTGTATTTCCTGAATTAAAGGTTGAACACGTTAATCTAATTCCCACTTATTAGATTGCTAACAACTAGGCTATTTGTTAGGTTCATTAATTGTAGGTTAGTAGTTGGTTTCCTGGTTTTTCTCTAAGCTGTTGAATCCCTGAAGAATAGCCTGAGAAAAATACTGAACCAGAAAAACCAATCATCCTACACTTTAGCACCTGCTGTTGGGAATGAATGTCACAACATTCAGTTCGACATCCAGAACATATGCTGATTCTGTTATGTTCCTGGAACCTTACTGTGCTAAGTTTGCAGTACTGTAAAAGACCAACTAGTCTCTACTTCAGTATCAGCCTTCAGTATCAACAGTCAAAACATCCAGTTTGACAGTTTCACAATGATCCTTCAGCCAGGTCTGTTATCCTTGAAAAGAGCAGACTTAAATAAATACTGAACTGAAGGTAACCTGCTTATCATTCAGTATACGCTGTCACTGATGAATGTTACAACATTCTGATTGACATTCAAACAGAAGGCTATATACCAGGTCTGTTATCATCTTGATAAGCTGACTGGAATACCTGCTGAGTTATGACAGTAATAGAAACACATGCAGAAGGAAAACAAACACAGGAAATTGTTAACCCAGTTCAGTCCAACATGACCTACATCTGGGGGCTACCAAGCCAGGAAAAAGATCCACTATTAGCAGTATTAATTCAGAGTTAAACTCACCCGTTTACAACTCTTCACTTAATCCCTACCCAATGCAATCTATACCTAGGAACTCCTAGATAGAAACCTCCAGTTTCCATTCCTATCACTACAAATACAATGTAATGTTCACACACCTTGAACTTGCTTCACAGCTTCATTCAAGAACAAAATCACTCTTGCCTACAGGCTTTGAGTTACAAATACTCTCAGCTTTTACCACTGAGAAACAGATGGCAACCTTCCCACAGACTGGGAGGTTTACCTCACACACACCCCTAAATTTTCATTCTAAGAGGCTTACAAATACTAGGTTACAAAGTGCTATTTATAACCTAATCACCCAACTGGATTTGGGCCTTCAGAAAATCGCAGCAACTTGTTCTTTGCTGTTACAAAGTCAGCAGAAACTTTCTGCTACAAACAAGGTCTTCAATCCTAAAATCTCTCCATTTATATCTCCTTATTTTGAGCCTATATATATTCCAAGACCTCCACAAATAATGCCACATAGGATTCTAACTAATTTCTAGATATTAGTGTGCTAACAAATAGGCTATTTGTTAGGTTCCTTAATTGTAGCTTGGTTGTTGGTTTCCTGGATTTTAGCCTGAGAAAAATGCTGAAACAGAAAAACTAAACAACCTACAATATAGCATATGCTGTCAGGAATGAATGTCACAACATTCAGCTTGACATCAAGGACCATATGCTAAGTCTGTTTTTCCTGAAAACAGACTGTACATAATTTGCTGAACTGTACAGGACCAACCTTTCCATTCTACAGTAGCAGCTTACAATAATAAATGTCAAGGCATCCAATTTGACATTTACACATTTAGCCTTAAGTCAGTTCTGTTTTCCTCTTGAAGAACAGACTCAGAAACATACTGAAGTGTAGCAGAACTCCACTCTGTTTATTGTTCAGTATATGCTGTCAATGATGAATGTCATAACATCCAGTTTGACATTCAGACAGTAGGCCTTATGCCAGGTCTGGTATTTCCTTGATAACCAGACTGGAAATAAACACTGAGTTCTAACAGAACACCAACTGTTCTATTCCTCAGTATTTGCTGACAGGGATGAATGTCACCACATCCAATTTGACATTCAACAAATCCTGTATTAGCTAATCCTGCAGTAAACTACTCAAGTGTGTCATGACATCAGTCATGACATCAGAGTACAGTTAGATATTCTAACCTACAATGCAGTCACACCTTCACACCATGTCATGACATCAGTCAAGACATTAGAATCCAGCTAGTGTTTTACCATACAATGCAGCCAATTAAACACCTACAAACTCCCCCTTTGGCAAATTTTTGGCTAAAACACTTTGATCCCCATAACAGAGTTCATAGCAGTGGAATCACACATCTAGCAGGAAATAAACCTAGCTAATACACTCAGAGTGGCAGCACACTCACATACATGGGAGCAGAAGTTAAATACAAAACTTCAACACACATCAGCTGCAGGGGGAGGAATCTTTGAATCTGTCATGAATGTCTGTTTTCATAGACCAATCTGTTGTCTGGGGTCATCACCTGTTACTCCCCCTTTTAGTCACAAATGTTGCCAAAGCCAACAACATAACCAGAAAAAATGACAGACTTACAGACTTAGTTTTACTTCACAGTTTCAACCAAGTAAGTACCCACTTGATCTTGCTTCACAACTTAGATCAGGTAATCACCCACTTTTGCTTTACAGTAGGTACAGCCATATCAGATTCCAAGACTTTGAGTCTGACATCTTGATCCACTCCTGCATGAACACTTTCTTGAACTCCAGCAGGCACATAAGATATCTTATGTTAAGACATCACATATGACATCTTGTGAATACTCTGTCCTTTTTGTTAACAAGGCAGACTATCAGCAGTTTAAACCACATAATAGTAGTTTAATCAGCAGCAGGAGCAAAAACAATTACTAGTTATGGCTACTAGTAATACACACATGCACAAGGGTACTTCTCCTCCCCCTAAATCTTTGCAACAATCAGAATTACTAGTTATGGATGCAACTAGTAAGACACACAAATGTAAAATGCACAAGGGTACTTCTTCTCCCTCTAAATCTGTGCATTCATCAAATAACAGCTGCTGTAACTCCAGCACCTGTACCAGCCAGAATGTCCTACTGGCATCTGCCTCCATATTTCCTTATGACTATAAGTTTCAGAAGGAAATAAAAATATTGTCCAAGGCAATGTCATGACATCCGGTCAGACATTCTTCTGCTCACTCAGCCTTGACACATACCACATCATCCCACTAGCTAACAGGTTTCCAAACCTTGTTATCTGAGAACACATAGACCACAAGCTTGATAATTACTTGCAGTGCAAGGACAGAACTCCCTTTGTCATGAACAACCTACTCTCCTCTTGAAACTGGGAGATCACACATGATCATATCCAACATCCCAAGGTTGGACCTTCACATACTTCCTGATTCAAAGAGAACCCAGACCACTTGATGAATGGAAAACATAAGACGCATCTTCATGTCTTCAAGAGCACACCCTCTGTTCAACCCTCTTGGCTGAACACATCCACACTCTGTGTCAATCTCTCTTCTAACCAGAACAGAAAACCACTTCACAAAATGTTCTAACATTAGTTAGGACATCCTCACAACATAACATGGCACACCAACTTAGTCCAAAAGAGCCAGACACAAAGTGGGACACATACATTCTCATCCCATTACAAGAGATAATCTTCCATAGATAGCTTAGAACTCCTACCACAAGCTCCAAGAGATGAATAGAGAGACATCTCCTTTTGTCTTCAACTTACTACTTTTCTGCTCAAAAGTAATTTGTCTCAGACTTTCCTCAAGAATAATCAGCTGCCATATGTTGATTATCTTGATCCTTCGAACTCACTTCTGAGATAGACCAAATGCCACTGGTTGATTACCTCCTTCATGAGTCCTCATATGAAAAAGTCAAATGCCACTTTTTGACCTCTCCAAGTTTATCAGACTTCTCCCAAAGATGTTCTGACCTTCCAAGTGAGATTTGAACTTCAAGCTTTTTGAAGTGTCCAATCTACAACCCTGTAGACCCTTCTATCTCAAGTTGATGTGCCACTTCACCAACTAAGAATCTGATGTTGAACCAAATGTCACAACATTGTGTTTTGACATCCAGCTGTTGAATTCAGCTCCTTCTTCTGCCACTTGAAAGAACTTCCTCCCTTCACAGAACAAGAGTTCAATGTTCTCATAGACTTGATTGTGGAACCAAGTTTGAGTAAACAACCTCCATCCTGCAGGTTTGCAGTTAAGTCATCCAAGTTCACACCTTGATGAATCCCTGCTTCTTCTCCAAAGACATCAGACACTCTGGTGCATGAGTCTTCAGAAGGACCAGTTAGAGACTAACCCTTCAGCTATACCAAGGATTCCACGTCCTAAGGCAAGGCTGTTTCCATGATGTCAAGAATGCTGCCACTTGTTCTTGACTCCACAGTGTGCATAAGCTAATGCACTTCCTTACCTAGATCAGAAATAAACTGATCCAAGTAACCACCATCAAGACTATGATGTCTTCTTCTTCTTGTACATACCAAGGCTGAACATGTTTCTTGCCAGGAAACCTTTTTAGAGATCATATGCTTTTGCTGCCACCAAAGAGATAGATCATAAGCCAATGTACTATCCTTCCTATGATTCTGCACAGGGTCTTGAAGAAGTGATGTTCCAACATCTTTAAGAACATCAGTTATCTTGAGCTCCAAGGATAATCAATTAAACACTTGTACTTGGCACAAGTAGACATTGATCTTAAATCCTTTCCCAATTATCCTTTCAGATACTTCCATCATAAGACTACTTTGAAAGTACTCTTCTTGTATCAACATCTTCTGCTTGCAAGCACCTCGACAATTTTGAAAGTCTTCCCAGATTAAATTCACCCTTAGGAATTAGAGAGATGAATTCTTCCTTGCAAATGTGTCACACAACCACCAGAACCCATGTGACACAGGTCAACAGCCAACCAGACCCTAGGCTGACCAGACTTGAGGAGGTTAACCAAAACTCCCCCTCAACTTAACAATCATGGAAACTCCACACCAATAACCATGCATTGTATATAAATGTCTCAACCTGACATACACCATCCCTACCAGTGGCAACTAACTCTATGAGTTATACCTATACATACTCCAATCACACCAATCAGACTCCAGCTGACCATAAGTACTAGTGATACAAAACAGCACCAGTCAATGGTAAATATGCATTGCTAGAGCATACTACCTCAACTAATCTCTGAATCTTCATATTCTCACTCCTTGTAAGAACTGCCACTTCTGAACGTGGTGTTTGAATAACAAGATTCATGGTTCCAATCCTCTTAAATGATATAGCAATCAGGTTACCCCAATATTGACTTCTAACATTCAGGGGACTTGTCTTCCAAAACAACATAGTACTTCAGGGAACACCTATTCCACCCTGATCAATCTACAGGAGTAAGACACTCAGCAGGAAATTGCACAATGTCACATCTCAACCAGCTCCACTTCTAGAGATCAGACTTCTACAAGTGACCTTCTTGAGCATACACACAGTTGACCCTACCCTTGTCAACTGAGCACACACAGATGTCCCCTCTTCCAGGTCAGGAGTAGGTTCCAAACAAGAGTATCCCTTTGTTTGACACCTAGACACATCTGCTCTTCAACCAGTAGCTGCATACTTGTTGGACAACATGTTCTAAACTCACATAGAACATTAGTTCCACCTCCTTGGGACACACCTTCCTTGAAAGACTTCAAGGTCTTCACATACACTACTTAAGAGAGTAAAGGAATCAGTGATTAAGTGATTCTTACCATCCTGAATTGAGGACGTCATTATGAGTGGACTTGAGGGGACTCAAGTATCTTTGACATCTTCAGTAGATTATGCTGGGATCGGCAGCCATTCATCCACATGAGGGGAAACTACATCAGAGTTTGAGTTTTCCCAGGTATTATGCAGCGGAAATCATAATACAACTCACCCAATGAACACACACTTCATCAGATCACCCTCCAAGAACATACCAAGTTTGAATATGATTCAATACTTGCACAGCTGTCCCACACCAAGGCCAATTGCCAATCTCCAGAGGCAGGTGCACACAGTTCCTGTCATGAATAGTCCATCCACCTACTTCAAGGGACCATTCAGGGAAACCACAGAACCATCTTCAGGTTCCAACATAACTTCTTGCATGATACCAGAAAGTATCACCCATGGATCTCATCCAGAGGCAGAACAGGATGCCTGCTCTGATACCAATTGAAATTCTGGTGTAGTCAGAATTCAGATGTTCTACTCCAAGTCATGACATCTGATCTAACATTGTAACTAATACAGCAAGATAGTTATTAACCACTGTACTAATATGCACACGTTCACAGATGTCACGACATCTCATTCTATGTCACCCTAGAATGTATGAACACCTGGTTCTGTGCATTAGGAAGAAAGACTCAACAGAATTCAATCCTAGCACTCACTTCTGTTTTTTTCTTACATGATGTCATACTGTTGATTTTGGACATCATCTGTTACATTGTTCCAGTGTGTTTGTCTTTTACTTGTATTTCCTGAATTAAAGGTTGAACACGTTAATCTAATTCCCACTTATTAGATTGCTAATAACTAGGCTATTTGTTAGGTTCATTAATTGTAGGTTAGTAGTTGGTTTCCTGGTTTTTCTCTAAGCTGTTGAATCCCTGAAGAATAGCCTGAGAAAAATACTGAACCAGAAAAACCAATCATCCTACACTTTAGCACCTGCTGTTGGGAATGAATGTCACAACATTCAGTTCGACATCCAGAACATATGTTGATTCTGTTATGTTCCTGGAACCTTACTGTGCTAAGTTTGCAGTACTGTAAAAGACCAACTAGTCTCTACTTCAGTATCAGCCTTCAGTATCAACTGTCAAAACTTCCAGTTTGACAGTTTCACAATGATCCTTCAGCCAGGTTTGTTATCCTTGAAAAGAGCAGACTTAAATAAATACTGAACTGAAGGTAACCTGCTTATCATTCAGTATACGCTGTCACTGATGAATGTTACAACATTCTGATTGACATTCAAACAGAAGGCTATATACCATGTCTGTTATCATCTTGATAAGCTGACTAGAATATCTGCTGAGTTATGACAGTAATAGAAACACATGCAGAAGGAAAACAAACACAGGAAATTGTTAACCCAATTCAGTCCAACATGACCTACATCTGGGGGCTACCAAGCCAGGAAGAAGATCCACTATTAGCAGTATTAATTCAGAGTTAAACTCACCCGTTTACAACTCTTCACTTAATCCCTACCCAAAGCAATCTATACCTAGGAACTCCTAGATAGAAACCTCCAGTTTCCATTCCTATCACTACAAATACAATGTAATGTTCACACACCTTGAACTTGCTTCACAGCTTCATTCAAGAACAAAATCACTCTTGCCTACACGCTTTGAGTTACAAATACTCTCAGCTTTTACCACTGAGAAACACATGGCAACCTTCCCACAGACTGGGAGGTTTACCTCACACACACCCCTAAATTTTCATTCTAAGAGGCTTACAAATACTAGGTTACAAAGTGCTATTTATAACCTAATCACCCAACTGGATTTGGGCCTTCGGAAAATCGCAGCAACTTGTTCTTTGCTGTTACAAAGTCAGCAGAAACTTTCTGCTACAAACAAGGTCTTCAATCCTAAAATCTCTCCATATATATCTCCTTATTTTGAGCCTATATATATTCCAAGACCTCCACAAATAATGCCACATAGGATTCTAACTAATTTCCAGATATTAGTGTGCTAACAAATAGGCTATTTGTTAGGTTCCTTAATTGTAGCTTGGTTGTTGGTTTCCTGGATTTTAGCCTGAGAAAAATGCTGAAACAGAAAAACTAAACAACCTACAATATAGCATATGCTGTCAGGAATGAATGTCACAACATTCAGCTTGACATCAAGGACCATATGCTAAGTCTGTTTTTCCTGAAAACAGACTGTACATAATTTGCTGAACTGTACAGGACCAACCTGTCCATTCTACAGTAGCAGCTTACAATATAAAATGTCAAGACATCTAATTTGACATTTACACATTTAGCCTTAAGTCAGTTCTGTTTTCCTCTTGAAGAACAGACTCAGAAACATACTGAAGTGTAGCAGAACTCTACTCTGTTTATTGTTCAGTATATGTTGTCAATGATGAATGTCATAACATCCAACTTGACATTCAGACAGTAGGCCTTATGCCAGGTCTGGTATTTCCTTGATAACCAGAATGGAAATAAACACTGAGTTCTAACAGAACACCAACTGTTCTATTCCTCAGTATTTGCTGACAGGGATGAATGTCACCACATCCAATTTGACATTCAACAAATCCTGTATTAGCTAATCCTGCAGTAAACTACTCAAGTGTGTCATGACATCAGTCATGACATCAGAGTACAATTAGATATTCTAACCTACAATGCAGTCACACCTTTACACCATGTCATGACATCAGTCAAGACATTAGAATCCAGCTAGTGTTTTACCATACAATGCAGCCAATTAAACACCTACAAAGAGCACAGAGTTAGGCCACAGACAAGAAGACCGGAACAACACCTGCTTATGCGAGATGATGCATGAAATGCTTGTGCACATGCTTTGTTTTTATTTCAAGGAACTTTTAGGGTTCTATTTGCAAAAGATTTTTTTTTTGGAAATATTAAACTTTTAATCACATATGGAAAATATCTCATCAAATATATTCGAGACAAAGAAGTACAGCATCGTTGATCATTACAAGGGAAAAGGAAAATAAACATCCTATGGATCCCTAGAAGCTCGAGATGCTGGAAGACGAGATGCACAAAGCCTCTTGATCTCTCTCTCATATGCTGCTTCCATATCCGCTTTCTCCTTAGCAAGTCGGTCATACTTCCTCTTCCAGAATTTGGAAGACTGAGGAAGCAGAGAAGTCCAGGTATCATTCGGATCATCTATCACCTGATGCTCGAGGAATTCGATCAGAGCATCCTTCTCCTTAAGCTGTTGAAGCAAGTCTTCTCTTTCATGGATCCAGGCACGTGAAAGGTCTTCTTCTCTCAACTCCTCTACGCCTTGGTTAGGGAGGGTTGAAGGCCCAGCCATATCTAATGGTGTAGGTCTCGGATAATCATATGGCATAAGATACTCTGATGCTCTCTGCCTGACCCAAGTAGTATACGGCTCCAAAGCAATGCAATTCTTCGGACCCAACTCACTTTTACCCTTCTTGTGAATCTTGCGCCAAGCGCGGACCATCCTGGCTTTCAGGCCTTGGGGATCTTTACCCTCCTGAAAGAACACACCTTCTAACAGAATGTTATGAGGTTTATCCTTTAGGGGGAACCCAAGCTGACGACGTGCTAAAATAGGGTTGTAGTTGATCCCACCACATGTACCAAGAAGAGGCACATTAGGGAATTCACCACAATAATCAATGATCTGAGTTGTATCGTACACGCGATCATACCAAGAGATATCGTCATTAGTGAGAGACATAAGTCTCGTAGACCACCGTAGACATCCCTTGTTCTCCTTGAAAGCGACCGTCTGCGGTAAGTGAGAAATAAACCACTTATACAACAGAGGCAAACAGCACACAATAGCTCCTCCGCCCTTTGCATTCCTCAGATGCAAAGAGAAATAGGTATCACCCAACAGAGTAGGAACGGGATTAAGATTAGAAAAGATCCTAATGGCGTTCACATCCACAAATTTGTCGATGTTGGGGAACAATACCAATCCATAGATGAGTAGCATGAATAAAGCCTCAAAGGCATCCTCACTCATGGCCTTCCCATAAACGGTAGCTTGAGCGACGAGGAAATCAGAAGGAAGACCCTGAATTCCACCTTTGGTGGTCATATGCGCTTCAATCAGGGATTCATCTATGTGCAACAAGACTGCAATCTCTTGAGAAGTCGGAATACTCTCCAAGCCACTGAACGACACCTGATCCAGAATAGGAATACCCATAAGATGAGCATACTCCTCGAGCGTAGGCAACAACTGAAAGTCTGGAAAAGAGAAGCAATGATACAAAGGATCATAGAACTGCGCCAAAGTACTCATCAACCCTTCATCAACATGAGTAGTCAACAGAGGCAGAAGCTTCCCATAACGAGCTTTGAAACCCAAGGGATCTAATACATAGGATGTCAGATTCCTTAACTCTTTCAGATCGGGCTGTCGAAAGCTGTACTTCTTTGTATGCCTTTTTGGTATTTCCATGTCTGAAAATTTTGCAAATAAACCCTTTAAGTTCCTTGAAAATTTTCTGATTTTTCTGATGACATGAATGCATATGAATGCATGAATGTATGAATGCAACAATCACACTCAAGGATCAAGCAAATCACACCATACAAAGGTCATGGGAAAGCTCATAGTATCCTTAATATCAATCATCCATTTTGGTGGATTATGGTTTTCACCTTATCGACACCCAAGTTCCATTGATATTAACGATACATGAACCGGCTCAATTATCCTTAATATCAATCATCCATTTTGGTGGATTATGGTTTTCACCTTATCGACACCCAAGTTCCATTGATATTAAGGATGTCTGAACGACTCAACCATGAATCACGGGTTTGTTGAGAGTCACGAGCATGGAGTCTCGGTTAAGAACCACCCAAAGGGAGAGTACTAGGGTTTAAACCTGCCGAACATGTTCTACAAGAGGTTCCCATAGTCATCATCCCATCTTTCGAATATTATCGGAGGAACGAATACTCGTATTCCAAAAATATTCTCAAGAGAGACTCTTATGAGTGTAGTATCGCGTAACAATCACATCAGATCTTACATCTGAACGACTTCCGCACTACGTCCTAAAATAGGCCAAGATGGGCTTGGTAAACTAAGGTCATTGGCTTCTAAGGCACATGTTAAAAGAATAATGCCTAACCACAAATAACTTGTGTGACATTATTAATCCAACATGACCTCCACCAAGTGAATGGACTCGCAAGTCAACTTGCTAAGGAATACTCCACACAAGTCGACGAGACTATGCCATTCTCCTATCCTAAAGTGCACTCGAGTTCGGGTATAGAACTCATCTCACAGAGATCACCAAACAAGCAAGCAATTGTATATCAAGCAATTCAATCATTACAATCAATACAGTAATCCCAAATTATACAAAAATATGTCATATAACAAATAAACAATATCATACAACAAGGGTGAAAAGTAGGCAAAACCACCAAGGAGAGCCTCCCCAGCAGAGTCGCCACTTTTCTGTAGCGGTGTATTCATCACTTTATGATTTATTGATTAAATCAAAAGCAAAGCATACAAAGAATCGAGTCACCACCGCACTCTTATTTATCCAAAGGAATGGCTAAAAAGCGAACAAAAGCCTAAGAAGTTTTACACATAGAAAACTAATGAAAAAATCAGAGATCTGGGTAAGGGGTTAATTACGCAATGGGAAGGTGTTAGGCACCCAAAACGTCCTAGGTACTCCTAGGGAGCCCTTTTCACAACTTGTTGTAAGAAATGTTATTTGTTTATGAAATATTTATTGTGCAAACATGGATTGAAGGGATGAGAAAAGAATATACAAGTTATTATTTTTGTGTTTGAACGGATGAACCTGTTGCCTACGTACCTTTCCATGGAAGGTAAGGATCAAAACGCCGTAGTTCGGCTAAAAGATTTCCAAAAGTATATGAATTGATTTTAAAACAACAGCCCTAAGGTCTTTCGTTATCCACGGGAGAAAACTCAACCTTATACAAACAACAAGTCCACCATGTGAGAAAAGCTTCAACTTGCTAGTGAAGGGTTAACCCTATAATAAGCAAGGAAGTCTTACAATTCAATCACTAAGGACAAAAGGTGAGATTAACATCAACCAACTAGGATAAATCAAACCTATGGCTAATGTATGAAAACTTATCAAGAAAGTGGACTTGAGCCACAAAACAATTTGAATGAGTGGAATTAATCAATTAGAATTTATTCACAAAAGATGGTCAAAGTGTGATTAGAATTCAGTTCAAAAGAAGTATTGTGAAAATGAAGTTTGAAAAATCAGAGGCTTAGGGCCTAAGTCTCTAATTTAAAAAGAAATGAAAATGTTTGAACAATAGTTTTCTTTGGTTTTGGGTTAACATGCAAATGGAGGTTTAAAGAAACAAAAGGTGGGGGGTGAGGAAGTAAAACTTCTTAGATGTTCACCTCTTGAGATCATATGTAGATGAATCAAGTGATTCCTTTGGAATAGGCAACAAATGATGACAAATAAACAACATAAATGGATATCGGATGCCAATCAATGGACTTACACCAATCTCACAAAACAAAATGGATACTGGATGCCAATCAATGGACTTACACCAATCTCCTAAAACAAAATGGATACCGGATGCCAATCAATGGACTTATACCAATCTCCTAAAACAAAAAGAAACAATGGATACCAGATGCCAATCCATGGACTTACACTAGTCTCACAAAACAAAGAAAACAAAGGCAAGAAGCAATAGGAAACAAGTTGCCAATAAATGGTCTTACACTTGACTCCAAGGAAATGGGATGCCAATCAATGGTCTTAGTCCCAACTCCCACCAGATCATAGGAAACAAATGCCAATAAATGGACTTACAATTGACTCCTCAATGGACAATCAAAGTGTCACAAAGATATGAACAATGATTATGAAATGATATACAAGTAATGATGATAGATGCACAAAGGCACTTCACCAATTGCTCTAGGCCACTTCCTGCTGAGGAGACAATTATTTGGAAAGATAGATCTGCAGGGAACACATGCTTACTCCACTGGGAACTTCTACTCATGCTGGGAAAAGACAAACTTCCTCGCGAGTAGACAGCATATCAATTTTTATAAATCTATAAGGGATTTTAGGTCAGTCCACACGGGGGACGACAACCATATAATTGATAAAACACAAATGCTAGCGCCTGATATAGAGGGATACACGTCTCTAAAAGATCAAGGCAAGAACTGGAACAAAAGGGATCATCCACGGATCAACCCTACCACCAATCATGGATTGCTAAGACACCGCGGGGGAAACACACGTTTATGCACAAATAAACCATCCGGGAATGCGTTGGATGAACATCCACACATTCTGCTAGGAGAAAGCAATCCAATAAGATAGATCAATCTACTGCCATCAAAGAGAACTTCTCAAACCAGACCCTCTGGGAAGCTGATGATGTACTATTCTTTTTGCGCTTGACGGGGAGACAACTGAAAGCCGATGAAGAGGATATAAACATGCCAGAATATGAACAAATGTATTACCCTTTTGATGATGATACTATCCTTGGGAAAGCACTGAGGATATCCCACTTATCCTTTCAGTCACTTGTGAATGTTCATTTTGTTTAAAACAGTTTATTTATGAAAACTTTTATTTGTTTAAAACAATGATATTCATCATTTAAAAACATGCAAACATTTTTTTAAACAGAAACAAGTAAGAGTGCAAAGAATTGGATAAAGGCTCAAATTTATTTAATAGGATGGTAGTCCGCAAATGGCGTGACTCCATGGATCTTTAGAAATTTGAAATTGGTGATATACATGGAAAAAGGGCCACATTGAACATAATGACCGTTTCTCCACCAACTCTGAATCCACTGTATTCGAAACTTCAGTTGATGATGACTGAGTGAGAATCTTTGATACACAACAGTTGTAGAACAAAGTCTTGTCAGGATGCAGTTACTTGCCAAATCCCTAATTTTTGCCTAGATTGCCCTAGGGTGAGGTACTCAATCTAGTGGGATATATATATATATATATATATATATATATATATATATATATATATATATATATATATATATATATATATATATTCATGTCTCTAACTTTTGCCTGGATCGCCCTTTCGTGTTTTCAACTTAGCGAGCTATTCTGTTTTTATTTTTAGGCGAAGTATTTCTTGACTGCATCTGAATTCACAGGACGAGTGAAATCCTCCCCATCCATAGTTGTAAGAAACAAAGCCACACTTGAGAAGGCTCTCTTAACAACGTATGGACCTTCATAGTTTGGAGTCTACTTGCCCCTGGAATCGGGCGCGAAAGACAAGACTTTCTTGAGCACGAGGTCACCTTCACGGAACACACGAGGCTTGACCTTCTTATCAAAAGCTTTCTTCATCCTTCGTTGATATAACTGACCATGGCACATGGCAGTTAATCTCTTCTCTTCAATCAAATTTAGTTGGTCATAACGACTCTGAACCCATATACAAGGGATAAAGGGGTTACCCCTGTTGAAGTGCGGACGGATGTACGGTAGCCATGCAAAGCAAATGGCAGCATCTCATGTCAATCTTTGTACGTAACAACCATATTTTGAATAATCTTCTTGATGTTCTTGTTAGCAGCTTCAACAACGTCATTCATCTTGGGTCTATAGGGAGAAGAATTATGATGTGTAATTTTGAACTTGCTACACAACTCTCTCATCATCTTATTGTTCAAGTTAGATCCATTATCAGTAATGATCTTGTCTGGCACACCATATCGGCATATGAGTTGGTTCTTGATAAACTTCACAACCACCTGCCTGGTCACATTTTCATACGATGCCACTTCAACCCACTTGGTGAAGTAATTAATGGCTACGAGAATAAATCGGTGATCGTTCGACGCCTTGGGTTCAGTCATGCCAATCATGTCAATTCCCCACATGGAGAAAGGCCATGGTGAGGAAATAACATTCAGAAGTGTCGGGGGAATATGAATCTTGTCCGCATAAATCTGACACTTGTGGCATTTCTTCACATACTTGTAGCAGTCAGACTCCATTGTTAGCCAATAGTAGCCTGCTCTCAACATCTTCTTAGCCATAGCATGTCCATTGGAATGAGTACCAAACGAACCCTCATGGACTTCAATCATCAACAGGTTTGCTTTGTGTCTATCCACGCATCTGAGCCGAACCATGTCAAAATTCCTCTTGTAAATCACATCACCATTAAGGTGGAAACTTCCAGATAATCTCCTCAAAGTCTTCTTATCTTTAACAGATTCCCCAGGCGGGTAAGTCTGACTCTGGAGAAAGCACTTGATATATAATACCACGACTTATCATCTTTCACTTCTTCAACTGCAAACACGTGAGCTGGTCTATCCAAGCGCATCACAGTAATATTTGGGACTTCATTCCAATAATTGACAGCAATCATTGAAGCAAGTATAGCGAGAGCATCCGCCATCCGATTCTCATCTTGAGGAATATGATGGAAATCAACCTTAGTAAAGAAAGTTGAAATCCTCCTCGCATAATCTCTATATGGGATGAGGCCGGGCTGATTTATCTCCCATTCACCCTTAATCTGATTGACAACAAGGGCCAAATCACCATAAACATCAAGATGTTTGATCCTAAGATCAATACATTCTTCCAAACCCATAATACAAGCCTCATACTCCGCCATTATTCGTGCGTTTGAAAGTTAGCCTTGCTGTAAAAGGAAAATGTGTGCCTTGAGAAGTAATAATCACTGCCCCAATACCATTTCCATACTGATTGACGGCGCCATCAAACACCGTACCCCATTGGGAACCAGGCTCTGGCCCTTCATCGAGCGTAGGTTCATCACAATCTTTCATCTTCAAATACAGAATCTCCTCATCAAGGAAGTCATATTGCACGGACTGATAATCTTCAATTGGTTGATGTGCCAAATGGTCAGCCAAGATACTACCTTTAATAGCTTTTTGAGCTCGATACTCAATATCATATTCAGACAACAGCATCTACCAACGGGAAACCCTCCCAGTTAAAGCAGGCTTCTCAAAAATATACTTGATTGGATCCATTTTGGATATCAACCAAGTCGTATGATTTAACATATACTGGCGTAAGTGCTTAGCAGCCCAAGCCAAAGCACAACATGTCTTCTCAAGCATTGAGTACCGAGACTCACAGTCAGTGAACTTCTTACTCAAGTAGTATATTGCATATTCTTTCTTTCCTAATTCATCTTGCTGACTAAGGACACAACCTATGGAATCATCAAGCACAGTCAAGTACATAATCAATGGTCTCCCTTCAACAGGCGGAGACAGAATCGGAGGCTCAGACAAATACTCTTTGATACTATCAAAGGCCTTTTGGCAATCCTCGGTCCAATCATGACGCTGATCTTTCTGGAGGAGCTTGAATATAGGCGCACATGTGGCAGTCATGTGGGATATAAATCTCGAAATGTAATTCAAGCGGCCAATAAAACCTCAGACTTGTTTCTCAGTTTTGGGCGCATGCATCTCTTGTATTGCTTTGACCTTGGCAGGATCAACTTCAATACCTCTCTCGCTAACAATAAAGCCCAATAACTTGCCGGAACGGACTCCAAATGTACACTTGTTCGGATTCAAGCGGTGTTTGTACTTCCTCAAACGCTGGAAAAGCTTCAAAAAGTGTCCTACATGTTCAACTTCCGTTTTCGACTTTGCAATCATATCATCAACATACACCTCGGTCTCTTTGTGCATCATATCATGAAACAAGGTAGTCATAGCACGCTGATACGTGGCTCCGGCGTTTTTCAAACTGAAGGGCATCACTCGATAATAGAATGTTCCCGAAGGTGTGATGAATGTTGTCTTCTCCATATCCTCGGGTGTCATTTTAATCTGATTATAACCGAAAAATACGTCCATAAATGAAAAGACATTGAATTTAGTTGTATTATCTACTAACATATCAATGTGTGGTAGAGGAAAATCATCTTTTGGACTAGCTTTATTCAAGTCACGGTAATCCATACACATTCAGACTTTTCCATCTTTCTTAGGCACGGGCACAATATTGGCCACCCATTGAGGATTTGTAGAAGTCACAAGAAACCCTGCATAAATTTGCTTATGAACTTCTTCTTTAATCTTCACTGCCATATAAGGATGAGTTTTTCTGAGCTTTTGCTTCACAGGCACACACTCACGCTTTAATGGCAAGAAATGTTGCACGATATCAGTATCTAGACTAGGCATGTCTTCTACGACCAGGCAAAGATGTCGACATATTCTCGTAGCAACTCAATCAACCCTTTCTTAACAGACTCTTCCAAGAGTGCCCCATTCTTCACTTCACGAATGTAGTCTTCAGACCCCAAGTTGTTTGTTTCCAGATTCTCAAGATGTGGCTGAATGATCTTCTGCTCGTGCTCAAGCAGACGGGTGATCTCATGAGGAATATCTTCAACATCATCTTCTCCTACCTCAAATACAGGGAACTCAAAGTTGGGAGATGATGTTGGATCATTATGTTCAATGGGTTTGATTAACCTGCATAATGATTTTGAGTATAAAAGAGATTTCAGAATTCAAACAAGGTAAATCATTATGCAAATGAAAAATTGATTTTATTCTCTTTTTTAGGGTTTTATGGTGATCACCAATTTCATGCAAAAAGCAAAAAATGAAAAATAATTTAGAAAACAAACATTTAACATGCGATTATTGAATGAATATCATTGTATTAATCAAAGTATGCCAACAATGTCTTCACTTCTCCTTTTGGTATGGGAGAAGGGTTTTTAAACAAGAATGAACATATTACGTTGACTTATGGATAACTGTTGGAACATCCACAGCGACCCAATTATTGCAGACCCCGCAAGGTATGCCAAAGTTGTCGAGGCCTTCCTCTTCCTCTTCTTCAATGATGGCAGTAGCTTCTTGATCTTCAACGGTGTGGATGAAACCTCCACTCTGAAACAACCCAAGATCATTGGAAACACCAGAAGAATACCCTATGCCAGCCCGTGACTTATTATCTTCCATCTTGATCATTTTCCCCTAACCAGTAGTTGCACCATGCTCAATGGCCAACTTCGCATCATTATAGGAGACAAATGAAGAAAGTCCTTTCCTCGAAGGCTCAGCAATAGATAAGGCTTGGAACGGAGTCCCAACCTCATCCTCAGCATCAATATAGGAGAAGGAAGATAAATGGATGACCAAGAGAGCCTTCTCTCCCCCTATCACCACCAACTTTTTGTTCTTACAAACTTCAACTTTTGGTGCAGGGTGGATGTCACGGTGCCTGCCTCGTGTATCCATGGTCTACCAAGCAAACAGCTATAAGACGGATGTATATCCATAACCTGGAAAGTGATCTGAAAATCACTAGGTCCAATCTTGATCGGGAGTTCTAATTCACCGATCATAATTTTACGCGATCCATCAAAAGCTTTTACTACCACTCCACTCTGCCTCATGGGAGGTCCCTGATATGAAAGTTTGGCCAGAGTGGATTTTGGCAATACATTGAGTGATGACCTTGTGTCCACCAACACATTGGACAGGGCATCATCTTTACAATTCATAGAGATATGTAAAGCCAAATTGTGGTATTTTCCCTCCTCGGGAAGATCATCATCATAGGAGCTCAAATTGTTGCAGGCAGTTATATTTGCAACAATGCTACCAAACTACTCAATTGTGACATCGTGATCCACGTATGCCACGTCCAACACCCTTTTCAACGCTTCACGGTGTGGCTCTGAATTCATCAACAAAGATAGGACAGATATCTTTGATGGAGTTTGAAGTAATTGATCCACAACATTGTACTCACTCCTCTTGATGAGCCTCATCATCTCATCACCATCCTCTCTTAACATGCCAGACTAGCCAACCAAGATAGGAGTTTTAACAAATTTATCAACAACAGGGACAACGCCCTTCACAACAGAAACAAACTGATTTGAAGAAGAAGTCCCCATGGGACCGGCAGGATTGACAACATCCTTTTTCACAACGTTTTCATGGGATTTCAGCTGAGCCGAGAAAACACGACAATTACGTGTCACTCCACTGACATCGGAAATGCTTACCACAGAGGTTGAGGGTAACGACACCTCCTTCCCATCTTCTAGCATAACAGTGTTATAACGGTACGGGACCGCTCTATCTGATACATATGAGACAGGACCCGCTGGCTTGATCACAAGAGTTGGCATCCCTTTCTTCTTGCTGCCATCGTACTTGATAACAACAGGATCAGAAATTTTGAATACGGGAGTAATAACATCAACTTCACCCTCATTACGATTCTGAAGTATCTCAATCATCCATTGATCTATCATCTCTTGGATGTCCTTTCTCACTTGACGACATCCTCTTTCATTGATAGTGCACACCTGTCACCTATCATGATCATGCTCATAATGGCTGTGTTCACACAACTGCTTATGCAACTCTACTAAGGATTTCCTTATGTCATTCACATAAAGGACTTTATATTTACCAGGGCACCCCTGAACCATATTAACAGCTGCCTTCCCATGCTCGGGCAATGGGTTCTTCTTTACGTTAGGGCCTACGTCTTCAAAGAACAGTATCCCACTCCTCACAAGGTCTTGCACCTTGGTCTTCAAAGGAAAACAATTCTACACGTCATGTCCGGGAGCACCAGAATGATACACACAGTGAAGTTTGGGCTTGTACCACCATTGAGGATTGGCTGGCACATCAGGAGGATCATGAGGAGTTATCAACTTCCTATCAATTAAGGAAGGATAAAGTTCAGCATACGTCATTGGAATCGGGTCAAAAGTCACCCTCTTTCTCTCATAGTTGCTAGTGCTGGTGTTGTTATTGTTGCGAGGCTGGTAAGCCTGTTGTTGTTGACGATGTTGTTGTTGTGGTTGTTGTTGAACTTCTCTGAAAGCAGGTGCTATATGAGCCACCTGGTGTTGGTTGACGACGAGTCGCAATTCTTTCCTCCTCATAGAGGGCCTTCTCTTAACATGGGAAGAAACAACATGAGTCTCCCCTTCTTTCTTCCTGGAAAACCCTCCATACTTCTTTGCCGAGGAACCATCATCACGAGACAAACATCCTTCACGGACCCCTTCTTCTAGCCTCATCCTCATATTCACCATTTCGGTGAAGTCCGAGGGAGCACTAGTAATCATGCGCTCGTAGTAGAAAGAGCTCAAAGACTTCAAGAAGATCTTTGTCATCTCCTTCTCCTCCAAGGGTGGCACTATTTGAGCTGCCAATTCTCGCCATCCCTGGGCGTATTCCTTGAAGGTCTCCTTGTCCTTCTAGGACATCGCCCTCAACTGATCCCTGTTTGGAGCCATATCCACATTATATTTATACTTCTTCACAAAGGCCTCGCCTAGATCGTTGAAAGTGTGGATGCTTGCACTCTCAAGCCCCATATACACCGGTGTGCAACACATGTCAGGCTATCCTGAAAGTAGTGAATCAGCAGTTGATCATTGTCTGTTTGGGTTGACATCTTGTGAGCATACATCACAATATGGCTAAGTGGACATGTATTTCCCTTGTACTTCTCAAAGTCAGGCACTTTGAATTTAACCGGGATTTTAACATTGGGCACCAAGCACAACTCAGTAGCACTCTCCCCAAAGAGGTCCTTACCTCTCAAAGTTTTTAGTTCCTTGCGCAGCTCAAAGAATTGATCTTTCATCTCATCCATTTTCTCATATACGTTCGGGCCCTCAGATGGCTCGGAATGATAAATGGTGTCCTCCACACGAGGTAAGGTGTGTACAACGGGAGGTGGCACAGACACGACCAGGCTAGATGCTGGCATAGAAGCTAGAGTGGGGGCAAAACCCTCTAGCACAAAATTAGATGGCATTCCCCAAGGGAATCCAGCAGGCATACTAGGAGCGAAGTGGGCGGTGGCAGCAGGCACTGTTGAAGTAGCCACTTCAGAGACGACTGTCCTCGCGGGAGGAGTTGCAGGAGTTGGTGAAGCTTGACTTTGCGCAGTAAGGACTGACTCCATCATGGCAGTCAGTCTAGAAATCTCTTCCTTCAGGTCCCTGTTATCTTTTTCGAGGTGTTCCATGATCTTCTGATGATTTGCTCGGGTGTTATACCGGTGCATCAGCTTGTCTTCAAAATAAATGCAAAGCAAAGGGTTAGACCACTGATCAAGAGCTCAGAACAAAACCTGCTTATGCACATGATGCATGCAATGCTTGTGCATTTGATTTGTTTTTTACAGAGGAACTTTTATAAAGATCTATTTGCAAATGTTTGAAAATATTTAATTCTTAAGACATATATGGAATACTCATAGCAATAATATTTGGAAACTTTTTACACCAAAGAAGTAGTACAGTTTTGGTAACCAAATACAATACAAGAGGAAAGGAGAATAAACATCTTATGGATCCCTAGAAACAATCGTCCAAAGCCTTCGAGATCGGAAGATAAGTCGCACGAAGCCTCTTCACCTCTCTCTCATAAGCTGCTTCCATGTCGGCCTTCTCCTTGGCGAGCGGATCATACTTCCTCTTCCAAAACCTAGACGAGTGAGGAAGGAGAGAAGTAACCACATCATCGTGCTCATAAATGACCTGATGCTCTAGAAACTCTATCATTGCATCTTTATCCTTGAGTTGCTGAATAAGTTCCTCACGCTCACGAACCCATGCACGCGACCGGTCTTCGTCTCTCAACTCCTCTATTCCTTGATTAGGGAGGGTTGAAGTCCCAACCATAACCATAGGGGTAGGTATTGGATACTCGTACGGCATGCGGTACTCGAGAGCTCTCCTCCTCACCCAAGAGGTGTAAGGTTCCAAAGCAACACAATTCTTCAGACCAATCTCATTCCTCCCTCTCCTATGAACCTTGCGTCAGGCGCAGACCATCCTATCCTTCAAGTTTTGGGGATCTTTACCCTCTTGAAAGAATAAGCCTTCCAACGAAATGTTGTTAGGTTTATCCTTTAAGGGGAACCCAGCTGACGGCGAGCCAAAGCAGGGTTGTAATTAATTCCACCACATGTACCAAGAAGAGGCACATTGGAGAACTCACCACAAGAGTCAATAATCTAAACATCATCATAAACACGATTATACCAAGAGATATCATCATTAGTGAGAGACATAAGCCTCGTGGACCACCGTAGACATCCCTTGTTCTCCTTGAAGGCAAGCGTCTTAGGCAAGTGCGAAATAAACCACTTGTACAACAGAGGCAGACAACACACAATGGAATCACCACCCTTCGCATTCCTCATATGCAAAGAGAAATAAGTGTCACCCAACAGAGTTGGAACGAGATTAAGAGAAGAGAAAATCCTAATAGCATTCACATCCACGAAGTTGTCGATGTTGGGAAATAACACTAGCCCATAGATGAGGAGTACAAATATGGCTTCAAAAGCTTCCTTACTCATGGCCTTCCTAAACAAAGTAGCTTTGGCAACCCGAAAATCAGACGGGAGACCTTGAATTCCACCTTTGGTAGTCATATTGGCAACAATGTTAAATAAATCCATATGAAGCATGTCAGCAATCTCTTGAGAAGACGGAATCTTCTCCAAACCACTGAACGACAACTGGTCTAGAATAGGTATACCCGCATGATAGGCATAATCCTCCAATGTAGGCAAAAGCTGGAAATCTGGAAAAGTGAAGCATCGATACAGAGGATCGTAGAACTGCACCAACATACTCATCAGACCCTCATCCACCTTGGTAGAAAGAATATACAAAAGCTTCCCATGGCGAGCTTTGAATTCCAAGGGTTCTAATATATAAGATGTCAAACTCCTTAACTCTTTCAAGTCGGGTTGTCTGAAACTGTACTTCTTTGTATTCCTTCTTTGCTTATCCATGTCTGAAAATTTGCAAATAAACCTCTTAAGTTCCTTGTAAAATCTTTATTGTTGATGACATGAATGCGAATGAATGCATGAATGCATGAAAGCAACAAGCATACTCAAGGATCAAACAAGTCACACGATACAAAGGTCATAGGATGGCTCAAGTCATCATCAATGTTAATCATCCATTTGGTGGATTATGGCTTACACCTTATCAACACC
This sequence comes from Lathyrus oleraceus, assembly GCF_024323335.1. NCBI lineage: Eukaryota > Viridiplantae > Streptophyta > Magnoliopsida > Fabales > Fabaceae > Lathyrus > Lathyrus oleraceus. The sequence continues at coordinate 174,315,552 of NC_066579.1, read as the reverse complement.
CAAGTTCCATTGATATTGGGGATATACGAGAACGGATCAACCGTGAATCAAGGGTTTGTTTTAAGTCACAAGCATGGAGTCTCGGTCAAGAACCACCCAACAGGAGTGTATTATGGTTAAACCCGACAATCATGTTCTAAAAAGGTTCCCATAGTCATCATCCCATCTTTCGGATATTATCGGATGAAATGGCTACTCGTCTTTCAAAAATATTTTCAAGAGGAACTCTTATGAGTGTAGTATCGTGTAACAATCGTATGAAGTCTTACACTTGAACGATCTTCGCACTACGTCCTAAAATAGGCCAAGATGGGATAGGTATCTAAGGTCCTTGGCTTCTAAGGTTTATATTGGAAAGAGTAATGCCTAACCACGACTACTCGTGTGACATTATTGATCCCAACAAGACCTCCACCAAGTGAATGGGCTTGCAAGTTAACTTGTTAAGGAATAACTCCACACAAGTCAACAAGACTATGCCATTCTCCTATCATAAGTGCACTCGAGTTCGGGTACAGAACTCATCTCATAAGAAACCACCAAGCATACAAGCAATTAATATATCAAGCAATTCATACATTACAAACAATACATTCATCCCAAATTTGAACAAAAATATGTCACAAATAAATATAAACATACAACACACATAAGCAAAAAGTAAGCTAACCCCACTAGAGAGCAATTCTACAGCTCCCCAGCAGAGTCGCCACTTTTCTGTAGCGGGGTTTTCGTTACCTTTAGGTTTATTGACTAAACCAAAAGTCAACATACAATTCGAGTCGCCACCGTACTTTTATTTGTCCAAAGTAAAGTCTAAAAAGCGAACAAAAGCCAAGTAAGAAGTTTTTCAAATCAAAAACTAATAAAAATGTCAGAGATCTGGGTAAGGGGGTTGGTTATGAAATGGGAAGGTTTTACGCACCCCAAAACATCCTTAGTACTCTAAGGGAACCCTTTTTGCGAATATGTGTTGTAGGTTGGTATTTGTGAAAAGATTTGTACAAAAGATTGAGGGGATGAGAAGAGAATAGATTATATTTACAAATTTTTTTGTTTGAATGGATGAACCCATTGCTTACGTACCATCACAAAGGAGGATTAAAACCTCGTAGTTCGGGGTAAAAATCTCAAAGATTGGTGAATTGATTTTAACCAAAAGCCTTAAGGTCTTTTGTTATCAAAGGGAGAAAACTCAACCTAAACCAATAATCCACCATGTGAGGAAGGCTTCGACATGCTAGTGAGGGGTTAACCCTATAATAAGCATGGAAGACTTATAATCCAACACTAAGGATGAGGTGAGATTTACATCAACTACTATGATAACTCAAACCTATGACTAATGTTTTTGAAAAGGTTTTAACAAGTGGCCATTGGAGCCACAAAACTACTTGAAGTGAGTTATATTTATAAGTTAAATTTATTTACAAAATGAAGTCAAAGTTGGATTAAATGTTTATTCACATTGAGTATTTATGAAAAGAGTTTAAAAAAGTCAAAGGCTTAAGGCCTAGGTTTCTAATTTGAAACAAAGTCAAAGTTTAGAAAATGATTTTTGGCTTGGTTAGAGTGGGGAGAAGAAGAGAAGGGCTAGTCCTAAAGCATACAAAGATGAGAGGGTAAAGATAAACCCTTGGAGTTCCTTTTCTTGAAGTCATAGAGATGACTCAAGATTGCTCATTTCCTTTGGACTTAGCACACAAAACAAGCAATCAAACAATTCAAATTCAAGCTCCTAGGATCTCCATTTGGCTTGTCTCTTAACTTGGCTACTCATGACAATGGTCCTCTTTTCACAATCTCAAAGTGGGATCCCTATCACACAAAAGCAAACATAAAAAAGTTCACAACACAATAAGGGGAATGGACAAAGAATAAGTTTGAATGAGAAGTCCTTTAAAGTCAACTTTGAATTTTAGCATTCTAAAGGCAAGAGGCCTAGTTGCTCTTCAACAATTTTGCATTCTAAAGGCATGAGGCCTAGTTGCTCTTGAACTCCTTTAAGCATAGGTAAGTCCTAATTCTAAGTCCTTTCTCCTTTTTGCATTTGGTTGACACAAAACAAACATAAAACAAACACAAGATAGCAATATATTTATATACAATAATGAGCTCAAATGAGCAAAAGAAAAATGACATAAACATAAAATATGTGCTCAAGTGAGAAAAGGGAAAATCAATATGAATAATGAGCAAGAAATAAATGGCATTAAAAGTAAAGGGCAAGAAATTAAATGATCAAATTAAAGTTAGTAATTAGTGAGGTTATGTTAGCTTGTCATAAGACAATGTAGCGCTATGTTAAGCAATCGTAAGTGGACTAATATAGTATTCACACCTATTTGAGGTCGGTCAATAAAAATATAGGCAAAGAACACAAGTTAGAGATCATGACTAGTAAGCCAAGCTCCATAAACTTGCCATGCCAAAACAAAAGGGGAAGGGCCTTGTATTGACATTAGGTTACTTGCTTGACAATGAAGTAACCTATCTTGGACACAATACAACTCACATGATCATGGATCAAGTTGGGTTTGGGTTGGATCAAAGAAGGTTAAACCTCTCATTTGTCAAGACCAACCATAAGACTCTAACTCATTAGCCATTGATGGAAAAGAAGGGATGAAGATGAAAGGGAGGGGAAAAGAATACAACAATCAATTCCAATTGATCAAATATGAATCAAATCATCAACAATAAACACCAAACAGAAAAGAAATGAAGATAACAAGTCAACAAGTCAATGGTAATTTTTTGGTATTTTTTTGAATTAAAATAAAATGCAAATAAAAAAATATACAAATAAGGTCAAACCTCAAATTCAACTCAAATCAACTTCAACAAGTCCAATTAAATTCTCATAGGTCCAAAAATGGTCAAACAAGCTTTGACTAATTTTCTTACCAATTTTAGAAATCATAAATTAATTAAAAACAATTAAAAATAGCACAAAATGGATTAAAATCTCAAATAAATCTCAAATTAAATAAGAAATTGATGAGACTATTTCTCATTGATTTATCATGATCCATAAGTGCTAGGAAAATATTTTTGGATTTTTCAAAAGTCAGAAAGTATTTTAAAATGAATTAAAACTATTAAAAATCAAATAATCCATGAAAAATATCAAATGAAGTCACAAAAATAATTAAAAATCAAAATATGAAACTAGCTTTTTCAAGAAATTTTTTAAAATTGCTCTCATATTTTTTTGACTTCAAATGAATTTTTAATGAATTTTTGAAAATCAAATGAATTAACTGAAAATAAAAGAAAATAAAATAAATGGAAAAACCCAGCGCCACAGGATGGAGCTCATTAATTAACGTGGCAAGGATTAATGGCTCAGATCATGGAGAACACGCTGCATCCAAGTCAAACGCGTAGCAACATGTATTAAATGAAGTAAACACAATGGATGCACACAATTAAAACGTGAGAATCAAATCTAAGGGTTGTGAAGGTGCACACGTGGTGATGGTGGTGGAAACCACCATCTTCTCTGGTGGAACAACCAATTCCAGCCACCAGTTGCAGAGAATTTATTTTAATAAAAATGGAAAATAAGGACATGGAAATGAAGCTCGTGTGATGGAGATCATCACTATATCCATGGATCTTCCTCACTCTTCCTATATTGAGAGAAATGTGAAGGAGAAGATCACGGTATTCAAACTTAAAGTTCATGAAATGGAAAATTGAAAGCATCACAAGCTTGGCTCAAGTGTGAGGACTTCAGAAAACCACGCAAACACAAGGATACTACATTGAATTGAGAGTTCTAGATCCAAAAAGTTTGAATGTATACCTCTGAATTGAAGCACTTCAGGGCACGAATCCTTCAAGATCTTGGCTCCTCTTTGCTCTAGGAATGCAGTGGAAGTGAAAGGCTAAGGAATTAAGCTTTGAAGATCAGCTAATGATGCTGAATTTCAAGCTCGAAAATGAGAAAAATTTCTGAAAAATTCCTGTGGTATGGTTATGGTTTCAATGCTGCAGCAATTCATATCTCCAAAAGGTTCCTGAATGAATGAGAGGGAATCTCTATTTATAGCTGAAGGTAGCTGAATCCCACGCTTTGTTCATATGCATGGCATTTGAAATTGGCTATTCATGGGCCTGTACAGGCGTGTAGAAGGCCCAATAATGGCTGCAAAAGTTTGTTGAGCTCACATGAAGAGTAATTGGACGTGCATTTTGGAGGGAACTGGCTTGCATTTCAGGTTTCACCATAAAATGCCAAAATGCACATAAATAAAGAGGTCTTTGAAACTCACCAATGGTAAGTCCAAAAAAGTAATGTGAGTAATGGTTGGAAATCCCTTGAAATAAGGAACAAAAGTCATGTTGGGGAAAAATTCATTTGGCATTTTGAAATTAATGAAAAATGTCCTGGAAGATCCAAGTACAAAACATGCTTAAGTCACATTTGAAACATTGCACCAAAAGCAAGCCTAATAAAACCCCTCTGTTTTTATGATGCAAGCTTCAAATGGAAAAACCTCCAACATCAAAGTTGTAGATCGTTTCAAGGTTATCAATTTAGAATCAACGTTTGCATCATTTGGATTTTCTATGACAAAGTTATGGGCGTTTGAACTTGGGTACTTTTTCAAATTCAATGAATTAGGTCCAAGATGACCTATAATGTTTTGTATTATCACATGTATTTATTTTAGGATTATGAAATTTTGTCCAACATAAAATTTTAAGTAGACATATTAAGATTTCCAATTCATTTTGTCTCACCTCAAAATCATAAAAAATAAGGAAGTTGTGCCCTTGGTAAGTTGACCCAAACTTAGGGTTTCAGTCAAAATGACCTATAATGTTTTTAAATGAATGATGACCTTACAAGTTTCAAATGGATTTTTGATGAACATGAAAGTTGTTCATATGGTTCTTAAGAACATGTTTTATCTAGGGGTCATCTTCATTTGACAAACACATCAAAAGTTGTATCTCAGTGATCCTCAGTTTAGTCAGATGACTTGACTGGTCAACTTTTCAAGGCCAAACATGATGAATGAAATAAATTCCCTTGATTAAATTTGATCATAGGTTGAGATTGCTTCATGGGCAAGGCACAGTCAAAGCATAGTGGAATTAGGGTTTCCTTGGGAAACAATCTTCAAGCCCTTTGGGTTATTTTGATCAAATTGGAAAATTGAGATACTTGGGAGACATATATGATGATTAGGAACTTTGTGGACCATTGTCATGCGTTTTCTCATCTTCATCTAGCCATTGCATTGGACTTAGGAGTCTCCTAGGAGCATTGTGGAGCATATGATCACTTGAGCTTCAAAACAAAAAGAGTTAGTGACATATTTTTGTTCTTTTGGTTAGTAATCAAATAAGAAAAGCAATAACATAAAATACAAGCATGCTTGGTGATCTCAAATCACTCAAACAAGTCCCAACCCTAGGGTTAAGGAGCCAACATGCTAATATCCTTAAGGCAATGCACTTGTGCAATAACATGATGCCATGAGGGATCTTAGGGTCAAAATTAGGGTCTTATAATTGGCAAGACTTGATTGGATCAACCAAGAATCAAAGGGTTTGTTTTGAGTCACGAGCATAGAGTCTGGGTAAGAACCATCCCAAAGGAGTGAACTAAGGATACAAACATGTAGATCATGTTCTAAAAAGTTCCCAGAGTCTTAATTCCATCTATCGGATATTATAGGTTAGGATGACTGACTCATCAACCCATAATATTCTCAAGAGAAACTCGTCTGAGTGTAGTATCGCGTAACAACTGTTATCAAGTCTACACTTGAACAGTGTCCGCACTACGTCCTAAATAGGCCAAGAGGGGTTAAATGTTCTACGGTCCTCAGCTTCTCGGACCCCAAATTAGAGTGAGTAATGCCTAACCACAAATAACTTGTGTGACATTCCTAACTCCAAAAGGGTCTCCACTTAGTAGATGGGTCTCAAGCCAACTTGTTAAGGACTACTCAACACAAGTCGAACATGACTATACCATCCTCCTATCTTAATTGCACTCAAGTTCGGGTTAGAACATATCTCACCGCTCAGAGATAATCAAGCATAACAAACAACTTATATCATACAAACAAGTATACATACATCAAATATACAGTTATATACTCAAAAAAAAGTAGGTTGAACCCACTGGAGACTACTTCCCCAGCAGAGTCACCACTTAATTTCTATAGCAGTAAATTCATGACCATCAACCTATGGATAAACTAGATGCCAATTAAACCAGAGTCGCCACCGCACTTTTATTGTTTCTAAGCGAAAAGGGAAAAGTATGAACAAAACCCAAAATATAAGAAGTTTTTAAATCAAAACTAATAAAATGTCAGAGATTTCAGGTAAGGGGGTTGGTTACACAGAGGGAAGGTGTTAGCATCCAAAGTGTCCTAGGTACTCCTAGAGAGCCCTTTCTTGTGTGCATATGTATTTTTATGCAAAATGATGTTTGTCATAAATAGAATGGGGGATGAGAAAAGAGTTCATTAATTATATTTTTGTGTTTGACAAGACCTTCGGACTTGTGCCTACATACCAACATAAAAATGAGGGATCAAAATCTCGTAGTTCGTGGTATCAATTTCAAAATGAGTGCATTGCTTTTAAAAAAAATTTAAATTTAACAAAGGCACAAGAGGCCCATAAAAGGTTTGAATGAGTGTTAGTTCTTTTTTTGGCTTTTGAAATTTTAAGTCAAGTATAGTTAGATTGGTTTGCAAGTTTGATTAAGAAGATGAGTTTGAAAATGAAATGGTATAAGGCCAAAGTTTCTAATTTGCAATATGGTCTAAGTTTAGAAAAAACACAACCATAAGAAGATTTTAAAAGGGGGAGAGATTTTGAAATTAAAGAAGTGGGGAGGAGATGAAGAGGCTAATCCTAAGCACAAATTTAAAAGTTAAGAGTTGAAAAGATATGACCGATGGGCTGCAATCCAATAGACAAGAATGTCATATAGAAACCCAAATTTCACTTGGACTTTAGAATCAAGAAATAATACACAAATAACAAGATGAAGAGCAAGGTGATAACACAAAAACGTATCGTATTTTTGGCTTCATATGCATTGCTTTTTACTTGATTAACACTTATTATTATGCAGTATTTTATGTTTATTGCAGGTATTTATCGATTAAAAGGTTTACAAGCAAGAAAAATGGAAAATTGCAAAAAGGAAAGAAAAAGAGAAGAAAATGGAGAAAAATAGAGAGAATGGGCCACCACGCCTAATGGGCTTGTGGCGCCCATCATCTATGGTGTGTGGTGACCGCCAGATAACCTAAAGAGGATGGTGGTGCCCGCCATAAAGAATGGAGATTGTAGCGCTCACCTCTATATTGGTGGCGCTCGCCACAGAGTCAAAGACTAGGTTTATGGCAACCGCCATACCCTGGTCTTCCCTAATATTTCTCCAAGTTTTTAGCCACGAATCCACTCACCTTTGGCTACAATTTAGGGGAGTGGAAAATATATAAAAGGAGTTTCGTTTTCCGCCAGGGGAATCTCTCTCTCTCTCTCTCTTCCAGCTTTCAATCTACGATTAATTTTTTGTCAGATTTATTTTCTTTTAGTTTCCTAGGTAGTTTTTCCTTGTGGATTCGATAATCTTTAAAACTACACGATAAGACTGTTCACTTGCAGTCACGATTCCCATAGACTTACTAAGTCGCGATCACAAGGCATCAAATAAAGATAGCCACATCCAAGCTTAGCAACTCCGTGATATTCTTCCAAATTCCCATGTATCGGATGACTTCAAAGATGGCATTAGACACAGGTTCAAAATAACAGCTTCAATATGATCATGTTGCATATGAACTCAAATGGATCTTTCAATATTATATCAGATGAATATTCACTTCACAAGCACTTGGTTTCATTAAAGTTGGCATTAGCCAAGTCCTTTGCATAGGGAGTGTTGCCTAATTCTAAGTCCAATGTCTCAGATCAAATCCAACAGTCCACACAAAATGTTTTTTTAGGGATTTTGTTCTTATTATGTTCGTTAAGGTCAAAAGACCACACAAACAAACAAGTATAGACAAGCACAATATATCACAAGTTATGGCCCAAGTGGGCAAAGTGAAAATGGCATTAAAGTAAACAAATTGAACGGTATGAATAATGACAAATGAATAAAAACTTTGAAATTAAAGTACATAAAAGTAAATGGCTTGAAATTAAATGTTAGTTGTTAGTTGATTAGAAGTTAGTATTGCTTTTGCTTTGTTTTATTTAAGTCATTCTTTGGAGAACACTCAACCCACTTATCACAAGCATGGATCCTTGAACCAAGACATCTTCCAAAGGAAGGAAAAAAGGCCAAGTTTCCACACAATACCATGAAAGAGGGGAGACTTACAATCTCACTAACTAGAATGTTATGCCTTTTATGTCACAAATGTAGAGCTATGTTAAGAAATTGTAATTGGACTTATGTAGAAGAGACAACTATTTGAGGTCGGGCAATAGAATTTTGGTGTTAATGCATGTTAGAGACATAGTATAATGGACTATGCTCATGAAACATACCACACACAAAAATAATATGCAAAATGGTGGACCTAATCTCATCCATACTCATGTTGATTTAACAATCAACTAGCCTTAGGATATAGAGATAGAATGTATATTTCATCATTCATTCATTTTGGGAGATGGAATGTACATTTCATCAATCCCCTAAATCCAATGATCTTAACATAACAAAGTCAAATCAACCTTGACCAAGGCCCAATAACACAAGTCAAACTCAACAAGTCAATTAAAATAGCTCAACATAATTTATTTGACATTTAATCAATTAAAAACAATTAAAATATGCATTAAATTAAATTATGGTTTGTCAAATTCCTAAAACCTCATTAAAACACCAAAGAAATGGCCATGAGTTTTATCATAGGTCAAACAAGGTCAAAGGACCTTGGAGAAAAAATTTCATAATTTTTGGAAACTTAAAATTATTTTTAAACAATTAAAAATATTCACAAAAACAATTAAATCATGAAAAATATTAATAATGATCCAAAAAATAATTTTAATTCAAAAAATGAAAGAGGAATTTATTTAAATTTTTTTGGTGAAACTCACCTATTTTTTGGATCAATATTTAAATTAATATGAATTAACGAAAATAACACAAATAAAATGAAAATCAAATAATCAGAAAAAACGTGGACCTCTTGATCTCCCTCATTAATTGAGATGGAAAATCAAGTGGCCACAAGCGTGCATTCCATGATGGACTTGAGTCAGCGCGCTAGGTCAAAACCAACGCTCGTGATTAAAATGTTTTAAACAGATCATGTGGCTCTAGACCTTGCCAACTCACCACCGGAGAAAATATTCGGTCACCTTCTTAGGCGAGCCTCGCCGGACTAGTCTAATCATAACCATCACTAAAATAAAAAAGAAGGACATGATTTTAAAGTAAAAATGACACTGAGCACGAATTTGGCCTCAATTTATCCTAACTCCAAGTATATTGAGAGATACAAGGAGTTGAAATTTGAGGTGCATGATTTGAGTTGCTTCGATTTGACCTCAAAGCAACTCAATCCTGTTGCCTATATTGCCAGGACTTCAGACAACCAAGGATCCAAGAGAATTATGGAGAATTGAGTGAGAATCGAAGAGATGAAAATTTCTGGAAAATACCTTCAATGCAGGTCAGGATTCACTTGCTCTTGCTTTGATTCGTGCTTGATCTCACTCAGGATGCTTGTAGAAATAGATTAAAATTAACCAAAGGTCTTGGATCCATGTAGTTTTGAATCTCAAAACTGTGAGATTTAAACTCAATTTTCAAAGAAAATTCTCAGGATTATCCTCTCAAATGGAAGGTTTTGGGGTTTTGGATCAAAGCTGACGCGAAGGGGTCCTCAATTCTGAGCATATGGACCTCTATTTATAGCAAATTCAAGTGTTATTTGCACCTTCCAAGTAAGTTTCCAAAATTGGCAATGAGTGATGCATGCTTGCATGGACGTGTACAGGCCCATGAAGTCATTCCTTTAGGTCCATATGTGAACATTTCTGAAATCAACTTGGAGTGCAAGGCAAATGTGTATGAATGTTTGAAGTTCAATCTTGTGAAATGATGATGCAATGTTCAAGCCATGCGCAACCCATGCAAATCTTGTCCAAACTGGATGAAATTTGAATTTTTGGAAACGCTAGATCAAGAGGAACAACTTTCATGTTGAACACGTTTCCATTTGAAGCTTGTATCATGATGAATTTCGAGGTGGAAGTTTGGAAATTTTAACATATCAAAATTTTTTCTAAGTGTCATGCCATATCTTCACTTATTCCACCTTGGCTAACTTTGCATGTGAGATTAAAATGAGAAAGGTTCCTTCATAAAAGTTGTATCACTTTCAAAGTCCTTCAAAATGGTCACAAATTTGACCTCATTAGGATTTAATATGAAGGAGTTGTGCATTTTTGAAGTCCAGGAAAATCACTTGTTCAATGGTATTGGCCCAAAATGACCTATAATGTATCCTCATATCACATGCTCATAAACGTTGAATTAGCTCTTCCTCTAAACATAAAAGTTGAAGTAGACACCTTGAATTTGATTGTGAAACTTGGAAATCTTTCATCTCATAAAAATTGAACATGTTATGGCCTTGGGAAGTTGACCTCCATTAGGGTTTATACAAAATGACCTATAATCTTTCACCATAAATAATGACTTTCCATGCAAACCGAGATCTAGACCCCAACATGAAAGTTGTTTGGAATGTCATTTGGAGTTACTTTTCTCTTGTAATCATTTCATATGATAAAAATTGTAGGAGATAGGGTCTAGGGATCCCCAGTTTTGATCAGATTAATTCCTCTGGCCAACCACCATCAACCAACTTGCGAGCTTGCAATTCTCTTGACTTTTGGGACTCATGGGAGATCATATATGCATAGTATGATGAAAAGTGAAGTATAACTTGAAATATTTGATCCATTGTTGAAGAATCTTGTTGAAGAAGTCACATAAGATACCCATATGAACTCGGGTTTCCAAGGCAAACCAATTCCAAACGCTTGATGAATTCTTGACCAAAATAACATGTAAAGATCATGCGGATCCATACATGATGCCTAGATCCATTGTGGATCATTCTTGATTGAACTCTAGTAATGAGGGTCTTAAACCCTAGATGTGAGCTTGATAGATCAAAGGTGATCATGTGCCCTTCCTACAAAAGAGTTAGACAAATGCAAAGACATATTTTTGGTATTTTAGTTAGTAAAGATGATAAAATACAAAGTATGATAAAATCACATGGTGCTTGGTGATCTCTCCCAATACAAACCTAATGAATGAAGGGTAAGGAGGATGCCAAGGTATGATCCCAATGCTAATGCATATGATGAGATAGCATGAGGGATCTTAGGGTCAAAATTGGGGTCTTACAATTGGAGACTTCTATGAGGAAATGCACACTCAAACTCAACTAGTGAAGAATGAACTTCAACACAGGAGTACGAGAAGTATATTATCTATTACCAATTACTTGGTAGGAAGATAATATACCCTAACAGAGGGAATCCGTTACCGGTTAGGGTAAACATATCAAGGATGACTCGCTGAGAAACAGGATGTGTATTCGTTACCGATTACTGGGTAAGAATGACCTTCTAGGGAAAATAGGATTTATAACTACCTGTTATTGGGCAGAAGACTAAAGAAAGAGAATATCTGTCACCGGGTAAAGTAAACATATCAAGGATAAACTAAAAAGGAAGAATATTTGTCATCGGTTATGATGAACATATCAAGGATAGACTGTCGGGGAAAAATAGGAATTATATCTATCAGTTACTGGATATAATACCAAAAAGAGAATATCTGTCACTAGTTAGGGTGAACATATCAAGGATAGACTCAATAGGGGAAAGCGGGATTTATAACTACCTGTTACTAGGCAGAAGACCACAACTAAGAGAAAATTCGTCACTAGTTAAAGTGAACATATCAAGGATAAACTCTGAGGGAAAAATAGGATTTATATCTACCATTTACTGGATAGAATACCAAAAAGGAAAAAATCCATCACCGGTTAGGATGAACATATCAAGGATAGACTTCCTGGGGAAATGTCAAAATGAATCCGCTGGGGATAACAAAAGGAAGTAAATTACAATTTACCGGTTATTGGGAAAAAGTAATATACTCAAAAATCGAGAAGAATATTACCAGTTAAATTGTAATAGACTCTCAGGGGACTAAAAGTATCTATTCACGTAAGAGCTAGAAAGAAACAGTCAAACAAGGACTCGACCCAAATGAGGATATAACTCAAGGGGAGTGGTTCCATCCAAATAATTAACTGGGGAGGAAACTGAAACAATAATCATCCACGAGGGAATAACTCAGTGGGGAAATGAGAAAGGTTAAATTCTTTTTGCTTAATGGGCTAACACTCTACCACTGAAGGAGGACAGACACACCAAACCTGTATGGGGAAGTAATATCACTGTAGCAGGGAATCAGAATAATAGAATCAAATGCAATAACAAATGCATAATGAAACATCTGATTTTGTGTTTTATGCATGAATATGTATATGTTTGATGATTATCCTGACAAAACTATCACAAAGGATACACATATCACAAATTTGAATCACCACTGTAACACTCGGCTAATCTCAACAAGATGGGAACACCAACTGGAGAAAAATGCTAGGGATGAACACCAATAATCTGGCTCTGAATAACTCAACCCTAGATGAGGAAAGGAGAAAAAGATCTGTTGAGGTTCCAAGTTTTCAACTATGCGGGGAATTTTATGTCAACACCATATCAAATGGGAGACAACCTTGCTCGGGACCAAATCAAACACTGCCGCATCTGAAGATGAATTCCGCCGGGGAGAACAAGAGGTAAAACTTTGATCAGAGGACCTACAACTCAGTTGGGGGGAATTTTTTTGCAAAAGGGATTGATCACCAACTCCACTCTACTGGGGATAAATGATGAATTATTTGGGAAAAAACATCACCAAACCAACTGCTTGAGGAAGACCAACAAGGCTTCGCATTGTTAGGACTTACCTGTTCTCAGACTGATGTTGATATTTCTTACTGAAATTCATTGCTTTTAAAATAATTTCTTTTATATATTTTTTACGAAAAATGATATTAATTTATTAATTCATTTCAAAATTATCATCATAAAAATTCAATTTTATTTAGCTGAAATAAATAAGAGTAGAAACAATTGGATAAAAAGCTCAATTTTATTTAATAGAATGGTAGTCTGTAAATGACAAGACTCCATAGATCTTTACAAAATGTTGAAAATTGTAATTTACATGGAAAATGGGCTACATTGAATACAATGATCACTATCTTCCTACCAAACTTCAATATCTGTTGCGCTCTTGGCTTTGGTTGAGAATGACGAATCAGAACCAAATGACTTGCTTAAAATTGCTTCAATGATCAGGACCAACCAAATGCAGTTACTTGCCATAATCCCTAATTTTTGCCTAGATTGCCCCAAGGTAGGGTACTCAATCTAGCAGGATAAATTTTCTATTTTATGTCTCTAACTTTTGCCTGTATCACCCTTTCGGGTTTTCAACCCACCGAGACGCTCATTTTTGCATAAGCCGCCCTTTCGGGTTTTCACCTTAGTGAGTTGTTCTTTTCTTTTTAGGCAAAGTATTTCTTGACTGCATTGGCATTAACAGGACGAGTGAACTCTTCACCATCCATAGTTGTAAGAATCAAAGCACTTCCTGAAAAGGCTCTCTTCACAACATATGGGACTTCATAATTAGGAGTCCATTTGCCCCTAACGTCAGGTTTGAAAGATAAAATCATCTTGAGCACAAGGTCACCTTCTCTGAACACACGAGGCCTGGCCTTTTTATCAAAGGCTTTCTTCGTTCTTTGCTAATATAACTGACCATGACACATGCCCGTTAATCTCTTCTCTTCAATCAAACTCAGCTGGTCATATCTTGTTTGACACCATTCAGCCTCAGTCAACTTGGTTTCCATCAAGACACGCAATGATGGGATCTCAGCCTTTATTGGGAGCACATCTTCCATGCCATAAACAAGTGGGAAAGGGGTTTCCCCTGTTGAAATGCGAACGGATGTACGGTACCCATGCAGAGCAAATGTGAGCATCTCATGCCAATCCTTGTACGTAACAACCATCTTCTGGATGATCTTCTTGATGTTCTTATTTGCATATTCAACAACCCCATTCATCTTAGGTCTGTAGGGAGAAGAATTATGATATGCAATCTTGAAGTCTTTGCAAAGATCTTCCACCATATTGTTATTCAAGTTTGATCCATTATCAGTAATGGTCTTACTCGACACACCATACCAGCATATAATCTGATTCTTAATAAATCTCACAACAACTTGCTTGGTCACATTCGCGTACGATGCTGCTTCAACCCACTCTGTGAAGTAGTCAATAGCCACCAGGATAAAACTATGTTCGTTCGAAGCTTTGGGCTCAATCATACCAATCATATCAACTCCCCACATGGAGAAGGGCCATGGAGAGGAAATGAAATTCAACAGTGTTGGAGGAACATGAATTTTATCTTCATAAACTTGACACTTGTGGCATTTCTTCACAAACTTGCAATAGTCAGATTCCATTGTCAGCCAATAGTAACCTGCTCTCAATATCTTCTTCGCCATAACATGTCCATTGGAACGGGTATCAAAGGAACCTTCATGGACTTCAACATCAACATGTATGCTTCGTGTCTATCCACACATCTGAGAAAAACCATATCGAAGTTTCTCTTATAAAGCACATCACCATTCAGGTAGAAGTTTCCAGCTAATCTTCTCAAAGTCTTCTTATCTTTCAAAGATGCCCCAAGCGGGTAAATCTGACCTTGGAGGAAACATTTGATATCGAAATACCATGGTTTTTCATCTTTGACTTCTTCAATAGCAAACAAATGAGCTGGCCTATCAAGACGCATCAAAGTCAAATTGGGAATTCATTCCAAAATTTTACCACGATCATTGAAGCCAATGTTGAAAGAGAATCTGCCATCCGGTTTTCATCTCTAGGGACATGATGAAACTCAACCTCTGTAAAGAAAATTGAAATCCTCCTCCATAGTCTATATGGTATTAAACCGGGTTGATTCGTCTCCCATTCACCTTTGATCTGATTCATAACCAAAGCTGAATCTCCATAGACGTCAAGATATTTGATTCTTAGATCAATGGACTCTTCAAGCCCCATAATGCAAGCTTCATACTCAGCCATATTATTTGTACACTTGAAAGTCAATCTATTTGTGAACGGAAAATGAGTACCTTGAGGAGTAATAATCACTGCCCCAATGCCAGTACCGTAAGAATTAACTGCTCCATCAAATACCATGCCCCAACCGGAACCAGGTTTTGGCCCTTGTTCAAGCAATGGTTCATCACAATATTTCTTCTTCAAGTAAAAATATCTTCGTGAGGAAAACCATATTCTACTTACTGATAATCTTCAATTGGTTGGTGAGCCAAATGGTCAGCCAAGACGCTACCTTTAATTGCTTTTTGAGATTGATATTCAATATCATACTCGGATAACAACATCTGCCAACGGAAAATTCTCGCAGTTAAAGCAGGCTTCTCAAATATGTACTTGATTGGATCCGTTTTGGATATCAACAAAGTAGTATGATTCAACATATATTGGCGCAGACACTTAGCAGCCCAAGCCAATGCATAAAAAGTATTTTCAAGCATATAATACTGAGTCTCATAGTCGGTGAATTTCTTATTGAGGTAGTAAATTGCATACTCTTTCTTTCCAGATTCATCAAGTTGACCAAGAACACAATCCATACTCTCATCAAGCACAGTCAAATACATGATCAATGGTCTTGCTTCAACAGGCGGAGATATGATCGGAGGCTCAAGAGAATACTCTTTGATACTGTCAAATGCTTTCTGGAAATCTTCGGTCCAATCACAAGACTGATCTTTCCGAAGAAGCTTGAATATAGGCGCACATGTGGCAGTCACATACGAGATAAATCTTGAGATATAATTCTAGCGGACGACAAAACCTCTTACTTGCTTCTCAGTTTTGGGCATAGGCATCTCTTGTATTTCTTTGACCTTGGAAGGATCCACTTTAATACCCTTTTCACTGACCATAATTCCCAACAACTTACCAGAACAAACACCAAAAGTACACTTATTGGGATTCAAGTGGAGTTTATACTTCCTCAAACGGTGGAATAACTTCAACAAATGCTCAACATGTTCTTCTTCATCACTTGATTTGGAAATCATATCATCAACATAAACTTCAATCTCTTTATGCATCATATCATGAAAAATAGTGGTCATAGCTCTCTGGTAGGTTGCACCAGCATTCTTTAAACCGAAAGGCATCATTCTATAACAGAATGTTCCCCAGGGTCTAATGAATGTGGTCTTCTCCATATCTTCAGGTGCCATCTTGATTTGATTATAACCAGAAAATCCGTCCATAAATGGAAAGACTTTGAATTTAGTTATATTGTCTACCAACATGTCAATGTGTGGCAGAGGAAAATCATCTTTCATACTAGCTTTGTTCAAATCTCTATAATCAACACACATGCATACTTTTCCATCTTTCTTCAGAACAGGCACAATATTGGCCACCCACTGCGGATATTCGGAGGTTACAAGAAAACCAACATCAATTTACTTCTGCACTTCCTCTTTGATTTTGATTTCCATATCAGGATGAGTCCTTCTCAACTTCTGTTTGACCGACGGTCATTCTGGCTTCAACGATAATCTATGCTCCACGATCTCAGAATCCAACCCATGCATGTCTCAATAAGACCAGGCAAACACATATGAATATTCTCAAAGAAGATCAATCAACCACTTCTTAGTCTCTGGCCACAGTTGAGACCCAATCTTGACTTCCTTCACATCATCTTCAGAACCCAAGTTGACTAGTTCAATCTAGTCTTCAAATGACTGAATGGCTTTTTCCTCATGCTCAAGTAAACGAGATAATTCATCAGATACTTCTTCATCATCACTTTCTTCCTCAGCCTCGAACACAGGAAAGTCAAAGTTTGGAGAGGGAGTAGGATCATTGTATTCAACGGGTTTGAGAACCAACCTGCGTAATAATTTGATATTTTGATTTTAGAGAAGTGAATTGTGACCAAATATTATGCAGATGGAAGATTATTATTTATTTATGTTATTTGTGATTACCATTTTCAGAAAAGGCAAGAAGTAAAAAATAAAAACATCATAAATGTGGATGAAAAAAATTTGCATTTTATTGATGATAATTGAAATGCCCAACAATGTTCATTTCTCCCTTAGGCATAGAAGAAGGATTTTCTAAAAAAAGAAAAAAAACAAATTACTTAGAACGATGAATAATAGTAGGAATGTCAATAACAACCCAATTGTTGCAAGTCTGGCCATGCGTCATAAAGTTGGCGCAAGCTTCGTCTTCATCATCACCATCTTCAATCACAACATTTAAGTGTTGTTCATTCCCATGAATGAACCCTTCACTGCAGAAACTCGGTTTCACATCTTCAACTTTGATGTTGAACGGCCCTGGTTGAAATCCCAATTCGGCCCTATTCTTGTTCTCGGTAATCTTTACCATACGACCTCATTGATCAATGTTGTCAACTTCAATAGCCTTTTGAGCATCCTTTAAAGAAGACATGGGTGCCCCAGTTTTCTTTATTTCATCAGCAATAGACAAGGCTTAAAACAGCGTTTCAATCTCCTCTTTGGCTTCAACATACAAAAAGGAGGACAAATGGCTTACCAATAGCGCCTTTTCCCCACTAACAACGATAAGTTTGTCATTCTTCACAAATTTTAGCTTTTGGTGTAGAATAGACGTCACTGCTCCAACTTCATGAATCCATGGCCTTCTTAATAAACAACTATAGGCCAGGTGGATATCCATTACTTGGAAAGTAATTTGGAAATCACTCGGACCTATCTTAACTAGAAGGTCCATTTCACCAATGACAGTTTTACGGGAACCATCAAACGCCTTGACAATTACGCCAATGTACCTCATTGGGGTGCTTTGGTAAGAAAGCCTTGACAATGTTGACTTTGGAAGCACATTGAATTTAGACCCAGTGTCATCATCAGTTTCTTCCTCACCCTTGACAATGGCATCCTCCTTACAATTCATTGAAATGTGTAGCGCCAAATTGTGGTTCCTGCCTTCCTAAGGAAGCTCTTCGTCACAAAAATTCAAAGTATTGCAAGAAGTGATGTTGGCAACAATATGATCAAACTGATCCACATTTACATCATGCTCAACATAAGCCTTCTAGAGCACTTTCTGCAACGCCTCTCTATGTGCCTCAATGTTCATCAATAATGACAGCATGAAGATTTTTGACAGGGTTTGGAGCAGTTGCTCCACCACATTAAACTCACTTCTTTTTATCAACTTCAGAACTTCGTCATCATCATTAGCCTTCAGTTTGCTGGATTCACCAGACTGACACACTAGAGTGCTAACCGGATTCATCACTAGAACTGCTGCCTTCTTACTGGTTACAACATCTTCTACTTCTTTTGGGAAAACCCGACCGAACACACAACCACTATGGGTCACCTTCGCAATATCAATGATATTTACCACAAAATCTTCAACTAGTAAAGGAACCTCTTGACCATTCTCACCTTTATGGTGTTATATTGATATGAGACAAATTTATCGGATGCATGCGGAACAGGGCACGCTAACCGTATTACCAACAATGATACCGATGTATTAACATTATTGTTGTTGCTGCTATAAAATTGAATAACTACCGGCTCAGGGGTCTTGAACACTGGCACGATTACATTTAAATCATTCACATCTATTGTCTGACAAATTCGGATAAGACCTTCATCTATCAACCTCTGAATATCCCTCTTGACAATAACACATCCTCGAGGGTCCACGCTGCATATCACACAACCATCATGGTCATGCTCACAGTCACTGGCCAAACAAATATCTTTGTGGATTTCCACCAAAGATTGTCTGATATGGCGAACATCACAAACTTTGTACTCACCAAGACAACCATCTACCATGTTGACACAAGCATTACCATGAGCAGGCAACGAATTAGCTTTCACATTAGGCGCCTGGTCCTCAAAGGACACCATCCCACTTTTAACAAGCTTTTGTACTTCATACTTCAACGGATGACAGTTATCTATGTCATGGCCAGGGGCTCCTTGGTGAAAGGCACAACGAAGTTCACGTTTGAACCACCATGGAAGTGGCTCAGGAATTTCCGGAGGATTTTTGGGTTGAATAAGGTTCTTGAGAACCAAAGATGGGTACAATTCTGCATAGGACATAGGAATAGGGTCAAAGGAGACCTTCTTCCTTTCAAAATTTTGCTGGTTATTATTGTTGTTGTTGTAGTTGATTCTTTGTTGTGGTTGTTGTTGACGTGGTTGTTGTTGAATTAGAACTGATTGATTGTTGGAATTGTTGGAAAATACAAGAATCATTGAATAAATTTGATGTTGATGTTGACGAGGTTGAGAACTCTTTCTGACATGAGGCCTCCTCTTCCTCCCTACAAATACTGAATTAGTTTCCCTCTCCTTCTTCTTGGAGAAACTACCCCCATACTTCTTGCTAGACGATGCTTCTTCTTTAGACAGACGTCCCTCAGAGACTCCCTCTTCTAACCTCATCCCCATATTTAGCATTTCGGTAAAGTCATTGGGGGTACTGGAAATCATATGTTCGTAACAGAACGAACTCAACGTCTTTAAGAAAATCTTCGTCATCTCTTTCTCTTCCAATGGTGGACTAATCTGGGCAACAAGCTATCTCCACCTCTGGGCATACTCCTTGAATGTCTCCTTATCCTTCTGAGACATAGACCTTAGCTGGTCTCTATCAGGCGCCATGTCAACATTATATTTGTACTGCTTAACAAAGGTTTCACCCATGTCATTGAAAGTAAGAATACTTGCACTGTCCAACCCCATATACCATCTCAAAGTAGAACCAGTCAAACTGTCTTGGAAGTAGTGAATCAGCAACTAATCATTATCAGTTTGAGTAGACATCTTTCTGGCATACATCACAAGGTGGCTTAGCGGACAAGTGTTTCCCTTATACTTTTCAAAGTCAGGGACCTTGAACTTCATCAGGATTTTCACATTAGGCATTAGGCAGAGCTCAGCAGCACTCTTCCCAAACAAATCCTTTCCTCTTAGAGTCTTCAACTCTTTATGCAGCTCGACAAATTGATCCTTCATTTCATCCATTTTCTCATACACGTTTGGACCCTCAAATGGCTCAGAGTGATAAATGGTGTCCTCAACACGAGGCAGAGTGTGAAAGACTGGAGGTGGCACGGACATGATCGGGCTAGATGCGGGCAGAGAAACAAAGGTGGGTGCATAACCTTCAGACATAAAATTTGATGGCATTCTCCAAGGGAATCCAGCAGGCATGGAAGGACCAGATTGGCTGGCAGAAACGGGAACGGTCGAGGTAGCACCCTCAGAAATGACAGTCCTCTGGGGAGGAGTTGTCGGAGTTGGTGAAGATTGATTTTGAGCAGCAATGACAGATTCCATTAATGTCGTTGATAACGTGAAAATGTATCGTATTTTTGACTCCATATGCATTGCTTTTTACTCGATTAACACTTATTATTACACAATATTTTATGTTTATTGCAGGTATTTATCGATTAAAAGGTTTACCGCAAGAAAAATGGAAAATAGCAAAAAGGAAAGAAAAAGGCAAGAAAAGAGAAGAAAATGAGGTTTCCAAAGGGATAATGGGCCACCAAAGCAAATGGACTTGTGGCGCCCATTATCCAAAGGATGTGGCGCCTGCCACATTGGGCCAAGAGGGAGGTGACGCCCGCCACCAACCCTTGAAAAGTGGTAGGCGGTTGCAATTAGAGTGGCGCTCACCACTCATCATGAAACTAGGGTTGTGGCAACCGCCACAACCTAGTCTTCCTATTTTCCCTCCACCTTTTTAGCCACGGTTTCCACTACTTTTGCTACAAATGAGGAATATGGAAAGGATATATAAAAGACATCTTAGTCTCGCACGACAACTCTCTCTGCTTCCAGTTTTCAAGTCTACGATTAATTTTTGTTCAGCTTTATTTTTCTTTTAGTTTTTAGGAAGTTTCTTACCATTGTAAAAGTGATAGTTTCTCCACATCGGGGACTATTACGGTTTATTATTTTTACGCATTTGGGATTCAATTGTAAGGGGTATTCATTGCCAAAGTCTGCCGGAATTATTTAATCGCAGATTCAAGATTCAATTCCAGTTCTTAAATTGCAATCCAGGTTTATTATTGTTTATTGCTTTATTTATTTATGCCTTATTGTATGTTTAATTCTCCAATTGCCATGTATGTCACCAGATCTATGTCCGGCTAAACCTTAGGTATCGGTATGTAAAGACCGTCGAAACGACGGGATTCAAAAAATAATTGGTGTTAGTTTTTATAAAACTTATTTTTCCAGTTTTAGTTTCTTATTTTTATCAAACTATTTTTCGTACGAGAGTACAAAACAAACTAAGGTTACGGTCAACAAGAACGAGAGTTTGAGATTTTAACCAGATAGATGAAACTAGGCATTGATCCTAAACATAGCGAGAGCGTTTTAGGATTAATTAGACTTTATCTATATTCAAAAAATACTTTTAAATTCAAAATGAGACCGCGAGATCCAAGCATTATAGTTTAGGAGTATGATCAGAGTCAATAAAAACGAGAGTGTGAGACTAAGTCATTTCTATAAATAATTTCTACTGAAGAATATTTTAACCAATAAGAATACACCAACTATCTATCGAATCCCCAAGGTTTGATGTATTACATATCGATATCCCCTATATCTTATATCTTCATCTTTATTCTATTTACATTATTGTTAATTCTCTTCATCCCTCCAATCTTAAAAATAATCATCAGCCTTAGATTTACATAGTAACATTAGACCATGATACGTTCGATTATTAGTCCTTGTGGGTTCCATAATCTTTAAAACTACGCGATAGGATTGTGCACTTGCAGTCACGATTCATATAGACTTACCAAAGTCGTGATCAAGTTTTTGGCGCCATTGCCGGGGACTAATTTAGTCGATATCATAACTCCAGTGTTGCCCAGTATAGACTAAGGCACTCTTTTCTCTATTACTATGTATCACCCAAATTTTCTCTACGATTATAACCCCCAGTATTTTGAGGAATTGCAAGATTCCTATAAATCCAACCTGGAAATATTAATGGAGGATTTCATTGAGATGCAAACCCACTCTACGATAGAATCTATGATGGAACGCTTTGTAGCTACACAAACTCTTCAGAATGAAGAATTTAGAAAACAAAGTCTCTATACCAATGAAACCCTTACGCAATTGAACATTGTGGTCGAGTCCCTCGTCACTCACAACGAGGCATTGGAGACTCAAATCTCCCTACTTGCGTAGTCACCTCTAGGACCTTTCCCTGAGAAACATGCAGATGTTGTAACAATCACTAGTGAAAAATTTATCGAAAATCCTAAGGAGAGTGATAATGAGGAGGGTTCAGGTGAGAAGAGAGTAGAGATTGAGAAAGAACCACCGACAACACCCGAGAAGAAGGTTGTAAAAATGGTAGAGAAGGAAGAACTATGTGTTGTTCCTCCTCTCTATAAATCACCAATTCCTTTCCTGCGAAGCTCTGTGGAAGTTAAGGTAGACCCCAAATCTGAAAGATATGAAGAGCTATCGAAAAATATCCACACCAATGCTCCTTTATTTGAGACCCTGAACAACAAGAGAAATTATAAGACCATGAAACTAGGGAACTCATTAGTATTAAAAGGGGAAAATTAGACTTTGAGGTGGTGGATGAAAATATTGAACCTAAACCTGAAAAGCTAGCTCTCAGGATAGAGCCAGAACCACCGCCACAAGTTCAGAAGTATAAACTACCTCGCAGAAGAAAACATAATTTCCCAATGTCATTCTGCTCCTTATGGAGGACATGCAAGCACCTCGAAGACTTGCGCTAAGATCTTGCAAGTCGGACTCTTTTGGTCTACTCTGTGGAAAGATATCCACATCGCGATCACAAATTGCGACCAGTGTCAACGCACTGGCAACAAAGTTAGACGCGAAGAAATGCCACTTAAAGGCATTTTGGAAGTAGAAGTCTTCGATGTTTGGGGAATATATTTTATGGGACCTTTCCCATCTTTTTTTGGTAACAAGTATATCCTGGTTGCGGTCGATTACGTATCAAAATGGATTGAGGCCATATCCTCTCTAACAAATGACACACGAGTGGTAATTAGACTCTTTAAGCGAATAATCTTCCCTAGATTCAGAGTGCCGAGACTTGTCATCAGTGATGGTGGCTCCCATTTTATTCCAAGGATTTTTAAAAAGCTATTACTGAAATATGGAGTCCGACACCACGTAGCAACACTCTACCACCCATAGAAGAGTGAGAAAGTAGATGTCTCGAACTGAGAAATTAAACAAATCTTAGAAAAGACAGTTGCCACCTTGTAGCGGGAAATTCATGATCATCAAGCCATTGATAAGCTAGAGATCAATTAACAAGAGTCGCCACTGCGCTTTTACTGTTTCCAAGGGAAAAGGGAAAAAGTACGAACAAAACCCATAAAAGTAAGAAGTTTTCAAATAAAAATAATAAAAGTCAGATATCACAGGTAAGGGGGTTGGTTACACAGAGGAAAGGTGTTAGCACCCAAAGTGTCTTAGGTACTCCTAGGGAGCCCTTTTTGTGTGCATATGTATTGTGTACAAAGTGATGTTTACAAACAAATAGAACGGGAGGATGAGAAAAGAATTCATTAATTATACTTTTGTGTTTAACAAGACCTTCGATCTTGTGCCTACGTACCAACATAAAAATGAGGGATCAAAACCTCGTAGTTCAAGCTACAATTTTCAAAATGAGTGTGTTGATTTTAACAAAATTTAAGTAGAAAGGCACAAAGGCTTGAAAATGGTTTGAATGAGTTAGTTCTTTTTGGATTTTTTGAAAGTTTAAGTCAAGTATAGTTAAGTTTATTTACAATTTTGATTTAAGAAAAGAAGTTTGAAAATGTGATGGCATAAGGCCAAAGTTTCTATCTTTTGCAAAAGTGGTCAAAGTTTAGAACAAAAGTAGTTCACACAAAGAAGATTTTTTAAAATTGGAGGGAGAGATTTTGAAATTAAATAAATGGGGAGAAGATGAAGAGATTATCCTATGCATAAAAATTAAAAGTTTAGAGTTGAAAAGATCTGACCAAATGGGTAGCAATCCAATAGATAAGTATGTCAATAGAAACCCAGAATTCCCTTGGACTTTTAGAATTAAACAACACACAAATGCACAATTATATAATCTTGAGGAGCAAGGCATAAAATATAGATGGCCTCATTGTCGCATTACGCGAAAAACCGGCGGGAAAACGAAACGACAGAGCCGCCACCGTGCGTTATTTATCCCAAAGGAGGGAAAGGAAACGCTCGAAGTAAACCTGGAAAAGAATGGTCTCGCGACCAGAGATCGATAGGATCGGGAGTCGGTTATGCGAAGGGAAGGTATTAGCACCCCTACGCACCCGTCGTACTCGACGGGATCCACGCTCAGAAAGAATAGAAAGAAGGTTGCTAAAGACTGCTCAAACACTGCACACACGCTGGAAACAAACACAGAAAGACGGAAGAAACGGGACTCGGCAGGATATCGCATCCTGGGCCTACGTAGTCTGTCAAGCACAGACATCAGAGTCGACATAGTTCGGGACAGGGGAAACGTGCTCGCTAGGATGTAGCATCTTATGCATACGTATCTTCTCTAACCAGAGAAGAATCAGAGCACTTGTAGCTCAGCTAACGCACGCCAAACAAAACCAACACAGGAAACCGACTGCCAATCGCTGGACTTACGTCAGACTCCACACAAACAGGCAAACATGGAAACCGAATGCCAATCGCTGGACTTACATCAGACTCCGAACCAACAAACACACACACAGGAAACCAACTGCCAATCGCTGGACTTATGTCAGACTCCAACAGGCAAACAAGACACATGAAACCGACTGCCAATCGTTGGACTTACGTCAGACTCCAAACACACACAAAGGGTTGAAAAAGGAAAACGGCGCCCGGAGAGATCAGCTCATCTCCTGCCTACGTACCTCATCTGGTATGAGGATCAGGGCAACGTAGTTCCCCTAAACAGGGAAAGAACTTCTAACCTAACTAGAGACAAAGGGAGATAACAGACTACTAGGGAGACTACGACTCGAGCCTAGAAGTTGTCATGCATACGATCCCTATGTTGAGGTTTCTATCCTAACTTGCACAGGAAGCAAGCTATTCTAAACAACACAGTAGCAAACACAAGCAAGCACACACACTATATGCAAACAAATGGGCTCATACAAGGCTAGGCTTTAGTCAAGGGGTCAAATCAACCTCGACAAACAAGCCAACTGGAAAAGGGTGTGGTTAGCTCTTAACCCTAACATTGAGAGTTAGGGTGAAGCAGATGAAATGGGAAGTGAGGGTAAGACCTCACAACTCTTATCCCTGGCCTGGGAGAGCTTGACTCAAATAGAAAATGTGGGAGTTCAGAATGTAGGAACTCTTCTCCACAGATGACTGACACAACAAGATCTTGGGTTCTTATTCACAATGCATCAACACCTGCTGTGTGAGCAAAGTGAATGACACAACTGAATAGCAGGGGATGGATTGCACATTCCTTTTATCTGCCAATTGCCTCTTAAGAGGTCTTTACCTGCTTGGCACAACATTAAACAAACACAAGCATTGCCTCTTAAGGAGGGCTTCAGACAGGTGCCTGCCCACATAACAGGACAGGTCTTCCAGACTACATGAAGTCAAAGGAGTTATACCTTAGTGGTAAGCAAACCACAAGCTAGCAAAGCAAAGTTCAAGTGAACTCAAAGAAACTTTGGTACCTGTGAAAACAACTAAACCAATCAGTTCAACTGTACAGACAAGCAATCAACACTTAATATCACACAGACAGACAAATCCAATCAAGCAACAATGGTGCAAGGCATTGGGAAAACACAAATCAATTGTCCTCAAAGCCTACAAAACACACAAAGGTTAGCCAACAACAACCAATAATCAAGCTCAAATGAAGGAGCATCATCACTCATGGAGATGTATAGTTGAACCTGAAATCACAACTCAAATGATAAGTCCAAACCACTAGGTCAAAGCCTAGGGTCAAAAGAGGATCAAAA